>NC_089593.1:18854097-19184962 GCF_019320115.1 Miscanthus floridulus | reverse complement strand
CTCAAGCAGGCGGCCGCGACCATGACAAGCCGGGGGCAGCCAGATGCGGCTGTGGTGGCATTCGAGGGGGTGGCACATTCCATGCCCTCGGTGACCCAAGTGATGGCATCAGACGTGGGCCGGGCGGAGTTGGATGCCGCCACGGTGGCGTTCGACGGAGCAGCACAGTTCACGCCGCCGGGGGCCTCGCCGGAGGTGGCCATGACCGTGATAAGCCCAGCGGGGTCGGATACTGCCATGGTGGCGTCTAAGGGGGTGGAGCAATCCGTGCCACTGGCGTTCCAGGCCGTGGCGCCCGAGGCAGGCTGGATGGAGGTGGACATGGCTAGAGGGTCTTCGGTCGTCATGATGGTGGTGGGGAGGACCCAAAGGGAGCCCCCTTTGGCCCTATTATCGGGAGGCATCCGCTCTCCTATAAGGGGAGAGCCACTGCTTCAGTGGATGGCCACCGAGGCGCCATCATCGGCTCTGTTCTCACTCGACGATGTTGTTGAGAGCCTAGAGCGGGAGAATCTGGACATCGGGTTCTCGGCTACGTTGAATGCCTTGAATGAGGCCAGTGGTGCCTTGCACAAAATCCTTGCTCCTTCAAGTTGGGTATCCGCTTGATCTTCTCGCTTGTTTTCTCTTCTTCTTCACATATTTTTTCGTGTCTTCTGAGTTCCGGTCTTTTTTCAGAACATTGTTGCTCATAGCCGAGACAAGTCCTGGTTCCTTCGTGAGCAAAAGGCAGAATGGGACCGCCTTACCGAGGAGGCCAGGCTGCGAGGAGATGTAGGCGCGCAACTTGCTACTGCACAGCAGCGGGAGGCCAAGGCATGTCGAGATGTGGAGGAGGCTCATGGAATGTTTGAGGATCTATCGGTGAGGGTGAAGCTAGACGAGGAGGATGCCGCCAGGCTTCGAAAGGAGCGAGACAAGCTGCTATAGAAGGATGCTGCAGCTAGTGAGTGAGCCAGTGAGCTCCTAGCGGAGCTAGAGACGGAGCAAGACCTCAAGCTGAAGGCTGAGGAGAGGTTCGTGGTGTTGCAGCAGAGGGCAGATCAGGACGCTGCGTCGATCACCCGGTTACACGAGGAGGGGGATGAGCTATGCCAGACCGAGGAAAGACTTCACTCGGAGCACAGCGCAGCTCGTGAGGATCGCGACCGAGCCATCCGGGAGCGCGACAAGGCATGTGGGGTGGCCGACTCCCTCCGGGCGGATCTTGGCGTCATGGTGAACCGAAGGTTGGATGTTGAGAGTGCTATTGCTAGGCTAGAGAAGGAGCTTACCAAAGTGCGAGAGATCCTCCGGACCAAGAGCGATGAGCATGAGCTTCTACAAGTCGCTGTCAGGGTGGTCATCGATGCCCTGAGGGTGGAGCAGCCGGTGAAACTAGCTCACTCGCGGCTCATGCCGCTTGTATCATGGCACGGGTGGGAGAACTTGAGGAGGACGCCTTCCACACTGGGATCACCCAAGCCTTTACTGTTGCTCATTCCCATTATGCTCAGGAGATTAACCTAGAGGTAATGAGCCATGGCTTTGCGCCTGTCTATGATGACAATGAGCTAGACGAGATGGAAAAGGTAGTGGCTCCCCTTGCGCGAAACCTAGCGAACAGGTTGAAAGAAGAGGTCCTTCGTTCGCGGAAGTAGTTAGCTTGATAAACACTTATTTGTAATATGTGAACAAGTCTCAGTACTTTTGTGTCCTGGAAATAGTTCTGTAATTTTTATTTCGTTTGTTTGATCTTACCTTCTCTTTTTTGCGATGAAAAAAGATTTAGACAATCGACCCTTTCGTTTGTTAAGGCTGTAGGGCCCGAAGTTTTGTAGAGGAAATTTTAATTATGCTGGTGAGCAAAATTACCATAGCTATTGGGGCGTGGGCTTTTTGTGGTCTTACCAGTCTGTTCCGCCGAACCTTGCCACTGGTCTTGATGCGAAGAGGAAGTCTAATATAATGTTTTCTCAAAAAGAAAAGAAAGGAGGTTCCTATACCTTTATCAGCCCCCAAGTGAGATCCGACCCCTTGTGGTTTGTTGGGGTTGGATGTTACTGGAGACCAGAGCAAGGGAGGCAAACTTACATTCCCATACCTTTAATGATTGCTGCGTGACCATGCGTTATGAGCTTGCTAACGGGGATGTTCGGACGGAATCCAACCCCGTTTGCTTCATGGTAGGGTCGGCGAAGCCCTTGGGTGGCGTTCTGCTACTCCTTGGCCTGCCTTCCAATAGATTCCCCCTCAATGGGGTTTCTATGGGCTTGGCTAGATGCTAGATTTGAACAAGAAGGTTGAGATGACCCTACTCACCTTAATGCGGGTCGGGCAAAGGCCGTTGAGGCTCATCTTTGTTTTCTCCCCTTGCTCTTGTTTGACACGAGGTGGCCCCGAACCCTTCACTGGTCAACCTTTGAACCTCGGTCTCTCGATCTTGGATCGAGTGGCTCGAGCCCCTAGGCCCTTTAGGGTCTGCTAGGGGTCGGCCGTGTTTTCGCACGCTACCTCGTCCTCGGTTTCCGTGGCTGGAGGGGCTGAGTTGATGACACTTGCCTTGATGGCTCGAGTGTCGTGCTCAATGAGCTCGCTAACGGGTATGTTTGTGTGGAATCCGGATCCATCATTCACTGACAGGGTCGACAGAGCCCTCATGTGGCATTCCACTACTTCTTAACCCATCTCCCGGTAGATGCCCGAGCCGTTTGATGGGCTTAGGCGGCCTGTTGGCCTCTCCTCGATAGAGATTCTATGGGTCTGGCTCGAGATTAGAATCGAACAAGAAAGGTCGAGATGTCCCTGTCCGCTTCTAAACGGGGTCGGGCAGGGCCGCTGGGGCTCATTTTAGTTTTTCTCCCCTAGCTCTGTTTGACATGAGGCGGCCTCGAGCCCTTTGTGGGCCAGCCTTTGAACCCTGGTCAGGCATCGCTCATATTGAATGAGGCGGCTATCGCTTCGTGATGCGATATGAAGTGTTGAGATGCAAGGATTTGCATATGTGGTGCTTGGATATATGGATTTAGCGTATAGTTTAATCAAAACGAAAGCGGGGTTCGGTAACATTACCTTGGTGGTATGAGCCATGGGAAGCTCCTACCAGACATGTTCGTGCCAAGTTCGGGTCTGATATTTGTGATGAGGCCAGTGTAACCTGCATAGGTTCTACAGGTGGACCCCTCCAAACTCCTTACGGGAAGGCGGGAGCTAAGGCTAGTAGTGTGAGGAACTGAGAACACGATTATGCTGGTGGACCAAAAAATACCGTAGCCGTCAGGGTGTAGGGTCTGGTGGTTCGTCCAGTTGTGCTCATCGCTTTATTCCCACACGCCGTGCTTTTGGTCTCCCAAACATAAGGAGGGGTTGGGCTAAGAGGGTGTTAAAACAAACAAGCGCCCTCGGCAGCCCTCGAGCGATGTCCGTGCCCCTACCGTTGCTAGGGTCGAAGGCTCGATAAAGAATTCAACACTCAAAGTAAGTAAACAAGGGTGCTTATCTTTCAATTGGTCGTTCATTTGTTGTTTTGCTTGGGCCACCCGATTGACCCAGGAGGCCCGCTGGACTCCCCCTAGAGGGAGGTTCCGTCATCGGGTCGTTCCATGGTCCTGCCTAGGGAAGCAGAAAGTTGCCTGTAGGTGAGCGTACCTCGGTTCTCACGTCCAGGGCGCATTAGTGGTGGGCCATGCTCGGGTGACGTTCTAGCTTACCAGGCGGCGTCCCGTCATTTCCGGCGCGTCTCCTCAGATTTCTGTCAGCATTGATTTCGCATTTGCATTGAATAGGGGAAGGCAGAAAGTTTTTTGTTCGAACCTTTCGCCTTTCCTTAGCTGCTCAACCCCCTCTTTAAATAGGGGGGAGGGAAAAGGAGTTCTCACCCCACCTCCCCGCCAGCTTCTGAGCCGCCACCTCTTCCCCTTCCTTTTCTCCGAATGCATCGACTCCTAAGTAAAAGAGGGTAATGCCAAGCAGAGAAGAACTCACATATCTACTTATGAATCTAGAGCGTGATGTCGAGCTAGAGGTCATCCAATGTAGATGAGATGGCGTGGTTCGCCGGTGCTGAGGAGGGGTCGCTGTTGCCAAAGGAGGAAAGGCGCCGGAGGGTCCTAAGCGTTGTCGATTTTGCCATCGTTGGTTGTGGCCTTCCTTCAGCGGGAGATGCTTTCTGCCCCAACGCCGTTGTTAGGGTTGCGGCTAATGACGATGGCGTAGTCCCTGAGCATCTCGGCGGAGGCGCCGTTGTCGGGGTTACGGCCGATGATGATGGCGTAGTCCCTAGGCGCCCCGGTAGAGGCGCCGTTGTCGGGGTTGCGGCTGATGGGATGGCGCAGTCCCTGGGCGCCCCGGCGGAGGGACACCGCAGTTGCCGGCATGGTGCTCATTGTTGCAGATGACGATGCTTTCGAAGATCCGGCGGAGCGGTGGGACATCGCCGATGGAGAGCATGGCGCGGCGCCCGCAATAGACGAACTGGTCCGTGTACATGCCCGGACATCGCCGATGGAGAGCTTGGCGCGGTGACCATAGTAGTACTCGTAGTAAAGCTAAACAGAGACTATAATCGAATAAGTTTGGGGGAGCCCCTGAGTGAATAGTCATTTGAATTTTAGGAGTACACTAGTCCTTTGTGTGATGAAATCACTTTGTAAGTGGTGAATTTGTGCAAAAATAAACAAGTTTTCATGTTTTGTTATGGCAAACAGTAATAGTTTTTTAGTTTCCTATTTTTGTGAAGAGGTTTTGATGCCCTCCCATGGCCCAAGATGCAAAAAACTAGGAAGGTGGGTGAATTAGTTCTGATTATACTGGTGAGCAAAGAGGTTGTAGCCGCTGGGGCATGGGTCTCCCGTAGCGCTACCAGTTGTACTCAGAATTTGTTCCCAAAATCTTAGTTTTTTAGGACTTGAGGAGAACCGAAAAACTTAGATAAAGTTTGCAAAGATAACCACAGGAAGTGTTTGCACAATGTACTTGTATTATTTGTATCAGCCCCCGAGTGAGGCCCGGCCCCTCGCGATTTGCAGGGGTCGAATGTCACTAAAGATCGGGGATTTGTAAAGACAAAAACTGATAAGAAGGAACATGCATTTATTAAGGGTAAAAACGACGTAGCTGCTCAATGTTCCAGGCGTTGGTGAAGACCTCGCCGTTGATGGTTTTCAACTTGTAGGCACCTGGGCGGAGTACTTCTGCGATGACGTATGGCCCCTCCCAGGGCAGGGAGAGCTTGTGGCGGTCCTTATTGCTCTGCACGAGGCGGAGGATGAGGTCCCCGACGTTGAAGGCCCGGTCCCACACCCGTCGACTGTGGTACCATCACAATGCCTACTGGTCCTTAGCCGAATGGAGGAGGGCGATGTCGCAGGCTTCATCTAGCTGGTCCATGGTGTCTTGGTGGGATGCCTCGGCCCCCTGTTCGTCGTTTGCTCTAATTCTTGGTGCTCCGTAGTCAAGGTCCGTTGGGAGAACAGCCTCCGAACCATAGACCATGAAGAAGGGTGTGTAGCCGGTGGCCTAGCTAGGAGTTGTCCTTAGGCTCCAAAGCACCACCGGGAGCTCAACGAGCCAGCGCGCGCTGAACTTATTCAACCAGTTGAAGATCCTAGGCTTAAGGCCTTGCAGGAGCATGCCGTTTGCATGCTCGACCTACCCGTTCGTTTGGGGGGTGCGTGATGGCTACCCAGTCTATCCGGATGTGTTGTTCATCATAGAATCAAATGAATTTCCTGCCAGTGAACTGCGTGCCATTGTCGGTGATGATGGAGTTTGGTACTCCAAAGCGATGGATGATGTCGAGGAAGAATAGCACAGCTTGCTCGGATTTGATCATGGAGATCGATCGAGCTTCAATCCATTTTGTAAACTTGTCGATGGTGACAAGTAGATGGGTGAAGCCCCCGGGTGCCTTTTTGAGTGGTCTAACCAGGTCGAGCCCCCAGACCGTGAAGGGCCATGTGATGGGGATCATCTGGAGCGCCTAGGCCGGAAGGTGAATCTACCGAGCGTAGTACTAACACCCTTCATAGGTGCGTACAATTTGCTCGGCGTCGGCTACTGCGGTGGGCCAGTAGAAGCCCTATCGGAATGCGTTTCCAATGAAGGTCCTCGGCGTGGCATGGTGACCGCAGACCCCGCCATGGATGTCACTCAGCAGAAGTCTTCCATGTTCACTGGGGATGCAGAGCTATAGGATCCCGATGTGGCTCCATTTGTAGAGTTTGCCTTTTACAAGAATGAAGGACTTGGCACGGCGTGTGAGCCGTCAGGCTTCCATTTTGTCTACTGGTAGTATGTCGTGGAGGAGGTAGTCAAGGTAAAGCGTTCTCCAGTCGTCGAGAGCGTTGGCCTCTGCTACTAGACCTTCTTCAAGCTCCATGAACTTAGGGTTGGGTGGAGTAGTCAGTGGGTCAACCCTTGGGGCCGGATTAGATGGGCCATCGTCGGCCTGTTCTAACTGCTCATAGCGCACCGAGGGCTTGTGTTGATCGCTGGCGAAGACACCCATTGGTACTGGCTCTCGGCCAGATGCTGCTTTCATGAGTGCGTTGGCTGCTTCATTGAGGTGCCTCGGGATGTGATTGAGCTCGAGGCCGTCGAATCTGTCTTCCAGTCATTGGACTTCTTGGTAGTACACCGCCATCTTGGTGCTATGGTAGCTTGACTCCTTCATGACCTGGTCGACGACCAGCTGGGAGTTGCCCCTAATGTTGAGGTGTCGGATGCCTAGCTCGATGGTGATTCGTAGGCCGTTGATGAGCGCTTCATATTCTGTGATATTGTTTGATGAGGGGAAATAGAGCCAAACCATGTGCCTCATGTGGACCCTGAGGGGGATATGAAGACTAGTCCCGCGCCGGCACCCTTTTTCATCAGCAATCCATCGAAGTACATCGTCCAGTACTCTTGATTGACGATAGTTGGTGGCATCTGGACTTCGGTCCACTCCGTGATGAAGTCAGCCATCACCTGGGATTTGATTGCCGTTCGGGAGGCATAAGTAATGCCTTGATCCATCAGCTCGAGCGCCCACTTTGCGGTTCTTCCTATAGCATCCTGGCTATGGACGACCTCGCCGAGGGGGAACGACCTCATGACTATCACAGAGTGTGACTTGAAGTAGTGGCGTAGCTTCCTTTTGGTGATGAAGATGGTGTAGAGGAGTTTCTAGATTTGGGAGTAGCGGGTTTTGGAGTCGGATAATACCTCGCTGATGAAATATATAGGGTGCTGCACCTTGAAGGCATGCCCCTCTTCTTCCTGTTCTACTATGAAGGTGGCGCTAACCACTTGCGTGGTGGCCGCTATGTATAGGAGGGATTCTCCATTGCTTGGAGGAACCAGGACCAGGGGTTTTGTTAGAAATTGCTTGACCATGTCAAGCGCCTCCTGGGCCTCGGCTGTCCACTCGAAGCGGTTGGACTTCTTCAGGAGTCGATAAAGGGGGAGCCCTCGTTCACCGAGGCGTGAAATGAATCGGGTGAGGGCGGCAAGGCACCCCGTGATCCACTAAACCCCTTTATGTTTTGGATCGGGCCCATCCTTGTGACGGCTGAGATTTTCTCTGGGTTGGTTCGATGTCGCGCTCGGAGACAATGAAGCCGAGCAGCATGCCCCTCGGGACCTCGAAAACACATTTTTCAAGATTGAGTTTGATGCTATTTGCCCAGAGTTTTGCAAAGGTTCGTTCGAGGTCAGCGGCAAGATGGTCAACCCGTTTGGACTTAACTACGATGTCGTCGACGTAGGCCTCAACAATCCACCCGATGAGGTCCTAAAACAGTTGAGCATACAACGCTGGTATGTCACCCCTGCATTCTTTAGACCGAATGGCATGGAAATGTAGTAGAACAATCCGAAGGGGGTGATAAAAGACATCGTGAGCTGGTTGGACTCTTTCATCGCAATCTGGTGGTAGCCGGAGTATGCATCAAGGAAGTAGAGGGTTTTGCACCCTGAGGTGGAATCGACTATTTGGTCTATGCGTGGCAAAGGAAATGGGTCTTTTGGGCATGCCTTGTTGAGGCCCGTGTAATTGACACACATCCTCCATTTCCCTCTCTTCTTTCACACAAGAATAGGATTTGCCAACCACTCTGGGTGGTGTACTTCCCTGATGAACCCAGCAACCAATAGTTTTGCTATCTCTTCGCCGATGGCCCTACGTTTTTCTTTGTCAAAGCGGCGTAGACGTTGCTTCACCGGCTTGGAGCCTAGGTGGATTTTCAAGGTATGCTCGGCGACCTCCCTTGGGATGCTTGGCATATCCGAGGGTTTCCACGCAAAGATGTCTTTGTTATCACGAAGGAAGTCGACGAGCGCGCTTTCCTATTCAGAGGAGAGCGCGGTTCCGATGCGGACTTTTTTGCCCTCAGAGCTGTTGGGATCCATGAGGACCTCCTTGGATCCTTTTGCTGTTTTAAATGATCCAGACGACCTCTTTGCGTCGGGCACTTCTTCAACGACCTCCTCCCTGTGGGTGGCGAGCTCTTCGGAGGTGACGACTGCTGTGGCGTGGCAGCAGCATTCGACTTCGCACTCGTAAGCACGACAGAAGGAGGTGCCGACGGTGATGACCCCATGGGGGCCCGGCATCTTCAACTTGAGGTACGTGTAGTTGGGGATGGCCATGAACTTCATGTAGCATGGACGTCCGAGGATGGCGTGGAAAGTTCTGGGGAACCCAACCACATCGAAGGTGAGGGTCTTAGTCCTGTAATTGGACTGATCCTCGAAAGTGATGGGCAGATCGATCTGCCCTAGCGGTACGGCCTGTCTACTAGGTACAATGCTGTGGAAAGGCGCTCAGATGGGGTGGAGGTTCGTTCGGTTGACGCCCATCTTGTCGAGCGTCTTGGCGTACATGATGTTGAGGCCGCTGCCTCCGCCCATTAGTACTTTCGTGAGTCGCTTTGGGCCAACGATTAGATCGACAACAAGCGGGTACCTTCTTGGGTGTGGGATGGCATCTGGATGGTCGGTTCGATCGAAGGTTATGGTGAATTCTGACTATTGGAGGAAGGCAGGCGTGGCTGGTCTGGCCGTATAGACCTCACGATGTGCGACCTTCTAGAGGCGCTTGGAGTCATAGGCCGCTGATCCTCTAAAGATCATGAGGGTGCCATTCAGTGTTGGGAAGGCATCATCCTTCCCCCTCTACGTCGTCTGTGGTGGGGGCAGGTTCCTTCCCCTGCTCCCCTTTGTTGAGGCCCCCGAACAAGTATTTGCGCATGAGGCCGCAATCCTTGTATAGATGCTTGGCCGGGAAAGAATGGTTTGGGCATGGCTCCTCAAGCATTTTCTCAAAGTGGTTCAGAGCGCCCTCCGTGGGCTTCCGACCACCCTTGCAGTCGGCATCGACCACGAGTGAGTTGTTGCGTCGTTGCTTCTTGTTTTTTCTTTTGGCGGGACGGTTGGAGGTGCCTTTGCCGGTGTCCTTGTCCCACCTCGCCTTGCCGTCAGAGTGGTCAAAGATGGCTCTGACCGCCTCCTCCCCTAAGGCATGGCTGGTGGCGATGTCCAAGAGCTCCTTGGTGGTCCATAGGCCCCTACGCCCCAGCTTGTGAACCAAAGACTCGTAGGTTGTCCTAGATAGGAAGGCTCTTATCACGTCGGCGTCGACGATGTTAGGGAGCTCATTGCACTACTGGGAGAAGCGCCGGATGTACCTGCGGAGGGTTTCATCTTCCTTCTGGCAGTAGTTCTTGAGGTCCCATGGGTTTTTGGGGCATTTGTACGTGCCCTGGATGTTGCCCACGAAGATCTCCGTCAGATTCGCCCAACTTTGAATGGCATTGGACGGTAGGTGCTCCAACCACGCTCATGCCGAATCGGCCAAGAATAGTGGGAGATTGTGAATAATGAAATTATCATCACTCACACCACCAGCTTGACATGCAAGCTGATAGTCTTCAAGCTAAAGCCCGGGGTTTGTTTCCTCAGAATATTTAGGGATGTTGGTTGGCGGTCGGTACCTTAGTGGGAAAGCAGCGTTGAGGATGTGTCGACCAAAGGCCTGAGGGCCTGGTAGGCCAGGGCTCGGGCTCTGGTCCTCGCCACTATCGTAGCGTCCGCCGCGTCGAGGATGGTAGCTGCAGTGGGCTCCCTCCCCTGTGTCGCCGTGGGTGCGGCTGTGAGCGTCGATGGTGCTGTGCACGTCATGGTCGTGGTCGAGACGTTGATGTACCGGGACGGTGGTGTGCTACCTACTGCCTGGCGATGTTTGGTGAATGGACACGTCCTTGGTGGGGCGCACCGAGGGCGTGCACTGGCTGGTGTCAGGCTCACATCGTCAAGACAATGAGCTTTCTTCCTACTACGCCGCCGCACGCTCGAGCAACGTGTGAATTTCTCAGTGGGCTCGATGATCCTCGAACGTCGCGGCCTCTGGAAGGCCGTGCAGCAAGGCTGTCATAGCAGTGATGTTTTGGCTTGCCCAAGTGAAGTGAGGGAGGGTCCCGTCGTCGATGAGGATCCTCTAGTGTACCATGCGGGCTGTGGCACGCGCACGGCCACCATTTTTGCGGCGTTCGATCTCACGATTAATGTCCATGTACTCCTGGACGAGCCCTTGTCCGGCCTCATCGATTTCTAGCTTGCGGGCTCTTAGCTGCTCCATCCTCAAGTAAGATGGGGCCACTGCCTCCCCCCTAGACCTACCGTCAGGGTTGCTTGTCGGGGTAGCCTCTTCCCCGGAGACGCTTTCAACGCGCCCCTCGAGGGTTTGCGCTATGAAGCATTCCCGAGAAGGGTGATGGCTCCCCCTGCTAGAATCAGAGCTGGAGGAGGATCCTGGCTCCTCCATGAGGAGCTTGTGGAGGGTCTCCGTATCATGTTCAATTGTCCCCATGAACTCGCTGTCCATGGGTGGCTGATCCGTACGTAGCGCCAGAAGGTGGCCAGCGGTCGTCGCGGCGTTGCGGAGACCAAGCGGAGACACTGTCGGGGTGCTCCGTGCGTGGTGTTCCGGAGAGAGGGTGATGCAGCGTGGGGCCTCCCTGGATAACTAGGATCTAAGGGAGTCGCCGGACTAGCCCTCAAGCCTCCGGTGTCTGAAGCTGATGGAAGGGAGAGACTGGATGGCCTGTGGGCTAGCACCAGCTTTCCTCCTAGTGTGACGATGAAATCTAGGTCACCGAAACACACATGTGCACCGGGGACCCAGCTGATTGCATGGTTGGCCATCCGAGGCCTAATTTGGAATGCGCAAAGTCCCCTACCTGGCGCGCCAACTATCGGTATTTTGTACAAGCACCGGTAAGTAAATTTATAGTGATGCACGTTAGGCCCGGATGGTGCGCTAAAGGACACAAGATTTATACTAGTTTGGGCTGAATGTCCCTACGTCTAGTCTGTCGCTGCTCATGTTATTAGCACTAAAAATAGTTCGTAGTAGGGGGTACAAACGGTTGAGAGAGAGAATGGTCCCAAGTCTCTGATGGAAGGATCGAAAGGATGCCAAGAGCTTAGTAGTAGCTTGACTATGTGTGATGTGTTTCATGTTGTCTCAAGTCCCTCCTCTTGTTGGAGGAAGCACATCCCCTTTTATAGATGAAGGGGATGGCTTTACAAGTGAGAGGGCAAGGATGCGTATGCTACCTAGCCTTGTTGTTCACGTCTACCAAGCCTTGTAGTCCATTCCGGTGGGTGCGAGAGGATGGTAAGCGCCTACAATACTGTCGATGCCACTGTAGAATGTCAGGATGGCTACAGAGTAATGCTCCACATAGGGTATGGACTCTGGTATAGTAGTTTTGACTTATGAGCCTTGCCTAGCCTTGCTCTGCATGCCTTCTTGTTCCTATGAGTCCCTGTCGGAGGGACGTGGGGTCAGGGTCTAAAGTAGCGCTGTGGGCAAGGCCTTCCAATCGAAGAGGGCGTCCGGAGGCTAAAGCGAGTGCTCTGATCTAGTGGACCCGAGGGGCCGTGAAGCAGGCGCCGCTCCCTTGGGACCATAACGTGGTGATAGCACATCCATCATTTGTGGAGGACGTGAGTCCTTTCCTAGACTGTAGTGGTTGTCGTATGTCTACGTCGGGTTCCATGTCCGAGAGCTAAAGGCGGCGCCTACAACTCTGTTGGGCGAAGAACACGCACCCGTAACATTTTTCAAGCTCTGCTACGCCTAGGAGGGTCTAAAGCACCCATCCTGTCGTTCCCTAGCAGTACTTTTCCTACTGGGGCGTAGGGTATAGTCCTCGAAGCCGCGGTTGACCTAAACGTCTTGTCCTACTCTGTACCTATCATCGTGAGGGGGCGGGGAGAGGTTGACAGGCGAGACGAAACTAGTCTTTAGACATCGGGCGAGGCAAAGTCTGCCCTCGGGGGTTGGGCGAGACAGAGTCTATCCCTAAGCCCTTGGGCGAGGCAGAGCTGGCCCTTATCCCTCGGGCGAGACCGAGCCCAGCCCTCGGGGGTCGAGCGAGGCAGAGTCTAGCTGTTAGCCCTTGGGCGAGGCAGAGCTGGCCCTTATACCTCAGGCAAGACCGAGCCCAGCCCTTGTGGGTCAGGCAAGGCAGAGTCTAGCCCTTAGCCCTCGGGTGAGGCGGAGCTGCCGAAGGACGTCGGACGAGGCGGAGTCTAGCCCTTAGCCCTCGGGCGAGGCAGAGCTAGCCCAAGGGCGTCGGGCAAGGTGGAGTCTAGCCCTTAGCCCTTGAGCGAGGTGGAGCTGGCCCAAGGGCGTCGGGCGAGGTGGAAGCAAACTCTCGTTATTTGGGCAAGGAAAGTAGCGGTGTCCTTATCCGTTTGGGAGTTTTTAACGTTCAATGGCTATTGGTTCCACCTCTCGGGGTACCCCGGTGTTAGGTCCCCAACATGGAGAAGGCAGGCGCACATAAGAGCATGTACCACAAAGGACAATAAAAGTTAAGAAAGACACCAAACAACCCACAGTAAAGTGCTGCCACCAACCGCAACAACCAAAATTAATAACCCAATGCCCTTAAAACCATATAAATAAGACACCCGGGGCTCCCCAAGACACTAAATCAAGTTTTAGTCTAGGGCTAAAGCATTAGGATAGCCACCCACGCTGCTCAGATCGGCTGTGATAGCGTGTGAGGCATCCTCACGCGTAAGCACAATGAGTGGGATTGATAGAGTATCAGGGGTCTCGGCAATCGCTGAAAGAGCGAAGTCCCAGGGATGGGACAAAAGGCTGTACAAGCATAAGGTTGCCAGTGGTGAAATCTAGATGTTGAGCAAAAACACGTAAAGATCAGGGCACATACCATCCAAAGGAGCGTGTGCCTGGTGTTCGTCTGGCATGGAGCTGAAAGATGAGGCAACAGGATGTGGTCGCGCCACTGCAACAAGCAAGCATCGAGGGATGTTGCTAGAAAAAATGTCCCCCCATCCAACGAAACCACACCACGAAGCCATGTGCATCCATGAGACTAGATCCTTGTAGCAGCTCTATGCTAGTAAGCACGACACCACAACGCCATGCATCAATCTAGCTAATTCACCTTGTAATAGTGCTAATTCACTCTGGCAAATTAACCAAATGAATTAGATGTTGCGAGCCAAGAAGCAGAACGAAAGATACCGATTGTGCATATCTACCAATATGCCTAGCCGCCGAATCGAATGTAAAACACCATCTCAAAAAGCATGTAAAGCAAAACAACTTCATCTCCATTTTGACACAGCACCACGTCAAGGGGCTGGCACAGGAGCCTCTCGAGCGTTAGCATTTTCACACATCCCCTTGACACAAAAAGGTTGGGGGGGGCACAACGCCTATTTGACTTAGCTATACGCCGAGGGGCTGGCGCAGAAGCCTCTCGAGCATCAACATTTTTGCACATCCCCTTGACACCAAAAGTATGGGGGGGATGATGCCTATTTGACTTAGCGATACGCCGAGGGGCTGGCGCAAAGGCCTCTTGAGCATCAGCATTTTTGCGTATCCCCTCGCCACCAAAAGGTTGGGGGACGACACCTATCCAATCAAGCGACATGTGGCAAACAACATCGTAAGTATTATGTATACACAAGTATTCCACAATATGACACAACAGATAAGATTACAAGCATCACATAACATCCACAGTTTTAATTATGCTCCGTCCTGCGTAGGGCATCCAAAATGGTGGGGTTGAATTCCAAATAGAAAAACCTATGGAGAACCCTCTCCTTTCTGAGCATGCGACGGAACTAGGACCTTAGGAAACCGGTCATGCTAGAACCCAAACACTTCTTGCGATGATTAAACCAAGAAGCACCACCAACGTAAAAACCGTTGCAATCTATCATTAATGGGTAAATTTCCACAGGTTGTGCATGCCCCACGCTAGGAACCTACGCACCGAAATCACAGTAGTTTAAACTTAAGTCTTTACATCCACACCCAACCAAAATCAATGGTTCAAGAAACATCAGAATGGTGAATCCTAGTGTTCTACCCCATCTTGAGTGATGCCCTCACCAGGACCACCGGTGCCCTCCTCAGCAGGGGTATCAGTAGCAGGAGTCAAAGGCTTATCCGCATCATCCGAACCACTGCCAGCCATGCCATCGCAAGCATTCTACACTACAATAAACTTTTTAACCTTTTCTTTGATGGCCATGCACTCCTCAATAGACTGCAAAATAGGTTTCAAACATAAAAATGACTTTTCTTGACTCATCGCACAAAAGCTTGCAGGGTAAAAAGAGAACCTATGGCCAAGATCCTGGACCCAGGACGCCAAAACCCTTCGAAAAACCTCTTCCCCGCCTCATGAGCGTGGCTAGGAGCATTCTAGCAAGACTGCATGTCCTTGACCTCAAATTTATCAAGATGGTCGCACCCGAATTCCTCTAGAGCCTGGACGAAAGCATGGAGAGAAATGAAAGAGGCGTACTCGTGCCCAATGGTCATGTAGTCATCGATAGTGGCCTGCTCGTTTGCTGGCCATTCCTTGAAGTCGATGACAGGGGCATCGCGGGGCTCTTCCGACTCCTCGCCCACACTCTCAATGAGTTCCTTGTACATGTTTGTCGCTCTCTAGGCGCCGGCAACTACCTTTTTGCGTTCATCATGCTTTCGCCTCGGGTATCATCAAATTCTTGACCCATCTTCTCGATCTGCTCCTCGGTAGTCTTGCAGGCAGCTACATTTTCTTCGACCAACTTTTTAGCCGCCTCCAGCTCCTGTTCGAGGGCCTGGATCCATGCATCCTTGGCCGCCAGATCCTTTTCTAGGCACTAGCAAAAAGCTTGGCCTTGATGTTGAAGCCCCCAAGCCAGAAGCATGGCCTACGAAAATAAAAAGGCAAAACATGAAACTACAGCCAGATAGAGAAAAGAGACAAAGCGAATACATGTCAATACCCATCCACTTACACAAGCAGCATGAAAGTTTACCACCTCTATAAGAGATGAATTAGGGACCTTCAAAAGGTCCATCTCCACCTCAGGAGCTGAAAATGAACTGAAGCACACATCAGTGAAACTGTCTGCGCTTAGGTTTGATAGCAGTCCAACGGTGCGGTAGTCCACGTTGGTGACCACCCAGGAATTCGACGAGGCCCCTAAAGAATGAGCAATCTAGTAAGTCTCCTCCTTCATGGAACTCATTTGACCAGAAGAGCTCGACCCCGAATAAACTCGCATATCACCATGATCCTCAAGCCGAGAACTCAGTCGTAGTTCCCCATGACCAAATAGTTGCCTATGAACCAAGTCATCGCTTAGGCGAATATACTTCGCATAAAATTTAGATTTACCCTGCAGCTAAGAGCCCAAAATATCAGGAGATGCCATGGGGGTATGGGCTGGGTGAGCAAAAGCCACCTCTTTGGGAGAAGTCATTATTGCCTTTTTTGTGCTAGTCTCCTTCAAGAGTCACTGGCCTTCCACAAATTCTTCTTAGCTTTTTTAGTAAAGAGGTCATCGACAAACATTGTATCCGCAAGACTGAATGTGTCATTCACATCGGCGACTTTGGCCCTACCAACCATCCCATCGAAGCTCGAAGATAGCTAAAACAACAAAAGCAACATCGCATTAATGAATATGTAAAACAAAGGACGATTAAGAAACGAAAGGCCAAACCAGGAACAACAACAACAAAAATGCACAAAAAATATAACACTACCATTTCAATCCAGACTTGCCTAAATCGGTGGGTCTATTCGATCATGACCTTTTTGCTATTGCCCACCTTGCCAGCAATCTCTCTCCTAATCCGCACATCGGTAGGCTCCACTAGACCACGTCCTCGCCCGCTAAGCTTTCGCTTACGGGATTCCATTGTAGCAGTGCTCTTTCCACGTCCAGACATCATCTTCCATACTCTGCGTCCTCACCCTTGGGCCCCATGACCACGACCATGAGCGGCGGCGTTGTTAGTCGAAAGGCTGGTTGAAGGGCCTGACCAATCAGCATAGCAAAGACCCATTGCTTCAAAGACATAGTTTAGTCGCCTCTTCCTTGCCAAAGATTGGCACCAACCCTTGTGCTCTCTATTGCCGTAAAATCCAATGATTTCTTTGGCCTTGTGCTCTATCAAGTTCACAAAGCTAAAGTCGGTAGTAAAAGCATCCAACGACGCGATAGCAAGACACGGAAAGACATATCCGTCCCTTCGCTCTATATCAGAAAACTGAGTCTCATGGCTCAACAGAGGACTATTGCAAGATATCCATTCTTCCACCAAATCTCGATTAATCTGCCAGCGCGATGTCAAAGCAAAGGTGTATGTGGCTTTGGTATCATGTGGCCCATCAGCTAGAATCTTGGCCAAGCGAAATCCCTCTATGGGCGTCATCTTTGAGACAAGTATATGCGCTTTCGACAGCCCATTTATCAGCGCCTCTGCCACCTCTTCATCGGAGCACACATGGTGGTAGAACCAGTAGTCGGTCCAACAAGGCCATTTATTTCGGTAGGTTGGCACAATTTGCACGGTGCCTTTTGTCTTCTTCGGGACAAAATTGTAGGACCCATAGTGGGCCACCATGTCAGTCTTGGTCTGCTTATCCTTGACCATTTTCTTGTGAAAATGAGTCTCATAGTAGCGAGCGAACATGTTTACGCTTGAAAGATCCTAAATGGCTAGAGGGGGGTGAATAGCCTATAAAATTTTTCTACAAACACACTAGAGCAATTGGTTAGTAACCTAAATAGCAAAATGCAACTTTGCTCTAGCTCTACAAGGGTTGCAAGCCACCTATCCAACAATTCTAGTTGCTACGATCACTAGGCACAAACAATGGCTATGTCACTACTCACTAAGAGCTCTCAACAAGTCTACACTAAAGAGCTCCACTAGGTGATACTAAACTAGCAAGCAAGACAAGCTCTCAAAACTAATTACACTAAAGAGTTTGACAACTAGTTTGCTGGGAATGTAAAAGAGTGAGTATGGTGATTATATCGCCGCATCAAGGAATGAACCAATCACAAGATGAAGACAATCCAATCACTAGGAGGAATCCAATCACACAAGAGACACAAGATTTTTCTCCCGAGGTTCATGTGCTTGCTGGCACGCTAGTCCCCATTATGTCGACCAATACTTGGTGGTTTAGTGGCTAATAGGTATCAGACACCTAGCCCACCACAAGAGACACCGCAAGAACCTACCCACAAGTGAGGTAGCTCAATGAGATGAGTAATTTACTAGAGTTGCCTTTGGTGCTCTGTCAGGGAAGGCACAAGACCCCTCACAAGCAACCGATCGAGGCCAAAGACAATCACCAACTCTGCTCAATGATCCTCCAATCATCGGGCCATCTAGGTGTTGGCAAACACCAAGAGTAACAAGCTCACAACCAACCCAAATCACCCAACTAGTGCCACAAGATGATGCAACTCAATGCAATGCACTAGAGGCTCTAAAATCTCACTTAAGATGATGAAATCAAGTGTACAAGTGAGTGAAGTGTGATGCTCAGCTTCCAAAGGGTGTGCACAAGTGTATGAGGTGCCAAGAGAGTGGCCAACGCCAGCCACACCCTCTATTTATAGCCACACAAGCAAATAGAGCCATTATACCCCTTGGAGTTGTTTCTGCGAGGTCACCGGACAGGGTGACCTGCCCAACGATTGAATTTTAACGGTCACAAACTAGCTGTTGGGGCACTAGATAGGGTGGCAGTGGCACCACCCTAGGGGTGGTGGTGGCCACCCAGCCATGCCCCCAAGAGACCAAGTCTCTAGAATAAAATGGCGGTGCATCGCCGTCCTAGTGGCGGTGCCCACAGCAGTGACCGAAGCCAAAACACTTGCTCTCTAGAATAAAATGGCGGTGGCACCAGACAGCCCATGGTGGTGACCAGGTGGTGCACCGCTGCGCCCATGGCGGTGTACACCGGCATGTCCAGTGACCACCCGAAATGAGCCACTCTCGGCCCTTCACTGCCAGATCTAGGTGGGAACCGCCCTAGGGGTGGCAGTGCCACTCAGGCACTAAACCCCTTCCCCAAGTTGCAATTTTTTGCATTTCATTCCATGACAACTTAGAGCAACTTTCCACAAGGGATGCTAACTCTTAAAGTGTTTTCTCAAAACATGTTAGAGCCAAGTTAGCATTTCTCAAATCATTTTTGATAAATATTTTTGCTTGCTCTCCGATGTGCACTAGGCCTAAATGCAATGCATGAAGTCCAACACCTAGTGGCACTAGATGACCGAATTGTCTAGTTAAGAACCCCTCTTAATAGTACGACCATCTATCCTAAATGTCATCACACTCTCTTTAGTGTCTTGACCACTAAAACAAAATTCCTAATTATACCTTTGCCTTGATCTCCATAGGGTTTTGTTTTTCTCTTTCTTCTTTTCCAAGCTGAGCACTTGATCATCATCACTTGTGGCCATCTCATCATTTCATGTGATCAACATCACCATTTGAGTGCCACTATGCTTCACAATTTGGATTGCACCAACCTAGCTCATATCACAACTCATGCCAAAGGTTAGTGCATAGGTTTCATCAATTATCCAAAACCAAACTAGGGCTTTCAATCTTGGTAACATATCAGGTGCAAACCAAGCAACCTATGGAAACTTGGAAACTACTGATCAGGGACATAGGATGTCAATCCAATGGATAGGATGAGAGGTGGCACGATTTTGCGCTTAAGCCCCCCCACCTACTGGTTTTTTTTTCCAAAAACCCCCTGCACCCTCCTATGCAAATTCATCATTAGAGACATGCGCTGCCCTAGGTGATTCGCATCTTGTCGCCCCAGCCCTACGCCGCTAGAGACCTACACTCTGTCATCGCTGGCCCTTGCCCTCCGCCACCCCTTGGTCACATCACGATCGAGGGAGCCAAAACTGCACTGTCGAATCCTCTTGGAGGACATTAAAAAGATCTTGAAGACCACCAGCGGCACACCCTTCATCATCCTAACAACCGGTTCTTCATCTACCTGTGAGCTCGATCATGGGAGCACTGAACTGTATGTGAACAACTCTGATATCATGCCATGCACATAGGCACTGAGACACAACACACCATGCTATGGATCGACCAGCAGCGCCTGGGCTTCAACATGGACATGGTGGAGAGAGACTGATCATGTTTGCATGTGCCTGGCCATCTGTGAGGTCCTGCGCAGCTCTGACGTGTGTGAGTTCTTTTTTGTGACCTTTCTTTTCATTTTTGTTTTCGTGGCCCGGTTTCCTTTTTGTTTGATTGAAAGTTCTATCAATATGATTGCCAGAGGACATACTCGAATGGCGTGATGATGTGGAATGACAGCAACAGCCAACAGCAGCAAGAGCTGCAGCAGCCATGGACAAGGAACAATGCCATCTCTGAAGCCGTCGTCGTTGATCCCGCCATTGTGGGACTTATAGGAAGAAGTTTTGAGGCCACCGCCATGGATCATTTGAAGCCTATGGTTGGAATGATATTTGATACACTTACAGATGTGGAGAAATTTTACAAATCGTATGCACATGAAGCTAGTTTCTCTATTCGTGTTGGTCAGCACAAGAAGCAAAATGATGAAATATTATTCAAGCGGTATTATTGTTCAAGGGAAGGATACAGAAAGGAGAACGTAAAAAATGTTATTGATGAATCCGAAAAAAAGAGAAAGACACATAATGTGATGGAAAGCAAATGTGGTTGTGAGGCACATATTGTTGTGAAGCTTGGCAATGACAAGAAGTATCGGATATCTTCAATGGTTGAGGAGCACAGCCATGGTTTTGTGTCACCAGATAAGAGACATTTGCTAAGATCCAACCGTAATGTTAGTGAGAGGGCAAAGAGTACCTTGTTCAGTTGTCATAAGGCTAGCATTGGCACCTCACATGCATATAGACTTCTCCATGTCAGTGAGGGTGGGTTTTAGAATGTTGGGTGCATGCTGAGGGATTTGCAAAACTATTACCGTGACCTCAGGAGCAATATCAAGGATGCAGATGCACAAATGTTTGTGGCACAACTTGGGCGAAAGAAGGAAGTAAATCCTGCCTTCTTTTATGACATTATGGTGGATGAACAAGGATGACTTGTTCGTGTGTTTTGGGCAGATGCCTTATGCAGGAAAACTATAGTGTTTTTGGTGATGTGGTGTCGGTAGATTCAACATACACCACTAACTAGTATAACATGATTTTTGTGTCATTTACTGGAGTCAATAATCACTTGCAAAGTGTTTTCCTAGGGACAACATTCTTGGCAAATGAAAAGATTGAGACATATGAATGGTTGTTTAACACCTTTCTTAAGGCTATGCATGGAGTAGCACCTCATCTAATCATAACAGATGAAGATGCGAGCATGAAGGCTGCTATTGCTCATATTCTACCGGATACAACTCATAGACTTTGCATGTGGCATATCATGGAAAAGGTTCCTAAGAAGATCGGGCCCTCTATAAGAGAGGATGAACTATTCTAGGATAGACTACACACATGTGTTTGGGGCTCCAAGACTACAGATGATTTTGAGTCACAATGGAATTCTATCATAACATATTTTGCACTCATGGGAAACGATTGGTTTTCCACAAAGTTTGCCATGCATCAATCATGGATTCTGGCATACTTTATGGACATACCTCTAGCAGGAATCCTTAGGACTACATCACGACCAGAGAGTGCAAATTCTTTTTTAACCATTTCATTCATCGAAAATTGACCTTTGTTGAGTTCTGGCTAAGGTTTGACACATCTTTGGAGTGCCAACGCCAAGAGGAGTTGAAAGCCGATAATTTAAGTCTTCACACCACTCCTAAATTGATGACACCATGGGCCATGGAGAAGCAATGTAATGTGATATATACACATGAAGTCTTCAGTAAATTTTAGGAACAAATCGTAGCTACAAGAGACCATTGCATTATTCAAGGCATTACAGAGTGTGAAGATATAAAAATTGTCACCATCAGCAGTATCTCTGGAAAAGAGCGAGTGGTTCAGTTGAATAAGTCAGACATGTTTGGTAGGTGTTCCTATAAATTTTATGAGTCCTATGGCATCCCATGCCATCATATTGTACAAGTGCTTAGAGCTGAGAAGCAAAATGAGATACCATCTATTTATATTATGAAGAGATGGGAGAAAAGATATAAAAGGTTTGTATTGTATGATTTTTTTCTATGGGTGTTTTGTACAATAGTACTAATCAGATATTCAATTTTATAGGGATCTATTGTTTGATGAAGAAGGTAACCTGCTAGATGAAAAGCCTAAAGATCCTATGGTGGTGTCAATGCAGAAAAAGAATTCAGATTCACGCAACTAGTTTGAAGATCTTATCCAAATGGCCATGAACTCTGAACAAGGGATGGACTTTTTATTTTCTAGTTTATCCAACCTAGTGGAACCTCTCCAAATGATCATGCCTACTACTAGAGTTAATAAACAGGATGAGTATGAATCTTTCCTTGGTAGTAAAATTCCAAATCAAGTCGATATACATCCACCAAATGATATCAAGTCCAAAGGGAGATGCAAATGAATTAAGAAGAGCAAGGAGATGAAGGCTGCAAGCAAGGGTAAAAGTAAACAGACGTGTGGAAAATATAAGCAAGTAGGGGATCATGATGCACGCACTTGCCCAAACAATGTTGTTGGCTAATATTTCAAGTTCGTGTAAACACTTTTTTTACTAGTGACATCATTCAGTTGCCAATTTTCAGTGTTACATTTTCCTATCTACAAGCTTGTGATTCTACAATGTACTGATATACTTAGTTCTAGTTTACATTTTCCTATATACAAGCTTGTGATTCAGTTACAAGGTACTGATATTGCACTTTCCTATCTACAAGCTTGTGGTTCTAGAACATCCCTTATGCATTATTATAATATCTAAAAAGTATTATTGATTTGCTTAGATTTGTAGTGGGACTAAAACATTATTGATCTTCTATATTTTTTAGTGCTGATAACTATTGACACTCACCAAACATTATGTTTTCTTCCATTTGGGATCAACATGAACAATCAATCCTACTTTTTGTCTCTTTATTTCGACAACTACAGAATCTGGTTGTGCTCACATGTGCTTTCATGTCTCAATTGATGTTCTATTTTGTCAGCCCAAACTTCTTGTATACATGTGCTACTTTCTACTGATATTAGCTGCAGGGCTTGCTTGATCCAAAGTAGAAATTCCCAATAACCAGTACAACATTTTGAGTTCTGCAAATTTCTGTTCATTCCAATGATAGCACAATTTAGAATACAATTTGCCATCTATACAATTTCTATAGTCTTTGATGTGTCCTATACAATCACAACTTGCCCAACTTTCTACCACCTGGACGGTTTATAGATCACCAGGCAAAGCACGATTTACAGAACACATGCTTCAATGCATCTCAGGATCAACACACAACTTCAGACTGAAGCAATCCTCCCCATTCACCTTCCTCTCACCAATGCACCTCAGGATCAGCACAACTTTAGAATGAAGCAATCCTCCCCATTCACCTTCCTCTCGCCAATGCACCTTGCACCAGCATGGCAGTCAACGGATACAAGCCCTACAGAGACAAGGAAGAACAATTTTCAGTCACAAATGGCCATTCCAGCAGGCGGCGGAGGGCCATGGGTCTGTTCGATCCGATAGGTAGACGACAGACCCTGCTCTACTCCTTTGCTGCCAAAAGTGGAGTGCATGCGTGTGCGTGCTCTGCTCTGCTACAACCAAATGTTGTCGACCCACGGAATGGAGTGAATTCGTGCGCAGTGCACTACGTCGTCGTCCCGACACCTGCTTTGGCATGGCGCCAGAATCAGAACAGAGACAGTACTCCTCCTAGAGGAGATTTAGAGAAAGCGATAGACCATGGCTGCAAAATAGTAGACATGCTTTTAACAGCGATAGCGAGCGCTCGGTGGGGTTAGGGTGGCGGTCGATCGGGGCAGGATGTCGACATCGAACTTAGTCCATGGCTCGCACCCCTGACCAGTCGGCTGGGGCGGCGAGATGCGAATCGCCTGGGGGTGATGCAGGTCTCTGGCGGCATAGGGCTAGGGAGATGAGATGCGAATCGCCTAGGGCGGCGCAGGTCTCTAACGTTGAATTTGCACAGGAGGGGGCAGGGGGTTTTTGGAAAAAAGCCGACAGGTGGGGGGGGGGGGGGGCTTAAGCACAAAACCATGCCGCCTCTCCCCCCATCCATTGGATTGACATCCTATGTCCCTAATTGGTAGTTTCCAAGTTTCCATAGGTTGCTTGGTTTGCACTTGATATGTTGTCTTCAATCTCCCCCTTTTTGGTAATTCATGACAACCTATTTACAAAGATATTCGATAAAATCTATTGGATTCATGTTGCTTGCCCAACCATATTACCATGTGTAAAGGTTATGGACAAGTTTCATAAACTTGAAATTGGTAGTATTAGCTCCCCCTACATATGTGCTAAGAGTTTCTATTTGAAAGCTTGCACATATGCATGGATAGAAAGTTTGGGAGAGTAATAGCTACTAAATGATGCTAAGGTGTAAAGAATGGACCTTTGAAGTGTGATACCAATCGGAGTTGCCAATATACATCATCCTTAGCACCATTAGTAACTAGACATTCACAAAAACTAGAAAACCCTATGAGATCAACATTATATGAAAGGGTCTAGCTTTTACATGATAGGCACAAGTCTAGTTACTCTTCCTATTCTTATGCATGCTAGTTTTCATTTGATCAATCCTTTTCTACAATCTAGCATACACCACACAAGCATGAATAGGAAATTTAGAACTTGTGCCATGCAAGAAATCATATGTAATGCACATACAAATGCAACATACAAGTTTATGAGCTTGCTCCGCCTACTTGTGTGCTTCAAATTTTAATTGATCCCCTTACAATGTCATTTCATTTGTTAGTTTGCTCCCCCTATCTCTTACTATCTTTGTGAATTTCTCTCCCCCTTTGTCAACAATTAGCACAAAAGGTGAGCTCAAATTTTAGATAGGTTGGGGTGAAACCATGTGAAGTGAGGATCATTTTCCTAATTTGGTTCAATCTAGATCATTTGCAAAAGATATTTAACTCGGTTTGATCCAAGGGCAAGCTTCTTCACACCTCCAAATAAGGGTTATCATGCACCATATTGAATTAAACACTTATAGCTCATTTTCTAGATCAAACACTAGGTTCACAAGCTCACAAACATGTCATATGCTACCACTAGATCATTTCAAGCATACAAGCAATAGTGGTACCATACAAGCATCAAATTCATTTGATTTGCATGAATGAGCCTAAGACATGATAGGAATGACTAGATGCACTAAACAAGTCCTTAGTAATGGATGAATCACATGTCAATCAACTTTATCTTGCTTTGCTCGAAGGAGAGGCATGTCATATAATGGGGGTGCATCAACACATATTTGAGAAGTCAAGTATGTTCAATTCATTCCTTAGTTTGCGAAACCTTTTCTCATCTAGTGGCTTGGTGAATATATCGGCTAGTTGATCATCGGTGCCCACACTCTCAATATAAATGTCCCCTTTTTGTTGATGATCTCTTATGAAATGGTGACATACATTTATATGCTTTATTCTTGCATGTTGAACCAGATTGTTGGTGAGTTTGATTGCACTCTCATTGTCACATAGCAACGGTACTTTCTTGAACTTGATTCTAAAGTCATTCAAAGTAGCCTTCATCCAAAGTAATTGAGCACAACAACTACCGACTGAAATGTACTCCGCTTCGATGGTTGAGAGTGCTACACTATTTTGCTTCTTTGATGACCAACACACAAGTGATCTTCCCAATAGTTGACATGTGCCCGATGTGCTCATTCTCTCAACTTTACATCCTGCATAATCAGAGTCCGAATATCCAATAAACTCAAATCTAGCTCCTTTGGGATACCATAATCCAACATTTTGTGTATGCTTCAAGTACCTTAATATTCTCTTGGTGGCCTTCAAGTGACTTTCTCTTGGTGAGGCTTGAAATCTAGCACACATGCATACACTAAACATCACATCCGGCCTTGATATGGTCACATAGAGTAGGCTTCCAATCATAGATCATCACCGATATATCTATTTATCTACCATGTTGCCACTAGCATCACTATCCAAGCTTCCATTTGTCCCCATTGGTGTACTAATAGCTTTAGCATCATCCATTCCAAACTTCTTGAGCATGTCTTTGATGCACTTGCCTTGACTCACAAATGTGCCATTTTTCAATTGCTTGATTTGAAGACCAAGGAAGTAATTAAGCTCTCTAATCATGGACATCTCAAACTCACTTGCCATTATCTTTCCAAACTTCTCACAAAAATCTTGATTGGTTGATCCAAATATGATATCATCAACATAGACTTACAACACAAACAAGCATTGCCTAGCTTCTTGGTGAAGAGAGTGGTGTCAACCTTACCCATCTTGAATCCCTTAGAGAGTAGAAAATCTCAATCTCTCATACCATGCTCTTGGTGTTTGCTTCAAACCATACAAAGCCTTTCTCAACCTGTAGACATGGTTGGATTTCTTCTCATCTTCAAATCTAAAAGGTTGCACAACATACACAAGCTCATTAATGTACTCATGGAGAAATGCACTCTTCACATCCATTTGGTATAGCTTGATGTTATGTGCACAAGCATAGGCTAACAAGATCCTAATTGCTTCCAATCTTGCAACTGGGGCATATGTCTCTCCAAAATCAAGACCTTCAACTTGAGTGTAACCTTGAGCCACTAATCTTACTTTGTTCCTTACAACAATCCCATCTTCATCTTGCTTGTTCTAAATGTCTCACTTTGTTCCAATCATATTATGATCCGTAGGCCTCTCAACTAACTCCCATTGATTTATTTTGAAGTTGTTTAGCTCTTCATGCATGGAGTTGACCCAATCAAGCTTCATCTATCTTCTTAGGTTCAATGGATGACACAAATGAGAAGTGTTCACAAAAATGGTGCCAATTTTGATCTTGGTTGCACACCTCTTGAGATATCACCAATGATAGAATCCAATGGATGATATCTTGCAACATTGGTTAGTTGGAGCACTTGCACTTGATTGCTTACATTTGATTGATCACTTGATTGAGATGATGAACTAGCCACTTGTTGTTGATCTTGCACTTTGTCATCACTAGCACTTGCTTGAACTTGATCATGAGAACCACTAGCTTGCACATTTGAGTTAGAGAGCACTTGATTCTTGTCATCTTCAACATCAATCACCTCTCTAGCCCTTATGTCACCAATGTCTATGCTATTCATTACATTGACCAATTGAGTGCTTCTTGCATCACTAGATTCTCATCTTCCTCTTGGGAGCCATTGGTTTCATTAAATTCCACATCATGAACCTCCTCAAGAGTACCACTAGGCAAATTCCAAACTCTATAAGCCTTGCTAGTAGTTGAGTAACCAAGTAAGAAACTTTCATCACATTTCTTCTCAAACTTGCTCAATCTTGTGCATTTCTTCAATATGTAGCATTTGCAACCAAAAACCCGAAAGTATGCAATATTGGGCTTTCTTCCATTCAAGAGCTTATATGGTGTCTTCTCCATCATGGGATGACAATAGAGTCAGTTGCTATAGTAGCAAGCCATGTTGATTGCTTCAGCCCAAAATGAATGAATCACATTGTACTCACTCAACAATGATCTTGCCATGTTAATCAAGGTTCTATTCTTCCTCTCAACTAGGTCATTTGATTGAGGAGTGTACTTGGTTGAGAATTGATGTCTAATCCCAAACTCATCACACAAATCAACTATTGTATTCTTGAATTCACTTCCATTGTCATTTGTTACTTTCTTGATGGTTGTTTCAAACTCATTTTGAATTTTCTTGATGAATGTCTTGAAGGTTGCAAACACATCACTCTTGTCAACAAGAAAGAACACTCAAGTGTATCTAGTGAAATCATCCATAATCATAAATCCATATTTGTTTCTACCAATGCTAGTGTATATGGTTGGTCCAAACAAATCCATGTACAACAACTCAAATGCCTTAGATGTACTCATCATGCTCTTCTTAGGATGTGTGTTGCCAACTTGCTTTCTTGCTTGACATGCACTACAAAGCTTATACTTCTCAAATGTGACATCTTACAAGCCTCTAACTAGATCATGCTTAATCAACTTGTTCAATTGTTTCATTCCAACATGACCAAGCCTTCTATGCCATAACCAACCCATGCTAGACTTAGTGAGCAAATATGTTGACAATTGAGCTTCTCTAGCATTGAAATCAACCAAGTATAGATTCTCATATCTAAAACCTTTGAATATCAAGTTAGAGCCATCTACACTTATGACCTCTACATCATCAACTCTAAATATGCACTTGAAACTAAGATCACAAAGTTGTGCTACCGACAAAAGGTTGAAATTCAAGCTCTCTACTAGTAGCACATTGGAAATTCTCAAGTCATTGGATATTGCAATCTTACCAAGCCATTTGACTTTGCCTTTGCCATTATCACCAAATGTTATACTATCAATCCCATTGTCATCATTTGAGTTAATTGAATTGAACATTCTTGAATCACCGATCATGTGTTGTGTGCACCCACTATCAAGCACCCAATACCTTCCTCCGACTTTATAATTGACCTACAAAAGAAAATCAATTCTTTTTAGGTACCCAAACTTGCTTGGGTCCTTGAAGGTTAGTCACTAAGGTCTTTGGTGCCCAAATAGCTTTCTTCTTTGAGCCCACAATAGGTGTACCAATGAACTTAGCCTTCACACCATTCACACCCTTGGTAAGCATGTAACAAGAATCAAAACAAATTGAGGATACATTAGCAATTATCTTGTTCTTGTTCTTTATGTAAGATTGCTCTAAGTACCCTACTTGCTTGCATCTATTGCAAAACTGACCATTGCCCTTCACAAAGCTAGCTTTGGGAGTGACAAAGGCCGTCTTGCCTTTCTTGGGGGTATAGCCTAATCCCTCTTTGTTGAGAGAAAACCTTTGGCTATCCAAGCACTTTAGCAAGCGGGCATCTCCACCGTAGGCATTGCCTAAGGCACGAGTGAGCTCATTCACCTCCTTCTTGAGGGTCTCATTTTTCCACCATTAGTGAGGGATCACAAGTAAAACCATCACTTAAAGGTGAAGTTGTAGTGGTGGTGCTACAAGAGGGGTTAGTGGGAGCAACAACAATTGGTTTATAAAAAGATTCATCAAGAATATCACATGTTAGTCCCATATCACATGACACAATCACCTGCTCCTTCTTCGCTTCTTCCTCCTTGACTTGCTTGAGAAGAGAGGAGTGAGCCTTTTCAAATTTAGAGTGAGCTTTGCCAAGCATCTCATGGTCTTCCCTTAGACTCTCATGAGAGGCATTTAGCTCATCAAAGGATTGCTCAAGAGATTTGATCTTCTTGCACAATTCTTTGCACTCCTTTCTCTTCATCTCAAAGCAAGTGTGCACTTGCTCACACATGTCCATAAGATCCTCCTTGGTGTACTCCTCATCATCATTACTCCTACAATCATCACTTTCACAATCATCATCACTCACATCATATTTTACCTTGGTAGGCTTTACCATGAGGCATGTCGATGGAGTATCGAAGATGGAAGGCTTCTTGTTGACGGCGATGCTTACTAGTGCTTTCTTGATAGATTTTTTGCCATCATCACTAGAGTCATCACTATCCAAAGAGCCATCACTATCCCATCCACCACATAGCCTCCACCCTTCTTCTTCTTTTGGAAGGTCATCTTCTTCTCCTTCTTTTCCTTCTTGTCCTTCTTGTGCTTCATCTTCTCATCCTCATCATTATCACTATTGTAGGGACAATCCACTACAACATGATTCGAGCTCTTGCACTTGTAGCATCTCCTCACATACTCTTTGCTCTTGTTGTTGTCTCTTCTCTTACTTGCACCATAGCCCTTCTTCTTCATGAATCTTTCAAACTTGCGCACAAAGAGAGCCATGGCTTCATCATCAATGTCACTAGCATCTTTATCATCACTTGATTCTTCTTTCTTGGACTTGCCCTTCTTCTTGGGTGGTGAGCTAGCCTTTAATGCTACACTTTTCTTCTTCTTGTCTTCATCTTCCTTCTTGTCATCCTTGTCAACCTCCTCCCTTTCCATATGGTATGTCTTTTGTGTTATGTCATCACCTAGTACTTGGTTAGGGGTGAGTTGCTTCCATCCTCCTCTAATGATGATCAATCTCAATGTCTCAAATCTAGAAGGTAAGCACATCAAGAACCAATGAGAGACATCATCATCATTGATCTTTTCTCCCAAAGCCTTCAAATCATTGATTATCACTTGCAATCTATGGAACATCTCCGGAATGCTCTCATCATCCTTTATCTTGAAGCTTGTCAACTTGTCCTTGAGGATATATAGTCTGGCACTCTTCACTGCCGTTGTTGATGGTCGTTAACACCAATTATAAACCATCAACATAACCTGCATATATACTTAATTCCATCACCAAACATAGTTATAGGGTCTGATTCTAATAAGTTCTATGACTTTTTGTGCTCTCACTTGTCTCACAGCATATTTAATTTTTCATAGAACAAAATTATCTCAAATGGTGAATTGGAGTGCACCATTGCGAAGAGCTCATCGAGCTGATCAAAACAGATATATTATTTGCTATATTTGGAGCTCGAAATAAAAATATATAAATTTCGCAAATAAAATAAAAACTCCACATCATGAGCTGCAGGATTAATTGGGCTCAATTCAAAATTTGTCCCATAAAAGCCATGTGTATTTTAATGAGATATGGTGGAAAGTTTAGTACCAATGAGGCTAACTAAGAGGAGGAGGGTGCTAGGAGCCCTCATATATAGCAGCCCTTACCCCCTCCCTAGAGCCATCTTGGAAAACCCTAATTCATATCTCTCATTCAGATCAACGCACACTAGAAGGATTATGTCTAGAACTCTCCAATGTAGTAGATTAGTAACTCGGGAGTGAGGGTTGAGTTGGGCTCATGCTCAAGTTCCGGATCTAGTCTTGGAGGCTCAGCAAAGCCTTGTATCTTTACTTCTACAACTTGTAAGACTTACTATCAATTTATTATATTCTTATCTACATGGCTATACTTACTTTGAATATATATCTTGCTTAGTTGAGGTTATCATTACTTTTGTGTGCGGGTTCATAGAGCGCTTAGACTGCTATAGTTTATCGATTGGGTTAAGTAGCCGAGCCTCGTGTAAGCATGGTGCTTATATGATTCTCTGCCTATGAGTACACCCTATTCTCTGGTTGTGTGGTAGTAGCAGGTGGTGACAGTCCCATCTATCCTTTGTAGTACATGCTGAATTGATTAAATTGTAGGACCGTAGTTGCGTTAGTAGAGTTATCCATTGTGGATGCTCTACTATCTAAGCGGCGCCCCGAAGTGCACAAGAGTAGAGTTAGTCTTAGCTATAGTTGGGTGTATATATACTTTGACCATGTAATACGAATATCATAGGAATCGACCTCACTCGTTGTTCTCCCGAGTTGACTAGTTTACATTATCTTAGTGATCTATCCCCTGAGTGTCATTATACTTAATTCCTATCATTACCTTTACCTCTTGCTTTAGCTATACTGGTATGTTGATTAGTATACATTTGTTTGTTATCCAATAAATTTTTACTCCATTGTTTCCCTGTGGTAAAATATAAATAACAATACCAGAAATACTCCTGATAAAATGCTATAATGGTATTCTGTGTGCTTGCGGAATCCTGCATATTCTATTTGCACTTATAAATACCAACAGCCGATGTGCCCTCATATATTTCTTTCAATCTCTTCCATCTCACTAGCTCTCTCACTATCCTTGATTTGCTCAAACACCTTGGAATCAATGGCATCGTAAATGGTGTTTAGAGCGATTGTATTGCATTGCTTGTTGGCCTTGTCATTGTTGGTGAGATTGTCTGGATCAAGAATCACAAAGTCACTCACAGTCACATCCCACACTTGGTCATTGATTGAACCAAGGTACATCTTCATCTTTCTCTTTCAATTGTCATAGCATGTACCATCAAAGAACGGTGGTTTGTCTCCCACATGGTTGAACACAATTTGAGCCATCTTTTGACACCGAGGTTGTTAAGCCTTCAATCAAACGGTGGCCATGGCTCTGATACCACTCGAAAGGTCCTAAATGGCTAGAGGGGGGTGAATAGCCTATAAAAATTTTCTACAAACACACTAGAGCAAGTTGTTAGTAACCTAAATAGCAAAATGCAACTTTGTTCTAGCTCTACAAGGGTTGCAAGCCACCTATCCAACAATTCTAGTTGCTATAATCACTAGGCACAAACAACATCTATGTCACTACTCACTAAGATCTCTCAACAAGTCTACACTAAAGAGCTCCACTAGGTGATACTAAACTAGTAAGCAAGACAAGCTCTCAAAACTAATTACACTAAAGAGCTTGACAACTAGTTTGCAAGGAATGTAAAAGAGTGAGTATGGTGATTATACCACCGTATTGAGAAATGAACCAATCACAAGATGAAGACAATCCAATCACTGGGAGAAATCCAATCACACAAGAGATAAGATTTTTCTCTCGAGGTTCACATGCTTGCTGACACGCTAGTCCCCGTTGTGTCGACCAACACTTGGTGGTTTGGTGGCTAATAGGTATCACACATCTAGCCCACCACAAGTGGCACCATAAGAACCTACCCATAAGTAAGGTAGCTCAATAACATGAGCAATTTACTAGAGTTGCCTTTAGCGCTCCACCGGTGAAGGCACAAGACCCCTCACAAGCAACCGATCGAGGCTGAAGATAATCACCAACTCCGCTCAACGATCCTTCAATCACTAGGCTGTCTAGGTGTCGGCAAACACCAAGAGTAACAAGCTCACAACCAGCCCAAATCACCCAACTAGTGCCACAAGATGATGCAACTCAATGCAATGCACTAGAGGCTCTCCAATCTCACTCAAGATGATGAAATTTAGTGAACAAGTGAGTGGAGTGTGTTGCTTAGCTTCCAAAGGGTGTGCACAAGTGTATGAGGTGAAGAGAGTGGCCAAGGCCGGCCACACCCTCTATTTATATTTACACAAGCAAATAGAGCTGTTATACCCCTTGGAGCTATTTCTGTGAGGTCACCGGACAGGGCGGTGCATGGCACCGGACATAGTGGTGACCTGCCCAATGGTCAAATTTTAACAGTCACAAACTAGACGTTGGGGCACCGGACAGGGTGGCAGTGACCACCCAGCCATGCCGCCGAGAGACCAAGTCTCTAGAATAAAATGGCAGTGCACCACCGTCCTAGTGGGGTGCCTAGGGCAGTGATCGAAGCCAGAACCCCTGCTCTCTAGAATAAAACGGCGGTGGCACCGGACAGCCCATGGTGGTGCACCACCATGCCCATGGCAGTGTACACCAGCGTATCCGATGACCACCCCAAACCAGCCACTCTCGGCCCTTCACTGCCAGATCTAGGTGGGCACCGCCCTAGGGGTGGCGGTGCCACTCAGGCACCAAACCCCTTTCCCAAATTGCAAATTCTTTCGCATTTTGTTCCACGGCAACTTAGAGCAACTTTCTGCAAGCGATGCTAACTCTCATAGTGTTTTCTCAAAATATGTTAGAGCCAAGTTAGCATTTCTTAAATCATTTTTGATAAATATTTTCACTTTCTCTCCGATGTGCACTAGGCCTAAATGCAATGCATGAAGTCCAACACTAAGTGGCACTAGATGACCAAATTGTCTAGTTAACAACCCCTCTTAATAGTATGACCATCTATCCTAAATGTGATCACACTCTCTATAGTGTCTTGATCACTAAAACAAAATCCCTAATTATACCTTTGCCTTGATCTCCATAGGGTTTTGTTTTTCTCTTTCTTCTTTTCCAAGTTGAGCACTTGATCATCATCACATGTGGCCATCTCATCATTTCATGTGCTCAACATCACCATTTGAGTGCCACCATGCTTCACAACTTGGATTGCACCAACCTAGATCATATCACAACTCATGCCAAAGGTTAGTGCATAGGTTTCATCAATTATCCAAAACCAAACTAGGGCTTTTTAACGCTTAAGGCACACCCGGACATCTTGAGTGCCATGGTGAATATGCCAAGCCACGCAAAAACATTAGGAGTTAGCTCATGGATCTGTAGATTGAAATGTTGTAGAACTTCACCCACGAGATCTTCATAGGGGAACCATCATAGCCTAGCTACGAAGAAATCATGAAAAACAACTGCCTTGTAGGGCTCTAGGTGTAGAACCTCTTCTTGGCCTAGGGCATGGCATAAGCCACGAAGCGAAGACTTCATAATACCTTGCTCAACATACTTATCAAGTTTGGCTTCTATAATGCGAGAATGACCCAAGCGGTAGGTAACTAGAGTCAGTTCTGGTTGGCCCCGGACAGCGGCGGGCATAGGCCCCACAGTTTCACCCTCTTCACCCTCCTCCATGATATCCACATCGGTATCGGTTCCCTCGCTAGCATCAACACGTGAAGGGCCTGGCCCGCCCGTAGTAAGTCGCTTCGACGCCAGGTGTCGGTGTTTTGGATCATTGGCTAGTAAATTTTGTGATTTGCGTGTCTAGCCTAGATGGTTGTGCTCGGAGGACACAAGGATTTATATTGGTTTGGGCTAAAGGTCCCTATGTTTAGTTTGCTACTGCTCATGTTACCGACACTATTTTGCTGTAGGGGTTACAAACAGGCGAGAGAGGGAGCGGATCCCAAGTCCCTGGTGGAAAAATGGAATGGGGTTGATGCTAAGATGTTTAGGTGTTATCTCCTATCATTTCTTGGAAGCCCCTCCTTCTGGGGGCGTCCTGCTTCCCCTTTCATAGATGAAGGGGAAGATACAGGTTACACGAGAGAGAGAGAGAGATCAGCAAGGGGAGAAGAAGGCTTCTGACATCATGGCGCCCTTCATTTCCTTCATGCGGGTCCCACTGACCCTATAGATGATGACAGGGATGGCTCCATGTCGTTACTCTATTCATCACTGGTGCTGTACGCTAATGTCATTAGCTGGTCGTGGTGCTCCATACCGTGCGGCGGGCGAAATGGTTAACGAACACCACTGTCAGAGGCCGTACGGGGATTAGGTATCACAGCATCGACACGCCCAATGTTGTTGGTGATGTGTGTCCTTAGGTATGGCCCATCATGGCTGTGGGTCATGTCACGATGCACATACTCCCTTTCTAGTGTCAAGAGTTTGACCCAGGGTCCATACCCTAAGACCCGTAGTGGTTGGGGCGGTACAGACCCCATCGGGCGAGGCAGAGTCCCCCTTCAAGGGGTCTGGCAAAGCAAAGTCTCTGCCTAAGGAACCTATCGGAATGGAGCCCGTGTACTCTGGGTCAGGGCATGTCATAGCCCACACCCTCAAGGTCAGGCAAGATGGATGTAACACCCTAAATTTGCATTTTCTAAAAATAGCCAAATTGATTTATTTAAGCAATTTTGGTGAGCATTGAAATATAGGAAATAAATAATTTTTGTGAAAACTAAAATCAAATATAAGGTTAGCTGCAAGTGATGCATACATGCTGTTGCATATTTATTTTGAGATGAATGGTTTTGATTCGAATTCCAAATGAGTTCAAAATCTAATTGAAATTTGTATTTAAAATGCTTTTGGAAAATTTGTTTGGAAAAAGAAAAGGAAAAATTCCTCTTTCCCTCTCTTCCTGGACTTTCGGCCCCATGGCCATTTCTTTCCCCGTGGCCCAGCACCGTAGCCCAGCCCCGCAGCCGCGCCAGCCCGGTCGCGCGCCTCGGCCGTTCGGCCCAGCAAGCCCCGCCGGCCCGCTTGGCCGCCAACCGCCCACACCCCCCCCCGCGCCCAGTCGCTGCCAGCCCAGGCCCCACCTGTCGGCGCCGTCTCCTTCCCCGCGCGGCTCGGCAACCGCCCGCGCCCGGCGCTGCAGCAACCGCCGCCCACGACTGGCGTCGTGGGAGCGTCCCCCTCCGCTCCTAGGCCTCGATAAATAGGAGCCGAGCCCCCTCTCGCGCGCCCCTGCTGCCCCGCTCCAGTTTCGCCCTCGCTCTCGGCCGCAACCGACGCACGGAGAAGCTCCGTCGGCCGCCGTCCTCACCTCCGCGCGGCCAGCCGTCACCGAGCCGTCTCCGTCTCCATCCTTCCCCGCTGTGAGACTCCCCATGATCCCCTTTACCTCCCCAAGCCGTTTAATTTGAGTTTCATGGTGTCTAGTGCCCGTTTCGCGTGCGCCCGAATGCTCTCGGCCGCCGGCCATGGTGTCCGCCGCCCCGGCTTTCCCCTCTGGCCGATTTCTTGGCATGGACGTGTTCGCTCGCTCCCTCTCGTTCTCCCGGTGCTCTCGGATTCGAAAACCGAGGCCCGTAGGCCAAGTTACCCGCGCGCCGGTGATCTCCACGCCGCCGGCCATGGAGTTGCCGCCGGCGTCACTGTTCCGGCCGGCCACTCCTTTCTTCTATCTTCCCCAATTCGTTTCCAGCCATCCGTTCTCTGATCAACGATCGAGATTAGAAGATACCTCTTCGGGGGTCATTTTGCTTAAGAGACCCTGTAGTTTTCTAAGTCTTAACCCGCGGTCTAAAGCATAGTTCACCGAATGCGCATTCTTGTTTGGAAAACGTAAACTTCGCTGTTTAAGTCAAAAGTACGCTTTCAGTATTTACAGAAATGCCATTCGAACTGTTTCGCTTATAGAATTGTCGTTTTAACTCCGAATTGATCCATTCAAATCGCGTTAGCTTCGTAATTTCATAAGCTACAAGTTGGAGCTACTGTTAGTCAAGTTTGGAACTTTTTAATTTCATGATTAGAATTAATTAAATATAGGGCTTTTGGAAAACCCGTTTTAATCATAACTTTCACATTTTAGCTCCGTTTTTCGTGAACTTCGCATTGACGTGACCGTAGCGAAACATAGATTAGTTTTACAAACATTTTATTTTGATTTCAATACTGTTGGTGTACTGTTCTAATGATAGGAGTGTTTGCTTTGCATGAATGCTTTTGGAATGTTGTATGTTGCCGTGTTGGTCGCGTTCAGACGGTGAGGAAAACGTTGGAGACCAAGAACTCTTCGACGACCAGCAGGACCAGCACGAGTTTGTGAACCAAGGCAAGTATAACATGGGCCTTCCTTGATGTCCTATTTCACTTTAAGCAATTACTCATTTGCATGTGTCTAAATTTGATACCCGTAAGGACATCCTAGTGATTGTTATCCTGTTCCTTGTCTCCTATGGGTTAAATGCATATGGGTAGATTGCTAGTGCTCTAACTGAACATTGATATACTTATAGATGAATGATACTATGGAACAAAGTGAGTAACATGAATTATAACAACTGTTCCATAGGGCGAAAGTGCAAATGACCTTTGTTCATGTTGCTCCCGGCCCTCCATAAGGACTTATCTGTCGGCAAAAGCTGGGACTGACAGTGCAACCGGGAGAGTCATATGGCTCTGACTTTAGCTCAGTAATAGGACCTTTCCTAGCTGGTTAGAGGTTACCTTTTTGGCGCAAATGGGGCTTGCCACTTTGGGTATAGGGCTGCCTCTGTTCCTATGAGTATAGCCGCGATGGACTTGTGCCATAGGAAAGGGGGGTCCCTACATCTGCCTGCTAAGGAAACCTAGCGGCCCTAACTTGTTAGGGAAACCTATGAAATGGCTTCATAGTGTACCCTGCCCGCTCACCTTGGTAGTGACATGGGAGTAATTAACCCGGGCATATGGGGATCACGACTCGCGGTGAATGTGCACCACCTCTGCAGAGGGTAACAAACTGTTATAACAGCCGTGCTCACGGTTACGAGCAGCCCGGAAAACTCACAGAATAACTAGTTAATTGTTGATGATCATTTAAAGTTGTTCAATGATGATATATGGTACACCTGATCCCGATATTTTGTTCTTATGGGTTTAAATGGGAGCTTAAGCATAACTTGATAATACTTGAGAATAAAAGTTTGACCTATTAAAAATGCTAACTGCAGTAAACCAGAGTCTATCCTTTTGAGCTTCATAACCCCATGTTAGCTTGCTAAGTACGGAATGTACTTACACTTGTTTATTTTCTTTACTTGGATAAAAATCCCGGATGGGTAACAGATGACAACGGGTATGAGGATTTCCCGGAGGATTATTAGGCTTGTGGTCAACCAGTTGACCTTCCCTGTGATGACGGCCATGAGAGTTTATTCTATTTTTATTATTCCGCTGTGATGTATGATACTAAGTTCTATTATAACTCTGATGTATGAGACACTGTGATGATACTATTGTAATTTGTCAGCTTGTGTGTGTGAATGATTCCTGGGCACACACGAGTTTTGTGCATTCAATTTTATCCTTAAAATTGGGTGTGACAAATTGGTATCAAAGCCGTGTTGACTGTAGGACGCAAGCCTAGTTAGAAAATGGTCATTTTAGCTGCTTTGCTCCTCTGGTTTCTTGCTTACTGACTTATTCTTGTTATTTTATTAAAACATTTATGCTTTTCATACCTTAATCTATTATTTAAAATTGTTGATTCTAATTTCTATCTCACTTTAAATCTATAGATGTTTCATAATCCGAAGACTGCTCGACTCAGCACCGCCGGTTATCGCGCCATGTTCACCCCACGTGCCCCACCGGCGGAGAGGGAGATTGTGATCATCTCCGACGACGAGGAGGTGGCTACACCGACGCCTACTCCTACACCAGTCGCCGTGCCCGTCTACCCTGTGGTGGCTACACCTAAGGAGTCGACGGCTACTTCCCCTACCCCTGTACCCTCCCCAGCTGCCCCCGTGGAGGACGATGAGATTGGCTGGAAGTGCAAGTACTACTTCAAGCCAGCTCCAGAGACAGCCTACTACCACACTCTCCTCACCCACGTGCTGGACGACTACTTCCCCGACTTGCACGCCTCCATCAGCTACCACTGCGCCGAGTACAAGCACCCACTGGAGGCTACCTTCTGGAAGGTAGAGCTGGTGGTCACCGCATGGAATGATATCATCAAAGGACATGAGGTGGAGACTGTCCACAGTGCCCCTGCCAGGAGAGCCCATGCTTTGGATGGCATGGAGGATGCAGCACAGAATGCCTACATCCACTACCATGGCCGTCGCTTCGAGGCCATGAGGGAGGATCGTTTCAGGTTCCTTCCTCGAAATGATCATGAGGGTGTTTGGCAGGTTTTGGCTCCACCGGAGAATGACCCAACTCTGGAGGCAACGGTGCAGCATGTCCACGCTATGCAGGGAGTGGATGATGAGGTCAAAGGAGAACTGCGTGCATCTCAGAGAGCGCAGAGACGTCTTCAGAAACAAGTGGATGAACTTCGTGCACAGCTGGGACAGCCTTCCATCTACAAGAAGAAGCGCCGTTCCTTCACCATGATTGACACCGCTCCATAGGTGTTAGGTGCCTTGATCTAGATTATCACGTCGTTAGTTGTGTCCTTATTTAGTCTTGTTGGTCTTGTGAACTTGGTTGATTAGATGTTTGATTTGTGAACTTGGTTGAGTTGGTATTTTGCTTGATTGCTGGAAGTTTGTGGGTATGTCCACAACTTCCTTAGATTGGAACTTTAAATTTAGAATGAAATCTTAATGCAGAAGTATCATTTTATCTTATCTCTGCTGTGCTGATTTCTGGAGCAGCCTGTGTTCTTTATCTGGTAACTCGAAATCTGGGATGATAAAAATTCTGAAATTTTTGTGGAGATAACTAGACCTCTGTATCTTTCAAGTGTCTTTGGAATCACGTCAATAGCTGTTCATATTTGGGAGATCTAGCTGTCACAAGTTGATGTTCCTGCGCTGTCTGGAACTCAGAACAGTTTCGGTTTAGCTCTATTTTTGACTATGTGCGATTTCGAATCTGTAAAAGTGGTCTAAATGAAAGTTGTAGCTGATGTCCTAAGCTTTCTAACGAATCTTGGTGCACCTCTGTTGGATCTCTGGAACTCGAGTTATAACAGTTTTACTGAACTGCTGAATTTGAATCTTGCCCAGAAAATTTTCAGCATTGTTTCTTATCTTTTGTAAGCTCTCTAAAATTGGAAAAATATCTAAATTTTGCACATTTGTTGGACAACAGATGGCCGCAAGAGGAGGAAGAGGCAGAGGCCGTGGTCGTGGGCGTGATGCTCTTATGAATCCACCACCGCCACCTGTGACCATGGAGCAGATTTTGGGAATGCAAGCGCAGCTGATACAAGCTATGATGCAGCGCTTGGACAATGAACCTGCAAGAGGTCCACCGCCTGTCCAGGTTAGAGATAAGCGTGGAGAGTTTATGAAAGGTCGTCCACCGGTGTTCACACATGCCACAGACCCTATGGAGGCCGATGACTGGTTGCGTGCTGTGGAGAAACAACTGAACATAGCACAATGCAACGACCTGGAGAAAGTGTTGTATGCTTCCGGGCAACTCCAAGGAGCTGCTCAGGATTGGTGGGAATCATTCCAGTTTGGATGTCCCAACAATGCTCCTGATATCACTTGGCAGGAATTTAAGGACAGTTTCCGATCATACCATATTCCTGATGGACTAGTGGAACTGAAGCAGGAAGAATTCAGATCTCTCAAGCAAGGATCAATGACTGTGGCGGAATATCGGGACAAGTTTGCACAACTATCTCGCTACGCTCCTAATGATGTGGCAGATGACAAGGATAAGCAACGCCGTTTCCTCAAGGGACTCTATGATGGACTGCAGCTCCAGCTGATGTCTAATACTTATCCTAACTTCCAGTCTTTGGTGAATCGCGCAATCGTGATTGATGATAAGCGCAAGGAGATGGAAGCTAAGAAGAGAAGGCTCCAAGGGCAAGCTTCTGGAAGCAACACTCGCCCACGTGTTTTTCCCCAGCAAGGTTTCCAGCAGAGGAATCAAGGACCAACTCATCAGGGAAACCGTGGTCAGTATCCTCAGCGGAACCAGTTCCAGCAACGCCCTCAGTATCAGCAACAGTTTGGAAATCAGCGTCCCCCGCAACAGACTGGCAATCCTGCAACACGCCAGGGAGTGCCTAACAATGCTCCTGTGAAGAGTGGCGCACCCAACAATTCCAATGCCTGTTACCGATGTGGAGAAGTAGGTCACTATGCTCATCAGTGTCCTAAGAAGCAGAACCAACAAGCACCTCAGAACCAGGCCAACAATCAGAAGTTCAATGCCCGACCACCCCTCACAGTGAAGGTGAACTATGTGTCATCTGATGTAGCTCAGGAGACGCCTGAGGTCATGTTGGGTACGTTCAGCGTCAACTCTATTTCTGCTATCGTACTTTTTGATTCTGGTGCTTCGCATTCTTTTATCTCTCAAGCTTTTGTTAGAATGCATAGCATACCTTTGTGTGCCATGAAAAACCCAATACTAGTGAATTCCCCGGGAGGTAGTATGCCCGCTTCTTATTGGAGCCCCTCAACTAGCATTTCCTTAAGGGGGGTAGACTTCAAGGTGAAGCCTATTGTGTTGAGAACAGCGGGAATTGACCTTATCCTGGGAATGGATTGGATGAAACAACACCAGGCAGTGATACAGTGTCAGGAGAAATCTGTGGTTGTGACATCACTCAATGGGGATAGAATCTGTGTAGAACTAGTAGTGCAAGCTCAGCCTACAGCCACAGTGAATCAGCTAGATGGTGAAATCAATGAACAAGATCGTGTCGTGGAGGAATTTCCGGATGTCTTCCCCGATGACTTGCCAGGTATGCCACCTGACTGAGACATTGAATTCATTATTGAATTATTACCTGGAACTGCACCAATAGCTAAACGTCCATATAGAATGGGAGTTAATGAATTAGAAGAGCTTAAGAAACAACTAAAAGAGTTGCAAGAAAAAGGTTTCATACGCCCCAGTTCTTCCCCGTGGGGGGCACCTGTGATCTTTGTGGATAAGAAGGATGGTAGTCAACGGATGTGTGTGGATTACCGCTCACTTAATGAGGTTACCATCAAGAATAAATACCCTTTGCCTAGGATAGATGATTTGTTTGATCAGTTGAGAGGAGCTCATGTGTTCTCCAAGATTGATCTCCGATCTGGTTATCATCAGCTTAAGATTCGGAACTCGGATATACCCAAGACAGCATTCACTACACGGTATGGATTATATGAGTACACCGTTATGTCTTTTGGATTGACCAATGCACCTGCATACTTCATGTATTTGATGAATAAGGTGTTCATGGAGTTTCTGGATAAATTTGTGGTAGTATTCATAGATGACATACTAATATTCTCCAAGACTGAAGAAGAACATGCGGAACACATAAGGATGGTCTTGCAAAAGCTTAGAGAACATAAGTTGTACGCTAAGCGGAGCAAGTGTGAGTTTTGGTTAAAGGAAGTCTCTTTTCTGGGTCATGTTGTCTCCAATGGTGGAATAGCAGTGGATCCAGGCAAAGTGCAAGATGTACTGAATTGGAAACCACCAACCACTGTAAGTGAGATTTGAAGCTTTTTGGGATTGGCTGGTTATTACCGAAGGTTCATTGAAGGCTTTTCCAAGCTAGCCAAGCCTATGACAGCTTTGTTGGAAAAGAATGCTAAGTATGTATGGTCAGATAAATGCCAGGCAAACTTTGAAGAGCTAAAGAAGAGATTGACTACAGCTCCAGTATTAATTTTGCCCGATTTAAACAAGAACTTCTCTATATATTGTGATGCATCCCGTTTGGGTCTGGGATGTGTGCTTATGCAAGAAGGAAGAGTGGTTGCATATGCATCCAGACAACTAAGGAAGCATGAGTTGAATTATCCTACTCATGACTTGGAATTGGCAGCTGTGGTTCATGCCTTAAAGATCTGGAGACATTATCTGATTGGACATAAGAGTGATATCTATACTAATCATAAGAGTTTGAAGTATATCTTCACCCAATCAGATCTGAATCTAAGACAACGTCGTTGGTTGGAATTGATCAAAGACTATGATTTGGAAGTGCATTATCACCCGGGAAAGGCAAACGTCGTAGCTGATGCACTTAGCAGAAAGAGCTATGCCAATGGAATGCAGACAACATCTATGTCAGCAGAGTTGTGTGCTGAAATGGAGTATCTCAACTTGAGCCTGGTCACTAATGCAATGGAATTGGTAATAGAGCCTACACTGGAACAGGAGATACGCAAAGGTCAATTGGAGGATGAAAAACTTAAAGAGATAGCAGAGAATGTAGTGCTTGGAAAGGCACCCGGATTCAGAATGGATGAGAATGGAACTCTTTGGTTCAGAAAACGGATATGTGTACCAGAAGTGAAAGCTATCCGTGATGCAATTCTGCAAGAGGCCCATGAGTCTGCTTATTCTATACATCCCGGAAGTACCAAAATGTACTTGGATCTCAAAGAAAAGTATTGGTGGTATGGTTTGAAGAGAGATGTGGCAGAATATGTGGCTTTGTGTGACACTTGCCAAAGAGTGAAAGCTGAGCATCAAAGACCCACAGGGTTACTACAACCAATGAAGATCCCTGAATGGAAATGGGAAGAAGTTGGCATGGATTTTATTGTAGGATTACCCCGCACTCAAAGAGGTTATGATTCAATATGGGTAATAGTGGATCGACTCACTAAGGTCGCTCACTTTTTACCAGTCAAGACTACTTATAATGGTGCAAGATTAGCAGAGTTATACATGGAACGAATAGTGTGCTTACATGGTGCTCCCAAGAAAATTGTGTCGGATAGAGGCACCCAATTTACATCGCAATTCTGGCATAAAGTACATAGATCTTTGGGAACAAAGTTGAATTTCAGTTCTGCTTACCACCCGCAAACTGATGGACAGACGGAAAGGATCAACCAGATTTTGGAGGATATGTTGAGAGCCTGTGCACTTCAGTATGGTGATAGTTGGGATAAGAGTCTGCCTTACGCAGAGTTCTCATACAACAACAGTTATCAAAAGAGCCTCAAGATGGCACCTTTCGAGGCGTTGTATGGACGTAAGTGTAGAACACCTTTGTTCTGGAATCAGACTGGAGAAACCCAAGTGTTTGGTCCCGATGTCCTTAGAGACGCGGAAGAACAAGTGAGAATGATTAGAGACAATTTGAGAGTAGCTCAGTCTCGACAGAAGAGTTACGCTGATACTCGTAGAAGAGAGCTGACTTTCGAGATTGATGATTATGTGTACCTGAAAGTGTCACCAATGAGAAGTGTGAGAAGATTTAATATGAAGGGAAAGTTAGCACCAAGGTATATAGGACCTTTTAAGATCCTAGAGAGACGTGGAGAAGTAGCTTATCAGTTGGAATTGCCTGAGAGCTTGTCCGGTGTGCACGACGTGTTCCATGTTTCCCAGTTGAAAAAGTGTCTGAGGGTACCTGAAGAACAAATTCCTTTAGAAGAACTTGTTGTCAAGGAAGATCTTACTTATGAAGAGTATCCGATAAAGATCTTGGAAACTGCCGAAAGAGTTACGAGAAGCCGAACAATAAAGATGTGCAAGGTACAGTGGAATCGTTATACAGAGGATGAGGCTACTTGGGAAAGAGAAGAAGATCTGAGAAAGACTTACCCCCAGCTGTTTGAGTAAGCAATCACCCGAATCTCGAGGACGAGATTCATCTTAAGGGGGGTAGAATTGTAACACCCTAAATTTGCATTTTCTAAAAATAGCCAAATTGATTTATTTAAGCAATTTTGGTGAGCATTGAAATATAGGAAATAAATAATTTTTGTGAAAACTAAAATCAAATATAAGGTTAGCTGCAAGTGATGCATACATGCTGTTGCATATTTATTTTGAGATGAATGGTTTTGATTCGAATTCCAAATGAGTTCAAAATCTAATTGAAATTTGTATTTAAAATGCTTTTGGAAAATTTGTTTGGAAAAAGAAAAGGAAAAATTCCTCTTTCCCTCTCTTCCTGGACTTTCGGCCCCATGGCCATTTCTTTCCCCGCGGCCCAGCACCGCAGCCCAGCCCCGCAGCCACGCCAGCCCGGTCACGTGCCTCAGCCGTTCGGCCCAGCAAGCCCCGCCGGCCCGCTTGGCCGCCAACCGCCCACACCCCCCCCCCCCCCGCGCCCAGTCGCTGCCAGCCCGGGCCCCACCTGTCGGCGCCGTCTCCTTCCCCGCGCGGCTCGGCAACCGCCCGCGCCCGGCGCTGCAGCAACCGCCGCCCATGACTGGCGTCGTGGGAGCGTCCCCCTCCGCTCCTAGGCCTCGATAAATAGGAGCCAAGCCCCCTCTCGCACGCCCCTGCTGCCCCGCTCCAGTTTCGCCCTCGCTCTCGGCCGCAACCGACGCACGGAGAAGCTCCGCCGGCCGCCGTCCTCACCTCCGCGCGGCCAGCCGTCACCGAGCCGTCTCCGTCTCCATCCTTCCCCGCTGTGAGACTCCCCATGATCCCCTTTACCTCCCCAAGCCGTTTAATTTGAGTTTCATGGTGTCTAGTGCCCGTTTCGCGTGCGCCCGAATGCTCTCGGCCGCCGGCCATGGTGTCCGCCACCCCGGCTTTCCCCTCCGGCCGATTTCTTGGCATGGACGTGTTCGCCCGCTCCCTCTCGTTCTCCCGGTGCTCTCGGATTCGAAAACCGAGGCCCGTAGGCCAAGTTACCCGCGCGCCGGTGATCTCCACGCCGCCGGCCATGGAGTTGCCGCCGGCGTCACTGTTCCGGCCGACCACTCCTTTCTTCTATCTTCCCCAATTCGTTTCCAGCCGTCCGTTCTCTGATCAACGATCGAGATTAGAAGATACCTCTTCGGGGGTCATTTTGCTTAAGAGACCCTGTAGTTTTCTAAGTCTTAACCCGCGGTCTAAAGCGTAGTTCACCAAATGCGCATTCTTGTTTGGAAAACGTAAACTTCGCTGTTTAAGTCAAAAGTACGCTTTCAGTATTTACAGAAATGCCATTCGAACTGTTTCGCTTATAGAATTGTCGTTTTAACTCCTAATTGATCCATTCAAATCGCGTTAGCTTCGTAATTTCATAAGCTACATGTTGGAGCTACTGTTAGTCAAGTTTGGAACTTTTTAATTTCATGATTAGAATTAATTAAATATAGGGCTTTTGGAAAACCCGTTTTAATCATAACTTTCGCATTTTAGCTCCGTTTTTCGTGAACTTCGCATTGACGTGACCGTAGCGAAACGTAGATTAGTTTTACAAACATTTTATTTTGATTTCAATACTGTTGGTGTACTGTTCTAATGATAGGAGTGTTTGCTTTGCATGAATGCTTTTGGAATGTTGTATGTTGCCGTGTTGGTCGCGTTCAGACGGTGAGGAAAACGTTGGAGACCAAGAACTCTTCGACGACCAGCAGGACCAGCACGAGTTTGTGAACCAAGGCAAGTATAACATGGGCCTTCCTTGATGTCCTATTTCACTTTAAGCAATTACTCATTTGCATGTGTCTAAATTTGATACCCGTAAGGACATCCTAGTGATTGTTATCCTGTTCCTTGTCTCCTATGGGTTAAATGCATATGGGTAGATTGCTAGTGCTCTAACTGAACATTGATATACTTATTGATGAATGATACTATGGAACAAAGTGAGTAACATGAATTATAACAACTGTTCCATAGGGCGAAAGTGCAAATGACCTTTGTTCATGTTGCTCCCGGCCCTCCATAAGGACTTATCTGTCGGCAAAAGCTGGGACTGACAGTGCAACCGGGAGAGTCATATGGCTCTGACTTTAGCGCAGTAATAGGACCTTTCCTAGCTGGTTAGAGGTTACCTTTTTGGCGCAAATGGGGCTTGCCACTTTGGGTATAGGGCTGCCTCTATTCCTATGAGTATAGCCGCGATGGATTTGTGCCATAGGAAAGGGGGGTCCCTACATCTGCCTGCCAAGGAAACCTAGCGGCCCTAACTTGTTAGGGAAACCTATGAAATGGCTTCATAGTGTACCTTGCCCGCTCACCTTGGTAGTGACATGGGAGTAATTAACCCGGGCATATGGGGATCACGACTCGCGGTGAATGTGCACCACCTCTGCAGAGGGTAACAAACTGTTATAACAGCCGTGCTCACGGTTACGAGCGGCCCGGAAAACTCATAGAATAACTGGTTAATTGTTGATGATCATTTAAAGTTGTTCAATGATGATATATGGTACACCTGATCCCGATATTTTGTTCTTATGGGTTTAAATGGGAGCTTAAGCATAACTTGATAATAGTTGAGAATAAAAGTTTGACCTATTAAAAATGCTAACTGCAGTAAACCAGAGTCTATCCTTTTGAGCTTCATAACCCCATGTTAGCTTGCTAAGTACGGAATGTACTTACACTTGTTTATTTTCTTTACTTGGATAAAAATCCCGGATGGGTAACAGATGACAACGGGTATGAGGATTTCCCGGAGGATTATTAGGCTTGTGGTCAACCAGTTGACCTTCCCTGTGATGACGGCCATGAGAGTTTATTCTATTTTTATTATTCCGCTGTGATGTATGATACTAAGTTCGATTATAACTCTGATGTATGAGACACTGTGATGATACTATTGTAATTTGTCAGCTTGTGTGTGTGAATGATTCCTGGGCACACACGAGTTTTGTGCATTCAATTTTATCCTTAAAATTGGGTGTGACAATGGAGCCCGCATCATCGAGGTCGAGCGCGATGTAGCTCACATCCTCGAGGTTGGGTGAAGCAGATCCCATGCCCTTAGGGTCAGACATGATGGGGCTCTCATCTGAGGGGTTAGGCAAGACAGAGCCCACGCCCTTGAGGTTGAGTGACCCATATTCCATGCCCTCAAGGTCAGAACAAAGCCCATGTCCTCAGGGTTGGGGCGCGTCATAGCCCATGCCCTTAGGGTTAGGCGAGATGAAGTATGCATCCTCGAGGTCGGGCGTGACATAGCCCATGCCCTCAGGGTCGGGCGAAGTGGATCCCACGCCCTTGGGGTTAGATGTGATGGGGCTCTCGTTCAAGGGGTCGGGCGAGATGGAGCTTGCGCCCTCAAGATCAGATAAGATAGAGCCCGTACCCTTAGGGCCGGGTGAAACCAAGATATGCTATTGACCATCCGAGGGATTTAGCATGCATGGCCATCAGCTTCCTTCTTTCGAGTATTCATAATTCTGATACCCGATAGTAGCCCTCAAGCCTATGGAGGAGTATGATACTCCTTCGAATGCTTTTTCAGATGGAAGGATTCTAAGGGTTTTGATCTCTGTTCGTGGCCTATGAGATGTCTTGGTGGGGTTGCGATTCCTCTCTATTGTGATCAGACTCCTTGGGAGCATGCAACTATGGGGCTCGGGGGGGGGGGTGGAAAGGATTTCTCTTTATTCCGATCCCCCTAGGATCCAATTGATATGTTAATGAGATGCGATCGCGCACTCAGTCTCCTTGCGAGTCCAACTTCTCTTGACCCCTTGCTCATTGTAGGGGTCCAATCGAGGGGTTAGCTCATCTTGTAATCATCCTCCCTCAAGCATTTTTTCGATAAAACAGAGGGGCTAAGCCGTGCAATGTTTTCCTCAATGGATGGATCATGGTGCTAGGTGAGATGTTAATAGGCTAGTTCGAGTGGGGCCTTGGCTTCCCATTCACAAGGGACCGGCATGGGTCAGCTGGTGATCGACTCCAGATTCCTAATGGCCAGTCCATATAGTTCTCTGGTCTGTTCGACTTGTCCTAAGGGCTCATTGCCTTTCTTCGAGGAAAAACCATGGACCGTGCACTAGCCAAGACTTGAACGTAGGTTGGGATGCCCATGGCGCTTGTGAGCCTAGGTGCTGGCCACTAGCGGGTCCATCCTTAACCATCCCTCACTCTAAAGGTGCCCTAGAGCGGTTGTGAACCCATTGATGGGCCAACCTTCAAACTCCTAGGCCTTATTGGGCCATGGGAGCATTTTTAGCTCTATATCCCCTCTTACCTATGGTAGTTCATAGCCCATTGAGGGGGGGAGCCATTGCCCAACTTGCCCTTCGAGGAGCGGTCAGGAGGTGGCGTGCGTATGATCCCTAGAAAGGTGGTGTGACGAGGAATGGTAGGCGTGCCAATCTAGGCAGACAGTTCACCTCCCGCTCCACTTTCCCTTGTAAATAGTAGTCATTCCCTTCGCCTTTAGGTACGCATAACCTATAGTCTCTCCTTCTTCGCTTCTCCACCGCCGATGCTTTAAATCTTTTGCTCTCGCTCTTGTGCCACCAGTGAAATCCTTGTTCCTCCACCCTTGCTCTTTCACTGTCAGCGAAGCTTTCATTCCCCCATACTTGTCTCCCATGGAGTCATGGTATTGCTCTGACATCACCCACATGCGCATGGAGGGCCTTGTCAAGTGTAGCCTTCTCCACAAGAGGACTGATGTGGTGGAGTGGCTCATGCCTGGTCGTGAGGTGCCAGCACCACCCGACGGCTATGTTGTGTCTTTCATGCCCTTCCACGAGCAAGAACTCACGATTCCTCCCCACCTGTTCTTTTGGGGGCTGCTGCACCACTACCAGATCGAGCTGCAGCACCTAAACCAAAATGGGATCCAACACATTGTGGCCTTCATTGCGTTGTGCGAAGGGTACCTAGGAATCAAGCCCCACTTCAACATGTGGAGATACTTCTTCTTCATCTCCCTACAAAAGAACAAGAAGAGGGACATGATGGTGCAAATGGGATGCGTGAGCATCCACCTTTGGGGGTACCGAGCGATGGAGTACATGCCCTACTAGCTCTCCAGATCCAACAAGGGGTGGCACGCATTGTGGTTCTACATGAAGAACGATGCCGCTGCCCCATTGTCGGATTTCACTGGGCACCTCATTGAAGAGGCGACGCTGGTGTGGTTGTGGGGACCTCCTAAGAAGGAGAAGAGGAGGCTGCATGACCTTCTTGATGTCATCGTGTTCCTCAAGGACCGTGGCCTTCACGGGGTTGGCGTTATCGGGGTGTACCATGCGAGGAGGGTGGCACCGCTGATGGCACACGTCCTCCCACTATATAGGATGGTGCCCGACATGTAGCTTAATGAGACTTCGCTCACCTAGGGGCCGCTCCATGATAGCGAAGTCATACAACGCATCAAGAAGGCGATGGATGAGTTTGACACCATGTTCCTAATCTTGGGGCACCCCGTGATGTGGCTAGATGCAGGCTTCATTGAGCTACCGATGGGATTGGGCTTCTAGACCTCCATTGCGCCACTACCGAAGCATGTGGCCGTGAGGGCGGTGAATGGTGCCATCGATGAGAAGAAGAAGAAGGTCCAAGATGACAAGAAGGTGAGGCAGTGGGTGAAGGAGCGGGAGAAGCTGGACCGAGGAAAGCAGCAGCAAGGCTCGGATGATGAAGAGGAAGAAGAAGAAGAAGGCCCCGGTCCCCCATCTAATTGGATGACCTGGATGGAGCAGACGAGGACCCATCCTTGCAAGTGGGCCCTTCCTGTGGCATGCCATGGGGTAGGTGAGAGAGGGCGCTCCACAGTGGGAAGAGGAAGGCGTGCCCTCGGAGCTGACGACAACTGACTGTCCTGCTCCGACCAAACCTCCCGAGCAGAGGGAGGGCCCGAAGCGGCAAAGCACCGATGAGGAGTAGCCGGGGTCGGGCGGACTGACCCCAAAATGTCATCACCCGGTGGCACCAAGGTTAGTTTAAGAGCATTTCCGTTCTTTTGTTCTGACTGATTTTTGTAGTGAACTAACCGTTGTATCCTCTACTATGTTAGAGGAAGCAGGACTTGCTTGAGGGTCGTGCCAAAGAAGACACTCACCATTTGGCTGATGTGCCATGATTTGGCTGGCTCTGCATCAGAGGTGAGTGGAAGTGGTGCCGGGGTGGTCGTGGCATCGACCGAAGGGGTGCAGCCGGTGGGAGCGTTCATGGGAGAGCGAACGGAGGAGGGCACGTCTATGGCGCCCATGGCAGGTGAGGCGTAGCTAGGCATGGCCATGACATCAGAGGCAGGGGTGAAAGAGGGCGCACCCGAGGCGCCCTCAGCAGAAGCAGTGATGGGTAGGTCTCCATGTCCATGCCACCTGCCCCTCTGCTGTTGGAGGGGCCACTTCAGAGGAGCTGACCATACTAGAGGGGTCAGCATTAGCCGGGGTTGGTTTAGAGCTATCCCGGTCTCTGGTCCGGGCGAGGGGTGACCCACACATGTGGGGAGGATGCTCAATCTAGTGGGTAGACCCATAGAACCTAGAGGTGACGCTACTCATCCTCGATGACACCATGGGAGGTTGGGACCACAGTTAGCGCCCTGACCGCCACGCTAGGTATGAGATGGTCATGCTTGCGACACTCGTTTTCCCTTTTCACTCTTCTAAGACTTGTTCTCTGCGTAGGTCCTTATTGGTCATAGCTAGGAGAAGTCACGGTTCCTTCATTGTGAGAGGGGTATTTGGGACCACCTTGCCCAAGAGGCGCAGTGGAATGAGGAGTTGGCCGCACAGCTCGCTGCCACCCGCTAGGAGGTGGCCGAGCTTGCTCCCACCGCCTAGGAGCTGGCCGACCTCTAGGTCATGGAGAAGGACATCCATGAGGCTGAGGAGAAGCATATGGCCTTGATCGAGAGGGGGTGCATGGATGTCATGGAGGTCGAGCGGCTATGAAAGGAGTGGGAGGACCTGCTCTAGACCATAGAGGAGCTTTGCATGAAGTGTTACTTTGCCTGCCCAGAGCACGCCGATGCCTAGTAGCAGATCATCCTCCACAAGGGTGAGCTTCAGGGGGGAGAAGGACTTGAAGATTGTTGCCACAAAGGTCGGCCAGCGCCAGGAGGAGGTCCGGCGCTTAGAGGCTAAGGTGACCCGACAGCGCAGCGAGGTGCGCAAGCTCTAGGCGGATGTGGATGGTAAGCCACTGGTTTCCTTTGTCGTCTTTCTTCCTAGAGCCCAGGGTCGGCCACTTGACATGGTCGACATGTGATTTGGGTAGGTCTTGACAACAGGCTTAGGGTGGAGGTGATGAAGAGCCATGGCCTAGAGAAGGAGCTCAGTGAAGTGAAGGCCTCCCTCCTGAAGGAGAGTGACAAGCATGACACCCTGCGTGTTGCCATTCAGCTAGTCTACGATGACCTCAAGCTGGCCCTGACATAGGAGACGAGCTCGCTCGTGGTCTATGTCATCTGAATCATGGATTGGGCATGTGAGATGGTGAGGGACGCACTCTGCTTTAGAGTTCATTGGTCATTCATGACCGCTCGTTCTCATTATCAGAACATCGATTTGGCGACGATGAGCCAGGGCTTCACGCCCGGCTACACCGAGGCCGAGCTAGAGGAGATCGAGGGGTCGGTGGCTCCCCTAGCATAGGACTTATCTACCAAAATTGAGGACAAGGTCATCCCCCCATGGGGTTAGGTAGTTAGATAGGCCAGACGACAAATTTGTAATAAGTAAATAAATCTTTATCTTTTGTTATGTTCGAAACATCCTTTGGTTCTTTGTCCCTTTTTATGTATAAAAAGGTTAATGCATTCTGACCCTTTCTGGGATTAAGGCTATAAAGCTTGGGGTGCAGGCGAAACAACTCTGATTACACTGGTGAGCAAAAATGTCGTAGCTGCTGGGGTGTCGGTTTCTTGTAGTCCGACTAGTTTTACTCAGGGCTTATTTCCACGGCCTTTGCTTTTAGGTCTTAACATAGGAGAGGGTTGGGCGTAGAGAATTTTTTTTGGTAGGTATACCCCCATCAACCCCCGAGTGAGGCCTGACCCCTTGCCGTTGCTAGGGTCGACTTTTGCTAAAGATCAAGGAGACATGATGGCGAAACCAAATAGAAAATGTACTCATATTTTGGATACTTTGTTCTTAAATTTCGCAAGTAGATGCATAGGCTAGGGGTAAAAGCGACATAGCTATTCAATGTTCCAAGCATTGATGAAGAATCTACCGTCGATGGTCTTGAGCACGTAAGTTCCTGGTCGGAGCACCTCTACGATGACATATGATCCTTCCCACGGCGGCAAGAGCATGTGGTGATTCTTATTGTTCTAAATGAGGTGGTGCACCAAATCCCCGACGTTGAATGCCCGACCCCACTCTCGATGCTTGTAGTGCTAGTGTAGCGCTTGCTGGTACTTGGCCGAGCGGAGGGCGATGCCGCATGCTTTGTTGAGCTAGTCCATGGTGTCCTCGAGGGATGCCTTAGCCCCTTGCTCGTCGTATGCCCTGACCCTCGGTGCTCCATAGTCATGGTCGGTTGGGAGGACTACCTTAGAAGCATAAACCATGAAGAAAGGCGTGTAGCCGGTTATCGGGCTAGGGTCGTCCTCAAGCTCTAGAGTACTGTGGAAAGCTCCGTGAACCATCATCCGCCGAACTTGTTTAGCTGATTGAAGATCCTAGGTTTGAGGCCTTGCAGGACCATGCTGTTTGTGAGCTTAGCCAATCTATTCATGCAGGAGTGGGCCATGGTAGCCTAGTAGATGCAGATGTGGTAGTCATCACAGAACCAAAGGAATTTCTTCCCAGTGAACTATGTGTCGTTGTTCGTAATGATTGAGTTTGGGACTCCAAAGCGGTGGATGATCTCAAGGAAGAACTGCATGGCTTGCTCGGACTTGATCATGGAGATCACCCGAGCCTCTATCCACTTGGTGAACTTGTCCATGGTGATGAGTAAGTGCGTACAGCCCCCGAGTGCTCTTTTGAGAGGCCAAACTAGATCAAGCCCCAAGATCGCGAATGGCCACGTGATGGGGATCATCTATAGTGCTTGGGCTAGTAGATGGGTTTGATGAGTATAGTACTAGCACCCTTCGCAGGTGCGCACAATCTGCTCAGAACGTGTTTTTGACTAGGGTTCTGGGTGCGACATGATGTCCGTAGACCCCATCGTGAATGTCCTTCAATAGTTGCTTCCCTTGTTTGATGGGAATGCAACGCTACATGATCTGGGTGTGGCTTTGCTTGTAGAGCCCCCCCCCCTCGATAATGATAAAAGACTTGGCTCGGCGTGCGATCCACCGAGCCTCCATTTTGTCTATCGGGAGCACTTCGTGGAGGAGCCAATCGAGGTACGGGGTCCTCTAGTCGACTAGAAGGTTGGGCTCCACCGCCAGTTCCACACCAATATACATGACTTCGGGGTTGGAAGGAGCAGGTGGTCGGTCAGCCCCCGAGCCTAGGGCAGGTAGCTCATCCTTGGTCTGTCCCCGTTCCTCGTAGCAGACTAAAGGCTTGTGTTGATCGCTAGTGAAGATGCCTGTTAGCACTGGCTCTCGGTTGGACACCACCTTTGCTAGCGTGCCAACCACCTCATTGAGCTACCTTAGGATGTGATTGAGTTCAAGGCCATCAAACTTGTCCTCTAGCTGGTGAACTTCTCGGTAGTAAGCAGCCATCTTGGCATCATAGCAGCTTGACTCCTTCATGACTTGACCGGTGACCAGCTATGAGTTGCCTCGAACATCAAGTCATCGGATGCCCAACTCAATGGCGATGCTTAGGCCATTGATGAGTGCCTTGTATTCGGCCACATTTTTGGAGGTAGGGAAATGGAGGCAGACTGCGTACTTCATGCATATCCCGAGGGGCGAAACGAAGACTAGTCCCACACTGGTGCCTTTCCACATTAGGGATCTGTTGAAGTATATGGTTCAGTACTCCTGGTCGACAGCTGCTGGTGGCATCTAGACCTCTGTCCATTCTGCCATGAAATCGGCTAGTGCTTAGGACTTGATGGCCGTCTAGGGGGCATACGAAATGCCCTAACCCATCAGCACGAGTGCCCACTTCGCAATCCTCCCTATGGCGTCTCGGTTCTAGATGACTTCACTAAGGGGAAAGGATGTCACAACCGTCACCGGGTGTGACTCAAAGTAGTGACGTAACTTCCTCCTAGCGATCAGGATGGTGTACAAAAGCTTCTAGATTTCTAGGTAGCGAGTCTTGGAATCAGAGAAGACCTCGCTAACAAAGTATACAGGGCGCTGCACTTTGAGGGCGTGTCCCTCTTCCTCCCACTCAACCACTAGGGTGGTGCTGACCACTTGTGTGGTGGCCCCAATGTAGAGCAGGAGCGGCTCTCCATTGGTCGGCGGGACCAGGATAGGGGCTTTTGTTAGGATTTCCTTAACTTTGTTGAGTGCCTCCTGAGCCTCGAGAGTCCATGCAAACTGACTGGTCTTCTTCAAAAGTTGATATAGCGGGGGCCTTGTTCGTTGAGGTGTGAGATGAAATGGCTAAGCGCGGAAAGGCACCCCGCAACTCGCTACACCCCCTTTAGGTTCTGGATCATGCCCATCCTTGTGATGGCCACGATCTTCTCTGAGCTGGCTTCGATGCCACACTCGAAGATGATGAACCCATGCAGCATGCCCCTCGGGACCCTAAAGACACATTTTTCAGGGTTGAGTTTGATATCGTTTGCTTGTAGTTTTACGAAGGCCTGCTCTAGGTCATCTATGAGCTGGTCGGTCCATTTGGACTTGATCATGATGTTGTCTGCGTAGGCCTCAATGGTTCACCCGATGAGGTCTTCAAAATACTTGAGCATACATTATTGGTATGTAGCTCCTATGTTTTTCAAACCAAAAGGCATCGTGGCATAGCAGAATGACCCAAATGTGGTGATGAAAGAAGTCACAAGCTGGTTGGGCTCTTTCATGGTGATCTAATGGTATCCGAAGTATGCATCAAGGAAGTAGAGGATTTCACACCCCGAGGTCGAGTCGACTACTTGATCTACACGTGGCAAAGGAAATGGATCCTTTGGACACGCCTTATTGAGACTCATGTAGTCAACACACATTCTCCATTTCCCATTCTTTTTTTGTACAAGGATGAGATTGGCTAACCACTCAGGATGATACACTTCCTTGATGAATCTAGCCGCAAAAGGCTTTGTGATCTCTTTGCTGATGGCCCTGTGCTTCTCATCGAAGCAACGTAGGCACTGCTTCACTAGCTTGGAGCCTAGCCTGATCTTTAAGGCATGCTCAGTGACTTCCCTGAGGATGCCTGGCATGTCTAAGGGTTTCCACACGAAGATATCTCTATTGGCGCGAAGGAAGTCAATGAGCGCGCTTTCCTATTTGGAGGAAAGCTTGGTGCCGATGTGCACCACTTTGCCCTCAAAGCTACTGGGGTCTATGATGACCTCCTTGATGCCCTCCATGAGCTTAAAGGATATGGCCGATCGCTTGGAGTCAGGTGCCACCTCGGTAGCCCCTTCCTTGATGACCACGAGCTCCTCGAAGGCGATGATTGCTGAGGCACGCTCATAGCACTCAACCTCATAGTCATAAGCGCACTAGAAGGAGGTGCCGATGGTGATGACCCCACGTGGGCCTAGCATCTTGAGCTTTAGGTAGGTGTAGTTGGGGATGGCCATGAACTTTGCGTAGCATGGTCGTCCCAGGATGGCGTGGTAGGTCCCATGGAACCCGACCACCTCAAAGGTGAGGATCTCCATCCTATAGTTGGTTGGATCCCTAAAGGTGATGGGCAGGTCAATCTGCCTGAGCTGTATGGCTTGCTTCCCAAGCACAACACCATGGAAAGGTGCCCCAATCGGTCAGACGCACGACCAGTCGATGCCCATGGCATCAAGTGTCTCGGCATATATGATGTTGAGGCCGCTGCCTCCATCTATCAGCACCTTGGTGAGGTGCTTCTTGCTGACGATCAGGTCAACCATGAGCAGGTATCTTCCTGGCCATGGGATGCTATCTAGATGGTCGAACTCTGACCACTAGAGGAAAAACGGCATGGCTAGCTCGACCATGTAGACCTCATGACATGTGATCTTTTGGCGACGCTTAGAGTCATAAGTTGCTAACCCACTGAAGATCATGAGGCAGCCATCGAGAGTCAGGAAGCCACCATCCTTTCCCTTAGCATCATCTACCACCGGGCTAGGCTTCTTCCTCTAGTTGTCCTTCTTGGTACCCTCGGACAGGAAATGCTTCATGAGAGTGCATTCCTTGTACAAGTTCTTGATGGGGAAGATGTGGTTCGGGCATGGCCCCTCAAGCAGTTTTTCAAAGTGGTCAGGAGCACTCTCAGTGGGCACCTGACCACCTTTCCACTCAATAGCGGCCACGAGCGAGCCCTCATATCGCTGCTTGTTCTTCTTCTTGTTGGGACAGCTAGAGGTGCCTTCGTCAGCGCCCTCATCCCGCTTCACCTTGCCCTTGGAGCGATCGAAAATCGCCCCGACTGCCTCCTTGCCTGAGGCACGGCTAGTCATGATATCGAGGAGCTCCTTGGTGGTCTAGGGGCCTTTGCATCCCATTTTGTGGATCAGAGACTCACAGGTGGTCCTGGACAAGAAGGCCTCGATGACGTTAGCATCAGCGACATTGGGCAACTTGTTGCATTGCCTAGAGAAGTGTCGGATGTACTCGCAGAGAGTTTCCCTAGACTTCTTTCGGCAATTCTTTAGATCCTAGGGGTTCCCTGAGCATGTGTTGGTGCCCTAGAAGTTTCCCACAAAGATCTCCTTCAAGTTCGCCCAACTTTGAATTCAGTTGGGCGGAAGGTGCTCCAGCCATGTCCATGTCGAGTTGGCCAAGAACAGGGGGAGGTTGCGGATGGTGAAATAATCACTATCCGCACCTTCGGCTTGATAGGCAAGTCGGTAATCCTTGAGTTATAGGCTAGGGTTTGTTTCCCTGGAGTACTTTGGGATGTTGGTCGGCGGCCGGTATCACGATAGAAAAGATACATTGAGGATGTGCCGACCAAAGACCTAGGGGCCCAGCAGGTCAGGGCTTCGATTCTCGCCACTATCATAGTGTCCACCGTGGTGAGGATGGTAGTTGCGGCCAGCCTACTGCCTCTTGTCAACACATCCACGCCTATGGGCATCCAAGGTCTTACACGTTTCGTGGTGGAGACCGAGGTGCTCATGTACTAGGACCATGGCAGGCCCCCCGCTATTGCATGGCTCCTAATGGACGAATACTTCCTGGCCATGCCATCCTGAACACATGCACTGACTGGCATCGAGCTCTCTGCCTGCTGTGTCGCCGTGCGCTTGAGCAGCATGAGTATTTCATGATGAGCCCGTCGATCTTTGGGCGTCGTAGGTTCTGGAAGCCCTTGGAGCAAGGCCACAGCGATGGCTATGTTCTAGCTTGCTCGGACGAAATGTGGGAGGCCTCTGTCGTCCTTGATGATCCTTCGGTTCATGTCATAGGTGATAGCCCATGCTTGGCCACTGTCTCTATAGCGCTCGAGCTCCTCGCATTCCTGCTCCAGCTAGAGCCATGTGTCTTCGATCTCCTTATGCCGATCCCTTAGATGCTCCACCCACAGGCGAGGTGGGGCCCTGCATCTCCCTTGACATCATCATTGGGGTCATTCGTAGGAGTAGCCCCTCCCTCATGGACATTTTTGACGTGCCCCTTGGGGGTGCCTGCCATGAAGCATTATCGCAAGGGGTGATTGCTTTCCCTGCTGGAGTCAGAGTTAGAGATCGACTCTGAGTCTCCTATGAGAAGATCATGGAAAGATTCCATGACGTAGTCCATCATACCCACAAATTCATTATTCATGGGGGATGGGTGCACACATTGTGCCACGAGGTGACCAATGGTCCCTATGGTGTTGCGTAGACCAAACAGGAATGCCATCGAGGCATCCCCGGTGTGGTATTCTGGGGAGAGCGGTTCTCCCCTAGCAAGTTGCATCATGACGTTGGCGAATGAGAAGGTGAGGTAGCCTAGGTCCTCCCGGGATGATCGGGGTCCTAGGAAGGCGTCGAGCTGGTGCTTCAGCCTCCCATAATCAAAGCCGAGGAGCTGGTCGCTCTAGGGGGCCCGAGCCTCTAGGGCATGCAGCCATAGCTCCTTGAGGGCCTCGATGGTTGCATCAAGGCTAGTGGAGCGAAGAAGTTGGACTGGGGTGGGAGCCCACACTAGCTCTCCCTCCGCAATGATGAAGAAATCCAGGCTCCCAAAGCGCACATGCGCGCCTAGGACCTAGCTAATGCCATGGCTAGCCATCTACAGCCTGTTGTGGATGATGAGACGCACAAAAGGCCCCTACCTAGCGCTCTAACTGTCGATGTTTCGATCATCGGCTAGTAAATTTTGTGATTTGCGTGTCTGACCTGGATGGCTGTGCTCGGAGGACATAAGGATTTATACTGGTTTAGGCTAAAGGTCCCTATGTCTAGTTCGCTACTACTCATGTTACCAGCACTAGTTTGTAGTAGGAGTTACAAATAGGCAAGAGAGGGAGCAGATCCTAAGTCTCTAGTGGAAAAATCAAATGGGGTTGATGCTGAGATGTTTAGGTGTTATCTCCTATCGTTTCTTGGAAGCCCTTTTATAGACAAAGGGGAAGATACAGGTTACATGAGAGAGAGAGAGATCAGCAAGGGGGAAGAAGGCTTTCGGCATTGTATGCTGATGTTTCCCTTTGTTTCCTTCATGCGGGTCCCGCTGACCCTATAGATCACGACAGGGATGGTTCCATGTCGTTACTCTATTCATCAGTGGCTTTGTACGCTGATGTCATCAGCTGGTTGTGGCGCTCCATCCCATGTGGATGGCGGCATGGTTAACGGACACCCCCACCGAAGACCGTACGGGGACTAGGTAGCACAGCGCCGTCACGCCCAATGCTGTTGGCGATGTGTGTCCTTAGGTATGGCCCGTTGTGGTCGTGGGTCATGTCAAGACACGCCTAGTCCCTTTTTGATGTCAGGAGTTTGACCCAAGGTCCGTACTCTAAGACGCATAGTGGTTGGAGGCGGTATGGACCCCATCGAGCGAGGCGGAGTCCCCCTTCGAGGGGTCTAGTGAAGCAAAGTCTTTGGCCAAGGGACCTATCAGAATGAAACCCGCATCCTCGAGGTCAGGGCGCGTTGTAGCCCGTGCCCTTGGGGTCAAGCAAGACGGAGCCCACATCCTCAGGGTTGGGCGTGACCTAGCCCACGCCCTCGGGGTCGAGCGAAGCGCATCCCATGCCCTCGGGGTCGGACGTGACGGGGCTCTCACCCGAGGGGTTGGGTGAGACGGAGCCCGCACCGTCGAGGTCGGGTGACCTAGATCCAGCGGCCTTGATGTCAGACGAGACAGAGCCCATACCCTCGGGGTCAGGCAAAACCAAGATATGCTCTTGACCATCCGAGGGAGTTAGCGTTCATGGCCATCAGCTTCCTTCTTCTAGGTATCCCTAATCCTGATACCCGACACCAGGTTACAGTCCTATGCATTCGCTAAATGAGTCATGTTTTGCTCAAACCCACTTTGCGAATGGGTGCAAGATTCCGAGCTAGAAGTATCAGATGAGCTCCTGCAGGATGAGCTATCGCTAGACGAGTTACATATGAAAAACCCAAAAAAACCAAAAATAGTAAAGAAGCAAAAAGGCTAAAGCAACAAAATAAGATAAGTACACAATAAGGAAGCAAAGGCGAATAGAACAAAGGGAAAACAAACCTATGGGGAACGAAGCGAAGAGTGGAGTCCTGCCATGAGAAGTGAATCACCGAGCGTTCCAAGCAAAAAGCCAAAGAGCGAAAACTGCACCTTAAGTGGGGATCGCAAGGAAAGATGAGAGCACATGGCTCTCCTGGTATGCGTAGGGGGTTTGTATAGGCACTCACCATGGACAGCACAAGCTACGAGGAACCGACCCAATGATTCACTTATCTGCTGTGACGGTTCGAATTCCAAGAGTAATCACAGCTCGAAAACCAAAAAAATAGTAAAGGATAAAAAATGATGATTATAGTAATGAATGAACAAATGAAAATAAAGAGTCCAAGCCCAAAGACGCAGATCTCCACTCTTTGCTGGGGATGGCACCTGAGCCCAATGGCGGATGGCTCCCAAGAACGCGTGAGGCACCCACGCATAGGTCGTACGCCTCTTCGCGCGGTGCCTAGGGGCTACTGTTGGGGGGAGGCTCCACCCATGGGCACCCCAAGAGGCTCATCCGCCGCCTTGACCACACCTTGCTGGGGAGGAAGCATCTCGCACAGGCAAAATGATGGGCCATAAGGAAATGAGCAGTCTTGGGCTGTCGAAGTACCCAACATTTCACTATAGCAAAATGGTCAGTACGATACGGTGTGAGGCAAGAGTCACAGGGTCCTCATCTCGTCCAGGCAAAATGGGGGTGGCGGTTGCCCGATATCGCGGTAATCAAGCCTTGTTTCCTTTTTTGTCAAGGCGGAATGGCAGGTCCAGCGACGAGGGCCGCCTGGCATAGCCCTTTTCGCTATGGCGAAAGGAGCAGGTCGATTTGGGTTTGCGTGGCCGTGGGCTTGGAGTCACCAGGAGCTATTCGCTTGGGCGAATAGTCGTTAACAATTTGTTCAGTCATTGTTGCAGGTCTCGCAGCCGAAGGGTCAACCACCCGTGTTTGGCCGATAGCCTTGTCCGCCCGAGGCCTGCTCGGTCGGCTGCAAAGGCGACAAGAGATGGAGCCGGTCGTTCCTCTCCTGGCCGGCGTCATCCAAGGCAGGTGGTGACTCCAAATGGCGAAGATGCCCTTGGCGGTGAGGAATATTCCCTGGATATGTAGCAGTTGTAAGGGCATTATTGTCCCGCAAAAAGCCTACGGGCATGTATAAATAGCCCCCAAGTGGGTAATGTAAAGAGGAGGGCATAAGTTGAATGAAACTACCATATCATTCCACTCGTGTCCCACTTTTCGCCCTGTCCTGACTCTGGAGCTCGCTCGTGCGGCAACCAGGTGTTCGAAGGCTTGGGCCACGAACAACACATCCCAAGTACACTAGTTTGGTCAAACTGTCATCTCTCAAATCGCAAATAAGCAATAGCTTATTGAAGGAAGGAGTAGTGTAACACCTCGGGTGTTTAAATACTAAAACAGGACATGTCATCATATGCATTGCAAAGCATTTGGTCATATGGAAAACTTTGATATGCAATTACTAAAACAAGTTTACATTTATGTTACGAGTGTTGCCTTGTTTGGTTTGAATTGAGTTAAAAATTTGGTTTGGATTTTGAATTTTCAAGAAAACCTTGATTTTTCAGTATTTAAATCCTACTCTGAAAACTCATTTCAAAATCTAAGCATATTTTGGGGTTGAGCCTAAAGAAAAAGTGTAGACCTTGTCAAGTTATACAAAGTTTGTTTTTGGAGTTTTCAAAGTTGTTTAGAAAAATTTGAAGTAATTTGAAAAGGCGTGGTTCTTTAAATGTCCACTATTTGAATTCAAATTTGCATTTCAAAATGTAGAAAGAATTTGGGTATGGTTATAAAAGCAAAGTTGTAGAACTTTAAATTTGGAACAACTTTTATTTTTGGAGATTTTTGAGTTGTTACATAAATTTGGAAGTAATTTGGATTTTTAAATCGAATGGCAGTTTGGTAATTCTGATGAACAGTAACCGCGGAAGCCAACTCACCGTCCTCGATCTTCCTTCTGCTTCCAGACGCGACTATGGCCGCCCTTGGCTTTGTGCTGGCATGGGAAAGGCCCCTGCGTGGCTTCTCTTTGCTTCTTGGCTGCTCTATAAAGCCTGTGCAGTCGTCGTTCTTTGTTTTCCCTTCTCTGTTTTCCCGACGCCATCGCTGCTGCTCCGTCGAGCTTTCGCCGTCGATTCAGCGCCGTTGCCGTCCTGGCAAAGCCTGTCCTAGCTTCACCTGCTCCTTGCGCACCCAGCCAGCCAGTTTTGGTCATTTGATTTCGCCGGGAAACCCCGTTCGTTGCTCTTCTTCCTCACGGCCGGCAGCACCGCCGTCGCGAGCGTGTCACCGTGGCCAGAGCTCTCCGTCGCCGGAGCACCGCCTCCGTCGATGTTTTGCTCCGCTGTGGTTGCTTGGATCGTCGACCTGCTTCACCGTTGCTTCTCCAGCCTCGTTCTTTGCTCCATCGAGTTCGAGGTGAGCTACTGGTGCTTCCTGTGCACGTCAAACCACTCATTCGTTGTTCTTTCGATCTAGCTTTATGCTCCAGTGCGTTCGGAGTGATCTCCTGGTTCTTTCCGAGTTGTTTTTGTGAGCTCCAGGTTCTTTTCCGAGTTGTTTGTGTGAGCTCCAGGTTCTTTTCCGAGTTGTTTGTGTGAGCTCTAGGTTCTTTTCCGAGTTGTTTGTGTGAGCTCTAGGTTCTTTTCCGAGTTGTTTTTGTGAGCTCCAGGTTCTTTTCCGAGTTGTTTGTGTGAGCTCCAGGTTCTTTTCCGAGTTGTTTGTGTGAGCTCCAGGTTCTTTTCCGAGTTGTTTGTGTGAGCTCTAGGTTCTTTTCCAAGTTGTTTGTGTGAGCTCCAGGTTCTTTTCCGAGTTGTTTGTGTGACACTTGGTTCTTTCCGAGTTGTTTGTGTGAGCGGGTGAGTTCAAAATGGAATTTTTCCTTTTTCAGAAATGATTGAATAGTGCTATAATTTGTTATTTTTGTGTAGATTTATTTAGAGCTCCAAAAATTATGAAACTTTTTGTGTGACCTCTCTGTGATGAATATTATTTAGTAAAAATATGAAATATTGATTTACAGTACTTTTTGAATGTAATGAAAATTGCTCATTTAATTAATAAATGGATTTCCATGATTTTTCTAGGCTCAATTAATTATCCAAAAATTATGAGATTTGTTTTGCCACTTAGTTATCATGTGATGAACCTTTACAAAAATTTTGAGCTCAATTGAAATAAGTTTTATGAATATGTTTAATTAGTTGTTAATTGGCATCCATCATCGAGCATCATATTTTGTATCTCGCATCATGTTAAGCATGACATTGTTACTACGTGTAGTGAACGAAGGTGAGCACGTGGTAGTTAATCAAGTTGTGGAGGAAGTTAATCCGCCTGTTGAGGTTGGATTTGATACTTGTGTAACGTCGCAGGAATTGAACTTTTCCGTCAACGAAGGCAAGCCCCGGATGCATACAACCATACCTTGTGTTTTATAAATTAATTTCGCTTTTGCTTTCCGTTACTGCATTAAGTGATTAGGAGTTAAGTAAGAGCTTAATTGGTGCATTACCACCCTTGTTATTCCATATTTACCATATTACCAGTTTTAAACTCGTATATGCCTAGTTTTGCTTAGCTATGCGTAGAACGATGAAAGTCGGGTGATTACCTATCATCTGCAAGTTTTAAATGGAACATTGGTTAATTATGTTAGCATGTGATATGGGAATATAGAGTAATAAATCTAGACCGGGTGGACTCGGTGAGTGTGAGCCACAAGACATGGAGGTCTTGTGAGCGGGTTCTTTCCGCCTATGTCGATTAAGGCACGTCCGTTGTTGAATTGCATGACGTGAGAATTTGTAGTACTAGCCACATACTCCGGTAAGCCTGAACTTGGCAATTCTATTACGAGAATAGCTACTTGCGCACTGGGAGTGGAGAGATGGCGAGAATAGCGTGTACCCACGTGGCCATGGGCTGGAATGGCGGAGTACTGTATTCTCGGGTGGCGTGGACCCGTTCTTGTTTTAGAGGATCCGAGGGTAGGTTGGTATATGTAGGTCGGGGACCTGCATATGTCGTGTGGTCTGGAATTCCCAGCTGGGTTTATAATCGGTTCGAATCGTCGTTGCTCCTCGGTTATGGAGACTCAACTCACTGTTCATCATCGTAGAATTAATAACTAGAACTCGAATAAGGCTTGTGAAGGTGTTGGATATAAAGTTTCATGATCTCAGTGCGGATCATGTCAGCTTTGTATATAATTCTTAAGAAGTTTTCTTTATAAAGAATGATGTTAAAAGAGTTTTTATGCAAAAGAATTTTGATCATTGTTAAAGCTATACCTTGAATCCCTGATCCTGCATTCCTAAGTTATTAGTTAATATTTCGGTTAAGTCTTGTTGAGTACTTTTGTACTCATGGTTCGTTGACCCTTGTTGCAGGTGAGCCTCATGAGCAGATCTGTTTTGGATCGTGCTGCATGACTATCGTTCGTTCTGACGATGAGAAGTAAATGTGTGATCCTTGGGCAGGTTGTTTATTTTGTGTGTTATGTATATGTTAATCATGCCACTCCACTACTACTATGGTTTGTAATAATTGTCGAACTTAGTTTGTAAAGTTTGAAACAACTGGTTTGTAAACTATGTTATCGTAAGACTTCCGCTGTTTTTACTCTGGTACTGATATTTGAATAAATGTTGTAATACTGCAATGACTTTGTAATGTGATCCTGCTCGGAAATCGTGGATGATTCGGGGTTCCCCGAGGACACCCGACAGTCTTCTTAAGTTATCAGGAACATATGTATAAATGTCAAAGGTCGTCGGACAGTGACGGATGCATGTGGACCCTATAACTTAGGAGGTTCTGCCACAAGTAGTGAGGTTACTAATCAAGTTTAGTGCCTTGGTACAACGGTCCATTTCTTTTTGGCTTATGGGTCTCAGCTATCTAACAAAATCTTGATGAATGGTCAAGCCAAACATCAGCATCTCAACAGAAATTAGAAGTTGATAGTGTCTCGCTCTTGGATGATTCCAAGCATGATTCTTTGATCCAATCATCCAACAATTTACTATTGTCATATAGTTGTAGATAAACAACAAATTATGCTAATTGCTTGCAACGAAAAGATAGGCGGCATCAATTAATACTCATTCTCCAAAGTGTTTGGAGCTAGACACATGTCATTTTCTAACAAATAGTTAATTTATGTTTAATGATGGAATGCACGCATGGTATTACAAATGAGATATGCTAAGAATTACTGGCCCACTAAGTATAGTTAGCATAAGAAACTTGAGATAAATTCTCAGTTCAAAGTTGTACATACGTCTGCTCAATTATTGATCAACATCGAAGCATGTGACTAATTTTATCAATTTTATCAACCAATATATAATTAATCTTACCCTTTCAAAAAATATATAATTAATCTCAAATTTTACCGTAGCTTATTGATGAACTAGTACCATGAGTGTGAGAATATTAGGCTTATGCATTTTGTGAATTTCACATAATAAGCCTTGCTACATTTCGTACTCTATTTTCATTCATGGGTTTATCCAACAAACATTTGAATGCTAAATTTGTAGTCTAGAAAAGCATCGCCTGTCCCATGAAAACTACAAAACTAGCTTGTGTTCCTCGAGGTCGTTGATCCTAAGCACATTCTTTGATCTCCAAACTAATCAAGATTGTAGTAGTCGTACAATAATAGCAACAAAGGGTATCATCAGATCAACATAGACCAGCCTAGTTGCACTGAAACCTGCCAGGTATATACCATTTTCTCATGCTCTCTCGGCGCACCCATGACGTGAACGAAATTATTCTATTGGAAGGACCAAAGAAAGAAAAGAGGAGGCCTCTGGCGCATGTGAATTTTGGAAGGAAATTGTGGCAGAACCTCCTAAATTATAGGGCCCACATGCACCTGTCACTGTCCAATGACCTCTGACGACTATGCATATGTTCCCGGTAACTTAAGAAAACTATCGGGTGTCCTCGGAGAACCCCAAATCATCCACGATTTTCTGAGAATGATCCATTATAGAGTCATTGCAGTATTACAATAATTTATTCATTAATATACATCAGAGTAAATAGTGGAAGTCTTACAATAACTTAGTTTACAAAACAGTTGTTTCAAACCTTACAAACTAAGTATGATTATTATTACAAACCATAGTAGTGGAGTGGCATTAGTAACATAAACATAACACACAAAGAAAGTGCCCTGCCCAAGGGCCACACATTTACTTGTCATCGTCAATTTAAACAATAGTCATGTAGCATGGTCCAAAGCAGACCTGCTCATGAGACTCACCTGCAAAAAGGGTTAACGAACCCTGAGTACAAAAGTACTCAACAAGACTTAACCAGAATAAAAACAGATAAGACTCAGGAATACAGACTCAGAGATTCAAGGTAAGGCTTTAGCAATAAACAAGGTTCTTTTGCGTAAAAGCTCTTTAAAAAGATTCTTTCTTTGAACATTTAATCCTTATCAAAATCATATATGAATCTGCCATGATCCGTATTGAGATCATGAACTTCATATCAAACCCTTTCTCAAAACTTCCTCAAGTTTCATTTATTAGCTACGATGATGAACAGTGAGTTGAGTCTCAATAACCGAGGAGCAACGACGATTCGAACCGATTATAACCCAGCTGGGGATTTCCAACCACACGATATATGCAGGTCCCTGACCTACATATACCAACCCACCCTCAGATCCTCTAAAACAAGAATGGGTCCGCTCACCCGAGAGCACAGTACTCCACCAATCCAGCCCATTACTCCACCAATCCAGCCCATTGCCACGTGGGTACATGCTACTCCCGCCATCTCTCCACTCCTAGTGTGCGAGTAGCCATTCTCATAATAGAATAGCCGAGTTATGGCTTACTGGAGTATGCGGCTAGTACTACAAAGTCTCACCTCATGCAATTCAACAACGGACGGTTCTTAATCGACACAGGCGGAAAGAACCCGCTCACAAGACATCCATGTCTTGTGGCTCTCATACACTGAATCCGCCCGGTCTAGATTTATTACTCCACATGCTCATATCTCATGATAACATAAATAACCAGTCGTATCCAAGAAACCATTTATATCTCGCAGGTGACAAGTAATCACCCGACTTTTATCGGTCTAAGTATGGCTAAGCATAAATAGACATTCTCGGATTGAAACGGGTAACAAGGTTGATATGGAAAAACAAGGTTGGTAATGCACCAATTAGGTTTTCACTCAACTCCTAATCACTTAATACAGTATAGAAAAGCAAAAGCGATATAAATTTATAAAATACAAGGTATGTTTAAATGCATCCGGGCTTGCCTTGATTGTCGGAAAAGTCAGGTTCCGGAGATGTTCCACAGATATCAAACCTGACCTCAACAGGTAGGTTAACTTCCTCAACAACTTGGTTGACTACCACGTTCTCACTTTCGTTCACTACACGTATTAACAATGCCATGTTTAATATGATGCGCAATATAAAACATGATGCTTGACGATGGATGCAAAAGTTAATAACTTGAATACAACTTTTCTTCGCGGTACAGTTGCAAACCTACAACTAACTAAACGTTTTCGTAAACTCAAACACTTACTTTAGTTGCCAAGGATCATTATATGCTAATGACCCAAGGTCATCACTCAATCCCAAATTCAAACAAAACATAAATCATTAGGATTTACTATTTGTTTTTATTAATTAATAACTAATTAATAATTATGAAATAAATCAACTTTCTCCAAATGAGCTCAAAATTTTTGTGAAGACTCGCCACATAATAACTAAGTGGCAAAACAATTTTTATAATTTTTGGACAATTATTTAAGCCTAGAAAAATCTGGGAAACCCATTTATTAATTAATTTGAGCAATTCTTATCACATTCAAAAAGTACTGAAAAGTATCATTTAATATTTTTCTAAATATTTTACATCTCAGAGAGGTCACACAAAAAGTTTTATAATTTTTGGAGCTATATTTAATTCTACACAAAATAAACAAATCGTAGCACTATTTAATCAATTCTGCAAAATAGAAAAAAATCATTTTCACTTCAACGCCACTGACAGGGTGACCCCACCTTCTTCCCCACCGAGCTGGACAGTGCGGGAAAGACAAGCCGGCAACCATTGCCGGCCGGGAGGGCAGGAGCGACGACGGGGAGGCGGCTCACGAGCATCACAGTACTCGGCCACACCCACTGATGAACTTGGCGTGGCTTGCAATGGCTCTAGACAGGCTGACCACGGTAGCAGGCAGCGGACATGGCCGACCGTGGCGGCGCGAAGACGGAGCGGCCACTACGGTCCAAAATTGATCAAGCTAGAGATAGATTAGGCATGAAGAAGCTCACCACGACCTAAAAGGCCAACTGATCGAAGCCGAGACACGCTGGAGCTCCCTGCCGACGACGGCATTCATGGCGGCCCGCACCGACGTCACGACGGCGTTCCGGCGAACAAGGCGATTCCGACCGGTAGCAGTAGCTAGGCTGGGCTCAATCGAGGCGCAGGGGCAAGGCGAAGCTGGTGGAGAGAGCTATTGGACGGTGGAGCTTTATCGACAACGAATTTTTATCGGCGAGCAAAACTGGACGGCGGCGCTGAGGAGAAGCAAAGATGAAGACAGAGGCGATGTCGACCGGCTCTGCGTCTAAAGAGGAGGAGAAGAACACTTCGCCTTCGCCAGGAGCAGCTCAGGCTAGCCAATCGGCTGCCTGCACGACGCATCACGAGAAGGCACCGATTGCCACGGCGACGGTGAGGAACAGAGAGAGGAGAAGAGAAAAGAGTCACTGCAGGTTACTGTAGCTCAAGGCAGTTTTTCTTTTCTTTAAACATTCTCTCAATCCATTCAGAATCTCAACTAGATCCTTTAAGCAAACTTGTTCAAAATACAAAGACCAACAACTTTGCTTTAAGGTTCAAACCCAAATTCCAATTGGTTTAGAAAGTACAATTTGAAATTCAAAACAGTTTGGAAACTATGGATTGAAACTCAAACAAATGTGTACTGTACATTCATTTAAATTGAGAATTCAAATTAGTTGTTTAGCTATTTTTGAGGAATTATCTAGTAATTAATCCTATTCCAAACTATCCAACCAACTTCACCATTTCAAAATACAAGCTTTGTACCAATTCATAGAATCAAATTTGCCAACTTTGATTTAAAAAAAATTGATTTGAAAATTCCCCAAATAATGAACTTTCCAACATTTGAATCAATGACTTGGGCAAATTAACAATTTGTAGAACTTGATATTAGATTCAAATTTGAAACTCACAATTTAACATATTTAACTAAATTTCACAATCCAACTTTGGTACTATGGTGAAGTATACACTTTGCACTCGACAATTTGCATACACAAAAATTTTAATTGTTGAAGAATTTCTTGCTCCATAAAATAACAAAACACTTAAATGGATGTCTTTTGGTAACATTCCAAGAAATGATATCACCACTCCTATGCAACATATACATGGTACAATTTGAATCATGAGATGCTTATATGCCATGATGCTTGATGATTATGCATGATAATGACCATGATTAAAGTTTTATTAAGTGCTAAACATCTGGGATGTTACAGAAATGACAGGAATACCCCTGATGTTGATGGCTCTAAACCTTGTTTGGGCTTGTTCTTTGCCTTTATCCAAAATGTGGATTAGAACCAAGCCGTAGTAGTGGTGGATGGAATCTGCTTGAAAGTGGGCGAGGGAAGGGGAGAACCTGAGCTGATGGGATCTCACTTTGGGGTCCATATATGCATGCTTATTCCCACGCAACGCAAGCATGTCACAATCCCCTGTTGCATTCGTCATCTTGTTAAGTGCACCAAGATTTGCACAAGGTTTTCAATGATTCCATACATCTACTTATTCCAATATTGTTTTCTCAGTGCTTGTACAAATCTATATAGGATCAGCTAGGAAGATGTCGATCAAAGTTAATGCCCGTAGTAAAATGACTAAACTACTGTAATTACATTTAATCGGCTCTTTTTACATCGAATAGCTAGAAGAATTCCTTCGGAGCACCGTAACAAATATTATTGTTAATTGGTCAATATATAAAAGGCAGTTGTAATGCAAGTTAGGTAGTTTATAGAATATATATTTATATTTTTTAAAAGTGCTTTTGGTGAAACAGTGTTCTACTGAGAAAATAATGCACTCAGTCTCTTAGATAGGGGCGGGTGCCAAATACGGATACAAGTGGGTCCAATGGTGTTTTTAGGTCAGCTACTAATTACGGTCAAATATCATTCTAGTTCATTTCTCCACTCATTCAAATTACTTGAAATGTCATTACTGTTCATTTGAGCAAAATTTTGGATTGATCCAATGACCAAAGTAATTAGTACTTGCATCTCTAGTGCCAAAGGTTACGGTTCAGCTAACTCTTGGGATGTAGTTTGTATTCAAGATTTTGTGACCAGGGATTATAATTTGTAACCTTGCATTTAGTTTAGATGCAATATTTATTACGGACCTTGCTACGTTTCATGTGTCTGAAATATAGTATGTTTTCAGGCAACGATCTTCACCGTTGGCTCATGAGCATGTAAGGCTGAGATTTAGCTGGATGGAGGAAAAATCAATGCAGTAGTGGATATGGTATTGCCTGAGAACTCAGGCATGTGAAGAACGTTAGGAAAAATGTAGAAAAAAAGACCAAGAAGTTTGGCTTTATAGAGAGCTAGGTGAGCAGAGCGGGTGCACACGTTATGCACGCGGGCTCTTTTTAGTACCACACAAGGTTGTCTCGTTGTATGTGTTCTAACACTTAATCTGTGTTTGCAGTGACATCGATCGTCAGGGCATATATGCTCCTTAGCACTAAAGCAAGATCTCTTTTTGACAAATCGCATCAAAGCAAGATACTATATAGGCCATTACCGAAAGTGATGATTGCGGTTCAACGTCTGCAACGATCATCAGCTAATAGAAAAGGCCACATATAATGTTCGTAGTTATCAATTAGGCATGCAATAGAGAGACTTCTTTTTTTTTGAATCGATCCAATGAGTAAACAATGCACACATAGGTTTGCAGTTTGCTTGAGCTTCACACGGCACCACCTGTCCTGCCTCCGTCTTAGGGTTTTTGATTGGTTACTTATATTAGATTTACCATGTACTAGATTTTATACAACACAATATAAACTACCATAAATGTATATGCAATGCATGCTTTCGTGTTTGTTTGTCCAGCATAAGTTAGCCGCGGTTGATAAAACTATATTTCTTTCTTTACATTTTATTGCATATAGTCACATTATATGTTCTATTAGATGTCTTATGTTTCTAGTAAAGATAGATAAGCATGAAGATATTTTATTTTTGTAAGTCCGTCGGTTTATGTCACTGGTAGAGAACCGAGCTTTACTCTCGGTGGGGAACCCCCTCTAGTCCCGGTTCCCCACCCGGGAGCAAGCATCCGGGACTAAAGGGGGGGTCCTTTAGTCCCGGGTCAGGAACCGGGACTAAAGGAGGACCTTTAGTCCCGGTGGGTAACACCAACCGGGACTAAAGGTGCTTCCTGACATGCCACGATGGCCGGCACCTTTAGTCCCGGTTGGTAATACGAACCGGGACTAAAGGTTTTTTTCTTTTTTCTTTTCTTTTCATTTTTTTGTTTTCTTTTCAAAATAGGTTTTCGAAGTCGTATTGTACGCTGCTAATTATACATTTATACGCGCATATAGTATGTTTCGGTTCAAGCACAATGAACGTATTAAATCACACAATTCAATCATAGAAATATATATATATATATATATATATATATATATATATATATATATATATATATATGCATGCATGCATCATATATATATTTACATGCATGCATGCATATGTGTATTTTACATTATATTATTTCATGTGCATATATTACAAAAGATTGCATTATAGTTGTTGTGACATAACAAGTTTCTTCTCATCCTCTAGCTTGGCTTCAATGGCAGTGTTGGGTCGAAGTAGAACTCGCCCTTGGAATCGATGCCCTGCTCATTAAAAAATCCGGCTATAGACTCTTGAATTGCTTTGATTTGGTCTTGCCGTATGACCTTTTCCTCCAACCATCGAGTCTACAGGTTTGAATTAAAGGAAAATAAATTAATATATGTACATATATATATATAAAGACATAGTAACACAATCAATAATAATAATTAAATGAATATATAGTGTATTTTTAACGTACTTTGAGTCTCTCTGTAGGAGTTCTTTGGGAGAGCACCTTGATAAACTTGCAAACATAGTAACCACAGTAGTTGTTCCCCTGTTCCTGCCTCAGACACCACTTTACGAGAAAAAGATTTGTCATCCAATCTGGTGATCCGGTGAAAGCTATATGTTTAATTAATAAAGATGATGCGATTCAGGGGACTTACTTTCAATGGGATTACATTCAGTGGCGCTTTGCATTTTTCCATGTGTTGCTTCTCAATAAAGGTTTTCCAAACACTGCCCAATAAAAAATTTGCCACGTCATCAGATATAGTTAATCATCATGTTTGTGTGTATATATAGTTGCTAGAGATCCCGAAATTACCTCTGGATAATATCTATCATATCTTGGTAGTCTTGTTGTGGTTTTCTCATCGAGTCATAGATTATCAAGTGACTTTTCACCAGATCGATGTCCATCAATATCCAGTGATTGCTGCATGTGTTTATAGGATATAACGCATAACACTCATTAATTAACTATAATCAACATATGAGCCATTAAGGCTATGATCGACATGATTAACACTCACTTGAAGTTATAGGGAAAGAGTATATCCTTCTTGTGGCGTTGGTTCACTAAGAAGTTCATGAGGTTACTCTCTGACTCAGACTTCCAATTAGTCATTGGAGTAATTGGGTCTTTGAATACTATATGGGGATCAACAAAACCAATTTCATTGTAGCCTTCCATTCTGAGCTCTGTCATTGTAAATCTGCATATATATAGTACTTGTTAGGATAATTTATATGCATATACACACATATGATGAGTTTAATAATAGATCGAAAGAATTATTACTTACAGGCAATAGCAGCTAATGATAACTTTGTCCAGAGAGGTCAGGTGGCATAGTTGATGAAATTCTGCAAAGTCAACATACATAACATCATCGCCACGGAACCAATGTTCGTCTCTAATTCTGACACCAACGCAGAAGTCTCCACTGGTAGACGCCTGCATGTACCACTTGTTTAGCAGGTACATTTGCGTCCCCAGATCAGATAAGGCTTGAGGGTTGTATAGACTCTGGCCTAGTACAAATTTTTTCTTCCAAATATCAACCTCCGCCGCACTCTCAATGTTTCCATCACCAAACATCTGGTAAAGGTCGAGACCAGTCTCATCAAGAAATTCACCAAGGTGATCCAAATCGACATCCGGAGGTATGTTTGCCTGATGCATTAATCCTAAATTCGAACCATATTCATTACCAACAACTAGCGGGGGGATTGATTGGTGCGCTTGTTGTCCGAGTTGGGCAACTCCTTTCCCTGCCCGCTTCTTTTTCTGTGCCGCCTCAATTGACTTGGTGAGAGTGCGGTCATAGTCTGATAACGTTGATTTGGACGGCTTACGAGATTCCCGCTGTTGATGCTGGTAAGAAGTCACCTTTTTTCTTAAAATATCCGGAGCTACGAAGAAGTACGGTTTCTCTGGGTTTCTCCTTGCTTCTTGATTCATTTTAAGTTTGTCATAGAATCTAGACATGTCTTTTTTATATGCATCAGTTCCTTCTTCCTTCTCTTCAGATATTATTTTGGGAATAACCCTTGGTTTCACGGTGGCTTTCTTTGCAGGCGGGGACTGGTTCTTCGTTTGAGGGGCTGGCCTCTTGCTAGGCTTCTTGGTAGGCGGGGGCGGGGGAGGCGTTGGAGACCTCCTTGGAGGTGTTGGCAGCGGCGTTGGAGACCTCCTTGGAGGTGTTGGCAGCGGCGTTGGAGACCTCCTTGGAGGTGGCGGCTGCGGCGTTGGAGACCTCCTTGGAGAGGGTGTGGATGCAGCCTCGTCTTCCAACACAATGTCATCGTACAGAGCACTATGATGATCTGGCGATTGAACAATTGGATTTAGATTGGGGGAGGATCTGCTACAAAAAAAGGAATGACATATTATTATGAGCAGATTGTTAATTATTTCAGCCAATACAAATTAATGATGTAGTGTTTTCATCCGCACGTACCTATGGTGAGGTAGTTCAGGAGGAGGTGGAGCCGACATCCCTGGAATGATGATGTAGCGCTTGCGCCATAGAATGAATGCCTTCTCCGCTTCTCCTAGAGTCTTCTCGCCATCACCTCCAGGAATGTCAAGAGGCAAATCACTAAAACCTTTTTCAGCTTTATCTACCGAGATGGTGGCATATCCTTCTTGGATTATATTCCCATGAATCCTTGGTGTCTTGGTTCGGTCGATAGGATTAACAAGACCGATAGCCACCTTGATTGTGGAATTCTCCTTCGGAATGTGTAGCTCACACGTTGTACAAGGTTCAGTGACGTCATCCACAGGGAAGCGCAGTCCTGTGTCCCCTTGATTTGGTATCTCCGTGGAAGCGCAGCTGCTTTTCAACTGAACAGATTGGCTAATGTTGATTCCTGGCTCTGATGCCTGCTTACTTGCACTCACTGCTATTTGCACTTGCCTTTTGATTTCCTCCTGCATTCTCGCTTCAAGGTTTTTTTCCCGCTCCTGTGCTTCACGCACCGCTTCCTCCAACCTCTGGAGCCGGTGTGCCTCTTCTTCCTTCTTTCTCTGGCGACTTCTGTAGGAAGGTCTGTCCTGAGGGAATCCATGCTCCCACGAGACACTTCCTTTGCCTCTAGTTCGGCCACCATGTTCAATAGTCCCGATGGCGTATGTCAGCTCATCCTTCTCTCTGTTGGGCCTGAACGCACCACTAGCAGTAGCTCTCTGAGCATAAAACAATCTTTCTGCTGCTTCTTGCAGTCTTGCGCCATAAACGCACTTCCCTGTCTCCTGGTCTAGTGTTCCCCCCCGGTCCCGTACAAGGTAACCACAGTGGTGCACAAATTTCATTTTATTCGGCCCCCCCCGGTTCTCCTGTATCCACATTGAACTCTGAGATGATGAAGCGACCCTCCAATGGCTTTTTGGGACCTCGAACATTTTTACTCTTCGTTGTAGTTGTTGATGTCGATCCAGAGGGCTACAAAACATAAACATTATTTTTAATGTCATGAGCACACATAAGACATATGATAATATATATATATAGCTAATAATAAAAAATATATACTTGGCCAATATGTTGTTGCTCATTTTGTTCAAGAGCTAAGTACTGACTCCCGTCATCTACATCCTCTTGCACGTTATTTTTAGCACCATCATCGCCGGCAACTTGAGTGCCAGTGTTGATCAAATTCATCATCAACTCCTCCTCATCCATATTTCTCGGGTCGGCCATCTAGCTTCAAAAAACAAAACCAATATATAGTACGTCAAATCTTTGCTTATTACATGCGTAAAATCTACAAACAATATGCATTATTAAATCTTGCCCCTCGATCACGGACGCAATTCGCCACACTAGGACGAACTACGTCGGTACTAGGGCGAATTAGGGCACGAGAAAGGGCGGTGTGACAAGAGTGGCGGTGCTCCACTCCGCCGTATATATGTCTGTACACATGGGTGAACGAGGGCGGCGGTGCTCCGCCGTATACATAGAAACGCATGGACGAAATGCATATGAATACAAATGACGTATATATACGTGTCGGCGCGGTGGCCGGTGTGCTGACGACGATGACGTGAGGCGGGCCGGCGTGCTGACGACGACGACGACGACGTGAGGCGGGCCGGGGCGGTGTCGGTGCGTGATGTTGTGATCCTATGTACCATGTGATCAACCATGTAGTCATTCATCATATGAGAAAATTCTATGTTAATAATATAAGTATAAGTCATTATGAAATGTAAGTATATGTGTCTTATTGCTCATATAACCATTACTATTTCCGAAATGATAAGAATTTATTTTCTTCTTTTACAGGCGATCTCTGATGCTATGATATAAAGTTTGAAGATAGTCTTCCCGGAAAAAAATATGTAATGCTCATATTACTTTAGCAACATTAATATATTATATCTGTATATTCAAAGTTCACAAATGAAAAAACATGTGATATTTTTGATAAACTAAAAAACGCTTAGTTTACAAACTGGGTATCAAAATTGAGTTCCTATTTGACCATTATATATCCTACAACAAATCCTTCAAAAAAAAAGACCCTACATGAATATATTTGGATAAAATTTCGTTAACAAACATTGATCTATGAAGATAGAAAAAATTCTTCTATTAATGTAGCGTTGTTTCCGAATAATATATAGCGTGTTTATTAACAAACATATCTTAACAGCAAGCGGATGGTTCGTAGCGTTGTTTCCGAATAATATATAGCGTGTTTATTATACAAGCCATGGATTTATATCGATCCAATTAATTTCTAAAGTAATTTTATTGGTGATCCTTAATTATACTTGTCATTTAGAGTTCCAAATATTCAAAACTTGCCTTAAGATATGTTTTTATTTAAAATCATTTAGAGTTCCAAATATCGGCAGTGTACGTACTGGAGGGCCTCGGGCCGGCGCGGTGGGGCAACGCGCGGTGGAGGGCGTGTCGGGCGCGGAGGAGGGCGCGGTGGAGGGCCACGGGCAAGCGCGGAGGAGGGGCACGGGCGCGCGCGGTGGAGGCCGCACGAGGAAGAAGACGGCGACGCCGGTGTCACGGAAGGCGAACGGACGCGGTGGAGGCGGCGCGAGGAAGAAGGGCGGCGGTGTTCGACGAGGAAGAAGACGAACGGATCGATCTGCCAGGCGCTGGAGGTTATATAGCAGAGGAGAATTACTCCCGGTGCCAGCCACCAACCGGGAGTAAAACCCCTTTACTCCCGGTGCGTATTACCAACCGGGAGTAAAGGTACCTTTACTCCCGGTGCGTGTTACCAACCGGGAGTAAAGGTATACCTTTACTCCCGGTTGGTAACACGCACCGGGAGTAAAGGATTTTTTTTAGCGGGCCGCGAAACTGCAGCCCACCTTTACTCCCGGGTGGGCTTCCCACCCGGGAGTAAAGGTGGCCTGCAGTTTCGTTTCCCGCCTGTTTTAAGCAATAGTCTTGTTACATACAATAGAAATGCAATAGTTTTTATTAAATACATAGTAAATTAAATAAAAGGCATAAAATTATTTTGTTAAAAATATGAATTTTATTTTTGTTTATTGCACATAGGAAAAATCGATAACCTAACTTTTTTATTTTTTGTTAGAATTATAAAACATAATGTAACTAATATTTATTATTTCGTTAATGCAAAAATGTAGTGTTTAATTAAAATTATTAAAATTATTGGTTTTGGACAGGAAATTTGTTTTCACATCATTTTAACGTTAATATTTTAATTTTTCATCACTCAGTATCCTAATAATTTACCTTTTTGAGAGAGAAATCCCACCAAATCAAACATTGATTTAATTTAAAACATGACATAATAAACATCTGAATTCACAATTATTACATAATATCTCAAACACACACTATATTAAATCACTATATCATCAAGTGGGCACAGCAGTGAACTTCTTCTTTACGTATGTCCCTTGGTTATGATCGCTTCGTAACCATGGAGTGTCCTCATCATTTACCAAGATGCTAGGGTCTTTGTTCACTTTGAAGGGCGGAATTCGGTCATCCTTTTCATATTCTTCTGACATGTCCGACTTGTCCTCAATTCCCACGATGACTCTTTTCCCTGAAAGAACTATGTGGCGCTTTGGCTCTTTGGTTGAGTCATTATCGTTTTTTCCTCTTTTTGGTTTGGTAGACATATCATTGACATAGAACACCTGATTCACATCCTTGGCAAGGACGAATGGTTCGTCTTTGTACCCAATATTACTAAGGTCTACTGTTGTCATTCCATACTCGTTGTCTACTATTACTCCGCCTCCGGTCACCTTGACCCATTGGCACTTGAACAATGGGATCTTCAAAGTAGGTGCATATTCTAGTTCCCATATTTCATCTATGCGTCCATAATATGTCTGCTTATTCCCATTCGGGTCTGTGGCATCTATGCGGACACCACTGTTTTGGTTGGTACTCCTTTTATCTTGGGCTACTGTATAGAATATGTTCCCATTTATCTCGTACCCTTTGTATGTGACGATATGCCATGATGGTTGCATAGCCAATAAATACAGTTGCTCATGGATGCTCTCATCACCTTGACATTTTTTTCGCAACCAACCGCCGAAAGTTTCCATGTGCTTATGCGTAATCCAAGCTTCAGTCTTCCCTGGAAACTCGGATCGTAAGAGATCCTTATGTGTCTCAATATACGGATCTACCAAAGAGGAGTTCTGTAGAACTGTGTAGTGCGCTTTATTGAAATAATCATCATCCGTACCAATATATGTTTTTCTCCCTAGTGTCCCCTTTCCGCTTAGTCTCCCCTCATGTCTCGATTCAGGAACACCAATCGAGTCAAGGTCGGGAATAAAGTCAACACAGAACTCAATGACCTCTTCTGTTCCATAGCCCTTGGCGATGCTTCCTTCTGGGCGAGCACGGTTGTGAACATATTTCTTTAGGACTCCCATGAATCTCTCTAAGGGGAACATGTTGTGTAGGAACACAGGACCGAGAGTGAAAATCTCCTTGACTAGGTGAACTAGGAGGTGTGTCATAATATCAAAGAAGGAAGGAGGGAACACTAACTCAAAGCTGACGAGACATTGAACCACATCATTCTGTAGTTTAGCTAGATCAGTTGGATCAATTGCCTTCTGAGAAATTGCATTGAGGAATGCACATAGCTTTACGGTGGCTAGACGTACATTTGGAGGTAGAATTCCTCTTAATGCAACTGGAAGTAATTGCGTCATGAGAACGTGACAGTCATGGGACTTTAAGTTACAGAATTTCTTCTCTGGCACATTTATAATACCCTTTATATTCAAGGAGAATCCAGATGGTACCTTGATGTTGTTTAAGCATTCAAACATGATTTCCTTCTCCTCTTTGCTTAGAGTGTAGCTAGCAGGACGTAAGTAATGGCGTCCATCATCTGTCTTCTCTGGATGTAGGTTGTCTCTTTCTCTCAAACAACGCAGGTCCTGTCATGCTTCAAATGTGTCCTTAGGCTTTCCATACACACCCATAAAGCCTAGCAGGTTCACACAAAGATTCTTCGTCAGGTGCATCACATCGATCGAGCTACGGACCTCCAGGACTTGCCAATAGGGTAGGTCCCAAAATATGGACTTTTTCTTCCACATGGGTGCGTGACCGGTAGCGTCTTTCGGAATAGGTTGGCTTCCATGTCCTTTTCCAAAGACGACTTTCACATCATTGACCATATCGAGTACATCCTCACCGGTTCGGTTGCGAGGCTTGGTCAGGTGGTCTGCTTTCCCTTTAAAATGCTTACCTTTCTTTCTTACGGGGTGATTTGCAGGAAGAAATCGACGATGGCCAAGGTACACGACCTTTCGACATTTTTTCAAGAATACACCTCTAATATCACCGAAGCAGTGTGTGCATGCATTATATCCCTTGTTTGACTGTCCTGAAAGATTACTTAGAGCAGGCCAATCATTGATTGTTACGAACAACAATGCTCGCAGATCAAAGTGTTCCTGTTTGTACTCATCCCACACACGTACACCTTCTTTATTCCACAAAATGAGAAGTTCATCAATAAGTGGTCTCAGGTACACATCGATGTCATTGCCAGGTTGCTTCGGGCCTTGGATGAGCACAGGCATCATAATGAACTTCCGCTTCATGCATAACCAAGGAGGAATGTTGTAGATACTTAGAGTAACAGGCCAAGTGCTATGACTACTGTTCTGCTCTCCAAAAGGATTGATACCATCTGTACTTAAAGCAAACCTTAAGTTTCTTGCGTCATTTGCAAACTCCGGGAATTCTCTGTCGATTGCTCTCCACTGGGACCCATCAGCAGGGTGTCTCAACATATTGTCTACCTTACGGTCTTCTTTGTGCCATCGTAACAATTTTGCATGTTCTTTGTTTCTGAACAGACGTTTCAAGCGTGGTATTATAGGAGCATACCACATAATCTTGGCAGGGATTTTCTTACGTGGACGTTCGCCCTCACATCACCAGGGTCATCTCGCCTGATCTTATACCGCGACGCATGGCATACCGGGCATGCATCCAATTTCTCATACTCTTTGCCACGGTATAGGATGCAGTCATTAGGACATGCATGTATCTTCTCTATTTCTAGCCCCATAGGACAGACAACTTGTTTTGCTTCGTAGGTAGTGGCGGGCAATTCATTGTACTTCGGAAGCATCTTCTTTTGGATTTTTAGTAACTCTCCAAATCCCTTGTCAGATACACCATTCTTTGCCTTCCATTGCAGCAATTCTAGTGTGGTTCCCAACTTTTTCTGCCCTGCATCACAAGTTGGGTACAACAATTTCTTGTGATCTTCTAGCATCCGCTCGAACTTGATCTTCTCCTTTTCACTTTCACATTCTCTTTGTGCATCACGAATGACCTGACAAAGATCATCAGCCAGCTCATCTTCTGCGACTACCTCTTCTTCAGCTTCTCCCATTGCAGTATCATTGAAGCACGCACCATCAGGAATAATATCATTGTCGTCCCATTGTTCTTCTTCATCTTCTTCCATTACAACACCGGTTTCTCCGTGCTTTGTCCAACAAATATAGTTTGGCATGAAACCCGACTTGAACAAGTGTGAATGAAGAGTCCTTGAGCAAGGATATTCCACCGTATTCTTACATATGGCACATGGGCAGCACATGAAACCGTCGCGTTTGTTTGTCTCGGCCGCACGTAATAAAGAATGCACGCCGTCAATGAACTCTTGTGAGCGGCGATCAGCATTATACATCCAATGACGGCTCATCTGCATTACATGACATAAATATCATATTAAAACCTAGATCATAATTAATTATTTATACAACATGCGTGCCACCACAAAAGATACAAATTTATGAAAGCATCGCTACAATGTAGACAATCCCAACTACCACTAAAAGAACTAAAGCTAAAATACATTTCAGGAGCACAAGGATTTCGCGACCAATCTCAACTAAAACAGACAGATCCCCCGATTGTGCAACATCTTTGGGCTTCTTCGGCTGGATCACTGCCTCATTAGCCGCCGTATCTGCCTGTTGTGCAAGATATTTTTGCACGAGTTCAACATACTCTTCCTCCCAGTAGAAGCCTGAACATCGTCCACTGCCATCCCACTGAAATTAAAACAAAAAATTAGAACTTTAATCACAACCATCATGAAAATAGGTATAAACTAACCATAATCATTAAATACGATAAAATAACTCACATTGCGATCCGGACACTTGTAGAAGATACGATCCTTGTTGGGACCCTCCTTCTTCACTCGGTACTCCATCACAATCTTCATCTCATCACGACACTTGCCGCATGGAATGAGAGGAAGGCCCGGCCTAAGTCGCTTTGGAAACCCATGAGAGGCCGAGGACCCGGAAGCAGTTGCCATCTACTCTCTATACTCATTTTTTAATACACTATAAATTTCTTCTTTTATAAACAAATAAAATTAACAAACTATAAAATTATCTAGATCTCTAAACAATGATATTTTTAATGGTCATTGTGTTCTCGTCTTTTACTGCGACAGGTAAGTAATTCATATGATATTTCCGCAAATTAACAGAAGAATGGGAATGTACACACATAACAGACTACTACGACGATATCGGGACGTGTGAATAAATAACCATCCGTACTAGTTGACCTTGCTTACGTGATCATCTCGGCAAGCATTTCTCCACCGGACAGCACCGTACTTGGTCAAGGAAGAGCTCCGATTCTATGAGGAAGGGAACACGGTCTCCCACGACCGTTGTCGCTCTCCCTCGTAGAATCAAAGCTCCTCCTTGATGTCCGTTACCGCTCGACAGAGAACATGCTTGCCGAGCTGAACACGGTCCGCAAGTTCAACTAATACGGATTTTCTATAATTTTCTAACTATTTTCTAAGTTTTTATTTATATATACTACGTTTAGGTACGGTGATTGACAGACTACTACGACGATATCGGGACATGTGAATAAATAACCATCCGTACTAGTTGACCTTGCTTACGTGATCAGCTCGGCGAGGATTTCTCCACCGGACGGCACCGTACTTGGTCAAGGAAGAGCCCCGATTCTACGAGGAAGGGAACACGGTCTTCCACGACCGTTATCGCTCTCCCTCGTAGAATCAAAACTCCTCCTTGACGTCCGTTACCGCTCGGCAGAGAACATCCTCGCCGACCTGAACACGGTCCGCAAGTTCAACTAGTAAGGATTTGCTATAATTTTCTAACTATTTTCTAACTTTATATTTATATATACTTTAACCTTCTTTCATGTAAATATGCAAGCTTAAAGTGATTTTGAGCTCAAATTGCTTACAAATGAAAAAAAACCACAATAAAGAACCATAAATATATATAGTGAATAAAATGGCATAAGAAAATGGTAAAAAATGAGAGTATGAGATTGGTAACCTTTACAACTGAAGAATCGACAGAGGAATCGAAGAATGGATGGAGGAACAATGGAGGGAGGGAGGAAGCAAGAACACTACTGCAGTGAGCTTCAAAATGTGCTGAGCTCGGGCTCGGGGAGGAAGGAGGAGACGGCCGATTTATAAAGGGAGAACATTTAGTCCCGGTTGATAGATCCAACCGGGACTAAAGGTAACTTTCCAACCCCGGGCGCAGCCACGGCCCGGGAGTAGACCTTTACTCCCGGTTGGAGCCAACAACCGGGAGTAAAAGTATACCTTTAGTCCCGGTTGGTGGCTCCAACCGGGACTAAAGGTCCCTGCCACCTCTGTCTGGCGCAGTAGCCGTTGGGCAGGGGCCTTTAGTCCCGGTTGGATCCACCAACCGGGACTAAAGGTATTTCTAGTCCCGGGGGCAAAAAATTCCGGGACTAGAGCCCATTTTGGCCGAGGATCAAAGGTCTGTTCTCTACTAGTGTGTAAATCTCCATTGTCTAATCTAATACAGAAAAATCTAGCGCACTAGCAAATGCTCATTGGCCTCTTTGAGCACTGTGCAAACCTGTATAAGAGCCTCTGTAGGCAACTAAATATGGACAAACTACATTGCGCAAGCTTGGATATGCTAATGCAGGCAACTAATTAGAGCAGTATACATGCAGGCAACTAATTAAAGAAAATTTTAGTAGATAATAATGTTTATATAAAACACATGTTGCCAAAAACACCTTTTAAGATCCCACAACGGTTCTTTCATTAAGCAGGAGACAAGTCAGACATTTAATTTTTATATACCTTCTTTCATCAACTTGAAACTATTGAATGAGTTGACCATGTGCAAATTATAAGTGATTTTAGTTTTTTAAGTATATAACTTTTGTTATGCACCTAGATATATGTTAAGTCTAAATACATAGTAAAAGCTATGTACTTAAAAAGACTAAAATGTCTTATAATTTAAAACTAAGGAAGCATTGAATATAGTTTTTTTCTTTCATCTTTTTTTATGAAAAAAACAAGCTGTCACTTTAGATATGTTTCCATGGAATATATTTATTGAAAAGAGATAAATCAAGCACATATATATATTCTCCTATGTCTAGGCAATATCTATGTGAAAAGCTGAGGTTTGGATTGGGGGCATCTTATATTTGACAGGTGAACTGAACCATATTATTGCAGTGCAGCGTGCAACACACAAACGCTGGGTCAGGGTCACGGCAGGCAGAGATGGACAGATGCACATGCCACTGCCAAGAATTTGCTCATAAAAAGAAAAGAAAGTTATAACGGATGAATATGGATAGATCCATCTACGTAAGCCTCAAACTGCTGTCGGCCATCCGCTCCTGTTCCTTCCGTCCTTGTGCAAAAAGGGCTGTCACCCTTCTTGGTGCGCACTTGATCGATCAGGGCATCATCACCCATTTTCTTGGAGTGAATAAAAGGAGAAAATGGGCTGTATACGTGTACCGACATGATGTGAAATGTTCCAGAATAGGATTACTTTTTAATGTTTCCTCCTGAAATGCAAAAGTCCTTTTGATTTTTGCAAATATAAAATGTGCTCGATCAAAACTAATAATGCTAGGGAATTATTTTATTCAAATTTATTTTTTGAATGTCTTGATTCAAATTTATGAATTTTAGGAACTTTAAGGGACTTTTTTCACATATCTAAAAGCTAGCTCATATCATGTGAGATCAAGAGCGGATCTGGCGGTAGCGGTAGAGTGAAAGATCAGGCTCGAGCCCTCCTACCACCTCTCTTACAGTGTAGCCCCTCCATTTTTTTTTGAAAGAAGAGGAGGGCAAAGAACAAAGGAAGAAAGGAGCCCCCCCCCCCCCCCCCCCTCCCCCAATCCTATAGACCTCGGTGGCATTAGCGTGGGTCGGAGTCGCACTACTAGTTACTCGGGTGGTTGAATGTTGGCGTGATTGAGAGGGGTGTCGAGGATATATTGCAGAAAGGAGTGTTGTATAGTGAGTCAAATCATACTTGAACTAGGTCTCAAGAGAGGTGTGGTGTATTAGAACTTCTAATTCTATTATTATGACTTGAGCTGTAAAATTCTACTAGCTACGAATAAGACTCCTACTTATATGTACGTAGGAGGATCTTGGAGAGGACTATATAAACAAGGGGTAGAGGGCTAGAGGCCATATGCATCAATTAAACCAACACAAGGCCATATGCATCAATTAGATAGTTCTATTGAACTCTTGTATAGGGCAAGAATTAGAGGGTCCTAGATGATCAAGTAGGGTTGTAAGAGAGTGACAATAACTTATACTCTTTTAAAGTTGCATTTATAGAATTTGCAACTGGCTTTGCCACATTCTAATCATTTGTCATTGTTACTTTAATGTCATCATCTAGGGTTTTCTACGAGATTCATCTACGTCTATCTTGATATGGTGTAATATTCTTTTAAAGATCAAGGAGAGCAAGTTGGGCATAACTAGGAGTATCGGATTCTAAACATGGAGCAGGCTTGAGAGGTCTGCCACTAGCAAGAAGATGAGGGAAGAGTGAGATGAGTGCTGAACCTAGAGAGCACCAAGACAAGGGCAAAAATGTCATCTCGCTCACATTCTATCCATATAGATTTGAGAAATTAACAAAATAATCGCTACGATGTTTTTATGGTAAATAACTACAATTTCATAATACTATCCGTCAAATTTTAATGTTTGCAGTGTGAACTGATCAATACTACAGTATGTTCTTAATTATCCTACGATAAAATTTGTCAAAAAAATCAACCTTATCCACAAGGTGTAGAAATGGCAACTACGCTCGGGTCTTCAGTCTACGGAGCAATCATGAAATAACCAACACGAAGTCTAGACACCATTGGCTTGCCGTGGCTGCAATGCACTTGCGAAACTGTGCATGAAAGCTGCGCTGAACGCTACAAAAAGTCTCTTCCGAGCCTTTCGCTTTCATTGGTAAAGGTAAAAGCTTCAAGCATGTGGTTTTGTTGAATGAGGCAACAACAAGTGCTGCTGGTATATACATTTTCCAATCTAGTGGAGTGCTGGCCCTACCCAACGACTCAGTTTGATATATATATATGAAGACACACAGCAAAGAAAGATAAGCAGCCTATGTGAGTGTCATCCGTAGTTTTCTTTCTTTATCATTTATCTCTGAACATTTCATCCGTAGTTATCCATATTTGTGCAGAGAAGGGTTGAAAGCCTGGGAGTTGGGGAAGAATGGAAAGGCTTCTCATGGAAGTAGCTTTCCAAAGGCTGAGCCACTTGAGGTGCACTCACTTCGTCCCACAGAATAATATCATTCTTACTTTTTAAGAAATCAAACATTTTTAAGTCTAACCAAATATATATAAGAAATTATTTATGGTGCATAATAAGTACCATTAGATTAATCGTTGAATACATTTTCATAATAAATTTATTTGAAGATATAAATGTTGCTAGTATTTTTTATAAATCTAATCAAACTTAAAAAAAATTGGCATGTACAAAACCCTAGGCGACACTCTTTTTAGGGGCGAAGAGAGTATGTGTGAGGGTGAGGCCCTCTTTGCTGCTGCAGTAGTCAATGTGCACAATTATGCATGGGCTTTCTTGTTGTACCGTCCATGTTTGTTGGTCACTTGGCCTAATCTTGGGTTGGTCCCCAAATGACGACACTCCTTTCTGCAAAAACTAATCATGGTCGTACAAATTATGACCCGTGATCGAGAAATTTTATTGTGATCGTATGCTTCCGCCCACTCAGCTGATTGTGCACATGTGAATAGCATGGTGGATACTGGATAGCTAGGATCATATATACATATAGATATATGGGAAGGATATGCAGCTTCTTTTTCGTCCATATGGCCATGCCCATACCTAAGTGTTCAGTCTAGCAACAAGAGGAAGAAGGCACCAGTTTTTTCGGGTTGTTGCAGCTGAACCACCGGCCACCATTTGATTAGGTGTGCCAGTGGACCACACAGATGAGATGGCCTAACAGTAGTGTCGTCTTCACGTGCTATAATCCATCCATGTGCTGCTGGAGGATATATATGTCACCAGTCTAGAAATGTTTGAACCTGCACAAGGCATAGCACAGAGATGGTAGAGTGTAGATTTTAGAAAGTGTTTAGTTTGAGAAATCAACGAACTCGCGGCTTGTGATTAACAGCGTAGATAGAAAAAAAAAAGGTACTTGTGAGGATTTCTATTGATCTAAGAAATAAAATATAAACCTTCTTGCCATCCAGACGAGAATTGATAGAATTTTCTCAAGAACTCATTTCAGGGGCAAGAGAGAGGGAACCTCCCAAAAAAAACTTTGGGCTATATCCGGCACAAACCTTTTTTTTTTTTGAATTATATCCGGCACAATCTTAGAAATAGAGATTGCGATACTCTATCAAAGGAGTAGTCTGGAAGCCTACCGAGCATGCAGTCTGGGCTCAAAATATATCTGACGCGATGGAATAGAATTGCTAGGCCCTTTTTTTTTTGAATAAGAATTGCTGGGCCCTTACATACACCCGGCCGGGGGCTTGGTTGGTTTCCACATGGGCTGGAAGATAAATTTACTGCATAGAGTACTGCTCAGACTGATGTTTTTTTTTTTTTGAGAAAGGAATGCTGTTCAATAGGGGCCTGTTTTGTTGCCTGAAGGCCGGCCAGTGCTCCATGCAGGCTAGCGTCGTTTGGATGCCTGTGCTCGGCCACGGGACTGGCCCGACACGTGCAGGGAGCCCCTCGGAGTCTGGCTCCCTTTTCCGCCGGCCTGGCTGGCGCGGGCGCAGCACGCGTATGCGTGTGAGCAGTGGCGAATTTAGAATTTTCACGCGTATACGTGTGAGCAGTGGCGAATCTAAAATTTTATATTAACGTATACCATCCAAAAAAAATTTATATAATTGGACAAATCATTTAGAAATTTGGTAATGGTAGTAAAATTGGCAACGTACTTCGATAATAATAGTAAAATTTATAACATAATTTGGTAATAGTAATTCGGTAGCAGTGGTAAAATTTACGACGTAGGGATGACTCAATGTTGTTAGCAATGAAAGTGGACAAGATTTTTCTATATGAAAAAGAAGAGAAAAGAGCAAAGACTGAATTATGTCTTGGTGTCTCAAACAGTCGGCTTTGCTTGTTACTTGTTAGCCATGCACGAGCAGCTAGCAGGCAACAACCGAGCTCCCTAGCTCCAAACTTGCGATAGATGAACGGATGAGGACAAATGGTGCGTAAGTGCGTTGGATCTAGAAGGCAAGGCGTCACTGCATCAAGACATGGAGTCCTCGATCTCCCATCCGTGTGATTGTGGGCGCATGGGCCTAGATCCTAGAGAAAAGCAGCAAAGGTCATCTCAGCAAAGCTAGGTTGCTAGCGTCACTTTCGTTTTGAATTCTCCATGCTACATGTAAGTGTTCTTTTGTTATTGTTTTTTTCAAATACAATATATATACTCTAACTCATGCTGGATCTGTACGGTATGTTAGTGCATACCTGGCATACCCTATAGCTCCGCCCCTGCGTGTGAGTGGGCGTATGCACAAGACAGGAGGGAAGCAGGCCAACCAATCAATTAAGGTTGCATGTTGACGCCTGCATGCAAAACACAAGATAAATAACTAAGGGTCTTTTTGGCACAGCTCACAACTTCATGAGCTGTTATAAGCTGTTTTTTTTTGCCAAACACTCATTTTTAAAACAACTTCATGGGTAAAGATATTTTTCTTCTCCTCTCACAAAGATATGAGTTGGGATGAAGCTGAAAAAAAATAGCTTGTTCCAGCTTCACCTGCCACTTTGTGGGCCCCACGCTGTGTAAAGACGAGCTCTGCCCAGTGACGCAGGCGCTGCTATGTGTGAGAAACGGGCGCCACACGAGTGCTCGACGACCGCCGTCGGGGCCAGCAAGCGCTGTCGTGACCGCTGAGCGTGCTCAGCTGCCAAGAGGAGGGCTGTTGGGACGCCCGTGGTTGCCGGTACGCGCGAGCTTGCGGGCACCGCCGGGACGCATCCGCTCGAGCTCACAGCCATGGCCAGAAGGGCAGGCATGGCCACCGAGGCGCGGGAAGCCATGGCTGGCAGGGTGCATGCGAGCACGGTCACCGGGGCACGGGCCGCCACGACGCGTGCGAGCATGGTCGCCAAGGTTACGTGTTGCCGGCGCACGCGAGCACGGCGCCAGTGGCGCGGCCGGTCACAACTCGCAAGTCGGATCTGAGGGGATTGGATGGCTCGGCCTTGGCGACTATATATGGCCAACGGGCTGGGCTGGCCCGGCACGGCCCGGCGGGGGTTAGGCCGACAAGGCACGCCGTGCCCTGCGGGCCATGCCTATCAGGCACGCAGGCCTGGCCTTCGGCCCAGGCACGACCTGCTGGGCCTTTTTTTGTATTGTGCTGGCCCGATAAGCATGGCCTGCCTAGCAGGCTAGGCCAACTCGAGGCCCACTAAGAGAGGGAAGGGGAGGCGAGGATGGAGCCGTAGGTTTTGGTGCTGAGTAGGGCCAGCGTCCGCGGCGGCGGGCACCCTCGTGTCCGGCATCGACGAGCTAGGCGCGGAGGTGAGGGATGGTTGGATCTACGAGAAGGACGAGCCGACAAGGGATGGGGAGGCCAGATCCGCGGATGACGAAGCCACTGTTGTCGCGCTCGATGCCACCAAGGTGGCACTGGCGGAGGAGGGAATCCCGCGGGCCAAAGCCGGTTCCCGGCGAGCAACAGAGGGAAAGGAGGAGGGCGTCTGCGCCGCTCGCTGGTAGCTCTTGCTCGAGGCTGGCCGTCGCGCAGGGGCGCCCTGCTGTCGTGGTCGCATGGAGGAGGGGCGGCCACACGAGGGGCGGCAAGGAGGAGGCTGTCGCTAGCGGTGCTGGGGCCTATACTAGGAGAGGTGCTCAGTGGACAACGGTGCTGGCCTGCTGGGGACCCACAGAGGTGAGCAAATCGGGAGAGAGAGCGGCGTTGGCGAGCAAATTAGCAGCGGCGACGCCCGTGCTAGAGATGGAGGACCGGAAGGGGAAGGAGGCGAGCAGGCGCATGAGTTCACGGCTCGGGCGCTCGGTTGTGACAGCGAGTGCGGTGCGGCCGCACTCGCAAGAGAGAGAGGGGCGTCGCTGTGGGAGTGCGGGGATTGGGGAAAGGAGAGAGTGCGGCTGCGGCGTTGGGAGAGTTAGGGTTAGGGGTAGCCTAATGGAGACAGGGATCCCGATCTTCCGTCAGGTGATGGTAACTATCGTTGTGGCGGAGAATGACACACCGATCCGGCTTCAGATCGAACCCTGCAATCTTAGCACCACAGCTCCTCTTGTTATCAACCAAGTCACGGACCAAATTGACCTCACCAAGAAGGCTAATCCCTGCCTACGCAACGAAGAACACAAGCAAGAACAAGAAATATCGCAACCAAATTGCAGATGTATGATTAATCTCACGAGTTGGGGTCTCACAAACCGATGAACGGCGAAACTGTTCTTGACAGAATAATCTAAGCAAAACCCAAAACCTAATGATAGCAGCGGCGTATGATTATAAAGGTCTTAGGGTCGTCGCCTACCCTGGACGCGCCTCCTAATGGGCCCAAACACGATACACAGTCCAACGGACCAAAAGTAGGTATCACAGCACCCTGGCAGATTCTGGATGCTGACTTGTTTTGACTATTCCCATTGATTCTGAAGAGATTTTGACGTGAAACCACTTGGATTGGTTTCCTTATCAAATTAGCTTTCCATCCATATATGGATCATCGAAAACGGAGTTCGGATGTGTCCTGGACGTCCGTTTTATTGTAGACTGGTCCTGACGGCCGAGGCAGACTCGAACCCAGATTGGACTGGGCCTCTGGCTTGGCTTGGACGTCCTTGCTGGCCTCCTAAGGTGGTGGCCAAGGAGGAGGACGTCCAAGGCCATCTCTTAGGTGTTCTCCATCTTCTTGGGGCATGCTCCAACTTGGGCCTGGGTCACAAGGATGTCTAACAAGCCCATGACGACAGTGTAGCTCCCACCAGAAATAGCGATAGAATATATTGGTGATTTGGAGGCCTTGCCGATGTGATATTGAGATGGAACTAGATCTATTTGAAAGCTTATCAAACAAGCTTTCCATCAAGTGCTCATTGACCTCGATCGCACTCCAGATGGTTGAGTTCTGGCCTTCCCAATGAGGCACTGTCGGGCTGCCGACGAACCGAAAGTTCAACTTTAATGAACTTCCATTATGAAACACATTTGAACCTACAATCAAATAGTGACATGTACATGTAGAACCAAGTGAATTATAACCAAAGCCACTATGCAAATGTAGGAACGAGCGCACCTTATAATCATTGTTCATATCTGAAGGTGTCATGTCCTCATCATCCTCCCCTTCTTGGCAACAAACCGTCCTCAGTTTGAGCTTAGCTGGTGGACAAGTTGTCGGTAGTAGCCAATATTGCTCCCCTTCTTAAAATTTAACCTATTGCCTCATTACAAAATTTGGGAATTTTGACATGACAACATTATCGCTATTGGTGCCCTCTAGTTGATCATATTTTTGCACAATGAAAGGAGATTTCAGAGTTGAACAAATATAGACACGGTGCACCATATACTCTCCTTTACAATTATATTTGCCAATAAAGTGACATATACATCTAGATAACCATGGCAATCCTGCACAATTAAGTTTCTCTTCTAAACTACTAAGAGCATATAAAGTATCAAACTCAATATAACCCAAAGTATTTGAAGAATACAATAATTTCTTTTCTTTTTTTTCGGTAGCAATGGGAAGCAAACGTTTATGTTCAGCATAAGTAATTGGTTCCAAAACATGGAAAACTGAAGCATCATCAACTAATTCATCTTTATCACAAGGAACATCAAGCAAATTATCATGGGACAAAGATAAATCAAGAGAGGGTTCCACTAACAATTGCTCTATGATAACATGGTTTGTGAAAAAATTTAGTACATTAAGACAATTTTCACCTTCCGTGAGTGTAGCACCATGGGCATTACCTGTGTTCTCAGCAGGAGTAATAGGTGCATTGTGAAGTGATGGTTCTGAATTTGGATATGAGGTTGCGAGCTCCTCATTTTCTTCCATGTCATCCTCTCGCTTATATACATTATCCTGCAGAAGGTTAGTCATAGCAAGAGGAATAACAATAGACTCTTCCTCTAAATGGTGCACCTCAGCATACGAAGTCAAAACATGAGGTGGATTAACAAAGGTTTCTCGCATAAGAAGTTTCATATCATTCCAAGTTTGAGGTTTATCAGAAGGATCTAAAGACTCCCACCAAGATAAAGCAGAATATCGCAAAACACTAGCTGCATTTTTTACCTTCCTCCTTGGACACATAAAGCGAGTAGCAAATATGTTATCGATGACAATTTCCCACTCCATGTACTCATCAGCACCTATACCATCATAAGTCGGTGAATACGAACAATCTGTCATTGTTAGAAGATAGCAAAAGACAATACAAAAATATTATCCCTATCAAATGAATACGTGGTTGTAGTGGTGTCACTTTTGACAGCAAGTGGAAGCGTCTTACCAAGCTTTTACAAAGTTCTTACCAATGCAAGCAGTGGATGGTACAACCGGCGGCTAGTTCGTGATACCTATGAGGTAGTGGTACCGAGATTGTAAGGACCTTTTTTCTATACTGATCTGAAGTATATATGTGAAGCTTGGGAGGCACAAAAAAAACAAATATATATGTGGCACACAAGTCAGTGATAGATAGCAATATTGAATAAATGTCCAGAGCACTTGTCCTAGTTGCTGGCCTATACGTGTTCCTGTCACCAGTTGTGATAAACAAGAGAGGAAACAAGGATGAAAGGAAACAAGTATTAAAGATAGCAACGGATATGAACAAGGCAAAAGGTACCACAAACAATACAGCTATTGAGTGTTCCTTATGTGCTCCTTTTCGATATCTTCTATTCTCTTTTACTATTTTTTTCTTTTATTTTTTTTGTCCAATCTTTTTTTTCTTGCTTTTGCTCTTTTGATATTTTTTTCTCAACAAGGAGCACATAAGAATAAACCACAAAAAATTTGAGCTCAATTGAATAAAAGATGTGGCCTATAGAAAATTAGGACTGTGCTCTAAAAAGCATACCAAAACTTGTGGGCATAGAAACTCAATTTTCCTAATCGAATTTCACAAATCTAATTTTTGCAAACCCAGCCATGCTAGGATGAAATAGATCTAAAATTTTCTGGCGTTCTCCGTAGATATAAAATTTTCCCCGTTTCGAGTTCGGATGCAAAAGTTATGACTGTTTTAAGGAAGCTGCTCGAATAAAGGTTTTAGTGGACACAAGATGCAAACCGATGGTGATACGGAATAGCGGCGGGTGGAGGGATCAACACAAACTAGAAAAGAATACAATCTAAACCAGCAATAAGACTTTGACCTAGGACACAAACTCAACAACGGAATCTGAAACTGAAATATGCAAAGGCTATGGCGCGGAAGGTTCTATGATAGGAAATAAAAGTATGGCACTGGACTATAGGACGAATGCGAAACTATCAAACTAGGGAATACAAGTGAACCTGACGGTATACCTTAGCTCTGATTACCACTTAATGGAGACGGGGATCTCGATCTTCCGTCAGGTGATGGTAACTATCGGTGTGGCGGAGAATGACACACCGATCCAGCTTCAGATCGAAAGATCGAACCCTGCAATCTTAGCAACACAACTCCTCTGGTTATCAACCGAGTCACGGACCAGGTTGACCTCGCCAAGAAGGCTAATCCCTATCTGCGCAACAAAGAACACAAGCAAGAACAAGAAAGATCGCAACCAAATTGCAAATGTATGATTAATCTCATGAGTTGGGGTCTCACAAACCGATGAACGGCGAAACTGTTCTTGACAGAATAATCTAAGAAAAACCCAAAACCTAATGACGGTGGCGGTGTATGATTATAAAGGTCTTAGGGTCGTCGTCTACCCTAGACGCGCCCCCTAATGGGTCCAAACACGATACACGGTCCAACGGACCAAAAGTAGGTGTCGCAGCACCCTGGCAGATTCTGGATACTGACTTGTTTCGACTATTCCTGTTGATTATTAAGAGATTTTGATGTGAAACCACTTGGATTGGCTTCCTTATCCAATTAGCTTTCCATCCATATATGGATCATCGAAAACGGAGTTCGGATGCGTCCTGGACGTCCGTTTTATTGTAGACTGGTCCTGACGGCCGAGGCAGACTCGAACTCGGATTGGACTGGGCCTCTGGCTTGGCTTGGACGTCCTTGCTGGCCTCCTAAGGTGGTGGCCAAGGAGGAGGACGTCCAAGGCCATCTCTTAGGCATTCTTCATCTTCTTGGGGCGTGCTCCAACTTGGGCCTAGGTCCCAAGGATGTCTAACAAGCCCATAACGACAGTGTAGCTCCCACCAGAAATAGCGATAGAATATATTGGTGATTTGAAGATCTTTCCGATGTGATATTGAGATGGAACTAGATCTATTTGAAAGATTATCAAACAAGCTTTCCATCAAGTGCTCATTGACCTCGATCGCACTCCGGATGGTTGAGTTATGGCCTTCCCAATGAGGAACTGTCGGACTGCCGACGAACTGAAAGTTTATCTTTGATGAACTTCCATTATGAAACACATTTGAACCTACAATCAAATAGTGACATGTACATGTGGAACCAAATGAATTATAACCAAAGCCACTATGCAAATGTAGTAACGAGCGCACCTTATAATCATTGTTCATATCCGAAGGTGCCATGTCCTCATCATAGCCTTCGGGCCTTAGCAGTCCAAGAAGGGAGAGTGTGCGACTCTTAGCAGGCCAGGGAGAGAGGGGCTCTTAGTAGGCTAGGGAGAGCATCAGGCCGCCACCAGGCCTCTCACCAATTTGTGGGCCATGTCGGGCCAGCCCATGGGCCTAGGGTATGGCCCAGGCATAGCCCAGACCCGCACATCACCGGGTCGAGCCGTGCTCGTGTCGAGCTAAAAAAGCGGGCTTCATGCCGTGCCATCGTGCCTCGAGCTGCATGGACATTTATATCTATGACTCAGTGCTTGTAGCCTTCCAACCTCCATCACTTTCCATGGCAGGTGTGGAAGAGGCCACGACCGTTGTAGGTGCGGCTGCTGCTGGAGATGCATGCATGTAGCGGCACGGTGACCTCTCACATGCAAGAAGACAAGAAAGAGACGTATGTGAGAAGACGACAAAAAAATAGAAGGAGGAAAAAATAGAAAAAAATAAAAGCAAAGGGCAATGCAGTCATTTTATTGTTTTGGTCTACAATGTGAAGCTATTTTGCCAAACACTTTTTCCAAAATAGCTTTGTTTCACCAAATAAGCTATTTGTGAAGCTGTTTTCCAAAAAAATCAGCTTTAGTAGTGAAATTGAGCTGTGCCAAATGGGGCCTAAGGTTGCATGCAACGAGCCTAGCTCCTGAATGCAGGCCTAGCTACCCATGTGCGTCTTTATCGTGGCAGAAACAGAACAAAACGGAAGACCCAGCCGACTCGCCCAGGGCTCAAGGGCGAGCCGATACCTCTCTCCCTTCTCTATCGATATACTTACCTCTCCCAGACTAGAGATTTTTTTATTGTAAAGAGAGAGCTTTTCATTCTCTTATAGAAGCCTGCGTCCATGTGGGTAAAGCCCGGTGAAGCTTGGTCATCTTCTCAAAGGGAAGATCTCCCTTATCTATGACTTCCCAACCTGGCAGGTTGGGTTATTACTATTGCTTTCCTATTTTATAGAATTCCTCCTAGTGGAGCAGCCATGACACGAAGTTCCTTACCTTAGATGGATCTCGCTGGTGCCAACTAAACGGTAGGTATAGGCGGCGGATGTCTAACGTTCGGAGTTGTCATTCTAGGGGGATGGGTCTATCAGTGATGATTGTGAGAAGATGCAAGCTATGACACGAGATTTCTTTCAGAACTTGTATCCCCTGACTCTCAAAAAGAGCAGGAGGCCTCAACTCATTCCATTAATGTTGTTTCATTCCCCACGCGACTAAATCCAACTTAGTCTTTATCTTGCCTTGGAGTTCTCTTTCATAACTAAAAGGAGGTATTCGATTTATCGGATTTCAAGCTAGCTGCTCTAATGGCAAGGGATGAGAACCAAACATGCCCTAGAATATAGTATATTGTTAACATGCATAATAGTAACCAAAACAAAGAAGGAGAAGAAAAGAAAAAATGGTAATGCTCCTGTGGGGGTTTTCGGACGACCGACAGACACGGCTTCCTCACTTGCTACCGCACTGTTCACGCCCCTTTCAATGCCGCACAACCCCAACATCACCAAGCTATGTGGTCGCCTCCCCTTGCCGCATGCTCCTCGCTCCCAGCCATCGCGTGCCCACCCGTGCCTCTCTGCTCTCGCTCCAGCTGGTCACGTGCCCACCCGCGCTGCTCGCTCCCTCACTATCGCACGCGTCATTGTCCTCACCATGGCCGCTGGGTGCAAGTGTCGTGGTGCCTCATGTCTTCCCCGGCCGAGCCAAGGGCACCCACGAGCGCCACCGATGCTATCGGTGCTTGCGCATTGCTGCTCACCACTGGCTCCCACGCACGACTTTTTTGTTTTTAGCCATTTTTTGAAAGATTCTCTGAAATGTGCCCCTAGCGGAATGCTTTCAAAAATTAGACCCTCAGCTTGGCACCATCGCCATTGGTGCCAAGATCACACGGCATGGCGCCAGCATAATTGGCGCTAAGCCATTTGCACCGACACAAACGTGGAGCTGACGTGGCGTATAGCTTGGCGCCATTGCCATTGGCACCATTGTCATTAGCGCCAAGCTCGGCGCCATAGATCTTGGTGCCAACATCCTATTTTAAACAACCAACCCCTCTTCCTATCCGAGCCTTCCTCATTTTGTTCCTCCTCCCTCTCAGGTTTTCCCCCTCTCCACTTCGCCCTACCTCACGAATCGGCATATTGAACCATGGAAAGTTGGATGTGATCCGTAGATGTTCAAGAGCAAGGTACCTCACGAATTGGCATCGATTCAGTATATATTAGTCGTATTTTTAACCTAAGAATCATCATTGTTAGGGTTTCATGCACTTTTTAATATTCGTATGTATTATACAACCGTAGGATGCCAAGGCGTGGAAAAGGTAGCAAACCAAGGTATGCGTTCATTGTTGTGCATCACATGGTAAACCCTAGGTTTAGGGTTAATTGTTATTTGCTTTCTTTTATTAGAACAAAATTTGTTCAATTATAGTTATGGCCGGATGACCGGAAGTCCCTACGACCCAAAGCCGCTCCCTAGCGGTGTGCCAAGACCCATGTGCTTTTGTGGTGATCCTTGCAAGGTAGACATTTCTAAAGATGAGGCAACCTATAAGTAGAGGTATTGGATTTGTTCCAATTTTGCATTAGAGCCTACAGAGCGTCAGCGCCATAGTACATTTACTATGAGAAATTGTTATTGTTTATTAATTATTTTGTGTCATATGAAGTCTTGCATATTTATTTGTTTTGTAATAATTGCCTTTGTTGCAGACCCCTCCACCGCTTTGTGATTTTGAGCAGTGGATCAACACTGAGATCAAGGAGTCAGACAAGCGACTTCTACAAGGCCTGAAGGAGTGGGATGTGGAGCATCTAGAGATATTGGAGAAGAGACGCAGTGAGGAGGCAGCAGAAAAGGAGCACAAGGAAGAGGAGGAAAGGAGGCGTGTTGCTGCGTACAAGGAGAGGGAGAAGAAGCTTGAGCACGTGCACTGAGCGAAGACAGTGATGGAGGAGAATCTCGATGCCTAGGGGAAGGGAAAGTGGCCTCATTGAACTCAGTAGTTTGCATGACTTGTTAGTTCTATGGTTTATTCATGAACAATGTTGTCTATGGACTATACAATGTGTTGTCATGTAATGCACTTTAAGTGTGGGCATACCTAGGGCATGTTCTGCGTTATTTAGTTTGTCGTAATGTACTTCATATGTTATTGTGTTGTTTAATATGCCCTATTATTGGACCTTTCATAGTGTTGTTGGTTTTATTATTTGTTGTCATAATATTAAGTTTAATATTGCAGAGATAGTGAAACTAGTTCTCGTAGTGCAAATAAAACATAACAAAGTAGTGGATTACATAATTCAACATGCAGAACACACAACATGGCATGTCAGAACATGTACCAAACTAGGGTACATATGTCCTGGACTAAACCTAACATGCCTTAGTTAATTGAAGTGAACAACAAGAAAATGACATGGCATGTGAGAAACATGTACCAAACAAGGGTGCATAGTTCCTTGGACTAAACCTAACAAGCCTTAGTGAAAGCTCAAGTGCTTGGAAATGGAACCACAAGTGATCAAGTTCTTGGAGAAATAGAAAAGAAGAAAGAGAAAAACAAAAAGGCTCAAGGCAATGGTATAATTGATAGGAGCATTTTGTTTTAGTGATCAAGACACTTAGGGAGTGTGATCACATTTAGGATAGACAATCATACTATTAAGAGGAGCAAAACTTGTATCGAAATACAGTTGTCAAAGTGCCACTAGATGCCTTCATTCATTGCATTGCATATAGGATCTAGTGAAGATGACTAACACCCTTGAAATGTTTGCGAAAACATGCTAACACACATGCACAAGGTGATACAAATGGTGGTTAGCTCATATGAACAAGGGTGGAGAACTTAGTGAAGTGTTAGAGGTGAAAGGCACTATGAAACTATGATCGGACACTGGTCACGTAGTGACCGGACACTGGTCACGTAGTGACCGAACTCGGTGTGGAGCATCAGGTCAACACTTATAGAGAAGAGTAGTCTCAGTCCTAGTGACCGAACTCGGCTAGGGTTGAGCACCGGATGCTGGCTGTTTACTATGCAGTGTCCGGTCAGTGCTGAGTGTTGAAGTATAGAGAGCACCGAACGTAGGGGGTGTGTCCAGTCGGTGGTCATCGGACACGTCTGGTTGACAAAATTCCTCTCTGGTGCCTTTCTGTTCGTGATTGGATGGAGGAGTTGTAGAGTCCAGTCAGTTGTGTCGGTGCATCCGGTCGCAACTTAACCTATGGCGTGAAACCGACTAGCTGTTAGGATCTAACGGGTGGTATTCATACCAGGGTGACACATGGTGCTCATCGGAGCATCGGATGCTGGCCGGAGCATTTGGTCAATGTGACCGACGTGTCCGATCACCCCACAGTGACTGAGGACAGAGAGCCAATGGCTCTATTTGTTTAGGGGGTCTATTTAAGGTGTGTGGCTAGCTCTAGCTCACCCTCTTAGCCATTTGCATTGACATAGCATCCTAGTGAGCTTACCCAAAGCTCTCCCACTCATCTACATCATTGATTCATCTCTAGAGTGAGATTGGGAGTGATCCAAGTGCATTGCTTGAGTGAGTGCATCTAGAGACACTTGGTCATTGTGTTTCACTATGAATTTCTATTGTTACTCTTGGTGGTTGCCGTCACCTAGATGGCTTGGTGCAGCGAGGATCGTCAAGCGAAGGAAGGTGATTGTCTCTGGCTCCGATTGTGGTGATTGTGAGGGGTTCTTGACCTTATCCCTGGTAGAGAGCCAAAAGGCACTCTAGTGGATTGCTCATGGCTTGTGGATCCTCAACTTGTGTTGGTTGTGTGGCACCCTATTAAGGGTTTGGCGTGTGATACCAATTAGCACGTGAACCTCCAAGTGAATGTATTGCCACAATGAGGACGTAGCTTGCCGGCAAGCAAGTCAACCTCAGGATTAAATCATTGTGTTGATCATCCCTTGGTATTCTATTGTTGATCACTTGCCACGTTGGGTATACTCCTCCACTCTGTCTTGTATTTACTTTGTGGACATCTTTCTAGAAGTAGTGGTAGAGTAAGTTAGTTGTTACTTAGCTTGTCACCTAGGTGCAAGTAGCAACTTAGCCTTGTGTGTGACTTAGTGATCATAACTAGTGAGCTTGGATAGTTGGCTTCCAACCTAGGTAGTGCTAGTGCAAAATTCGCTTCGCTGCTTAAATTACTAACTACCTTGTCTAAGTGCTGTTGTTGAGTTTTAAATTAGGCTATTCACCCCCCCTCTAGGCCTTATCAAGGACCTTTCAAGTGATATCAGAGCCGAGGTCACCGTAATATGAGGCTTAACAACCTTCAATGTCAAAATGGCTCAAATCAACAACACCAAGAAGCCAGCCTAATTTGATAGCTCAAATTATCCCTTATTGGAAGGCAAAGATGACAACATATATCAAGTCAATCAATAGGAAGGTGTGGAAGGTGGTTGAGACCAAGATTGAGGCATCAAATCCGGAGAACCCCACCGCCGTCTAAGAACTGGTACTCTAAAACAATGATATTGCTCTTAGTGTCATTCATGATGCTATTGATGAGAGAACATTTGAGCAAATCAAGAACATTGAGATGGCTTATGAGGCATGGAAGAAATTAGAGTCATTTGAGGGCACACAAGCCATAAAGGGGGCCAAGGCACATATCCTCAAGGAGAAGTTTGCTAGCTTCAAGATGAAGGAAGATGAGAGTATGCCAGAGATGTTCCATAGGCTTCAAGTGCTTGTTAATGATCTCAAAGCACTTGAAAGAAGGTGGAGGACAAGAACTTCTCACACAAGTTCTTAGATGCTTACCCTCTCGATTTGGCACATTGGTCACTATTCTAGTGAGGAGTGGTTTGGACACCATAACACCAAACCAAGTGTTGGGAGAGATCATGACCGATGATACTTATAGAGATGATGATGAGAAGGAAGAAAAGAGGGAGAAGAAAGATGAGGAGAAGGATGAGAAGAAGAAGAGTGTGGCATTCAAAGCCACTACATCATCTAAGGGTAAGGCAAAGCAAGAAACATCAAGTGAAGATGATCATTCATAGGATGATGATGATGATGAAAGATGGCTCTGTTTGTAAAGAGATTTGGCAAGTTCATGGTGAAGAAGGGCTACCATGCAAGAAGAAAGAGATCTTCATCCAAGAACAAGGAAGAGTCAAGGAGGTGCTTCAATTGTGGAAGCAAGGATCATCTTGTTGCTTAATGCCCATACAATAGTGAAAAATAGTGATGACAACTAGAAGAACAAGAAGAAGGACAAGATGACCTTCAAGAAGAAGAAAAAGGGTGGTTCATATGTGGTCACTTGGGATAGTGATGCTTCTTCAAGTGATGATGATGATAGTGATGATGACAAGCCCACCAAGAAAAAGGCACTTGCAAGCATTGCTATTCATGAGAAGCCTTCTCTCTTCGACACTCCATCATGATTCATGGCTAAGACCACCAAGGTACAATCTTATGATGATGGTAGTGATCATGAACATGAAAATGAAAGTGATAGTGATAGTGATGATGATGAACCCACTAAAGATGAACTAATTGACATGCTAGAGGATGCTAAAGAGCATTTTGACATTAAGAGAAAGGAATGCAAAACTTGTGAAAGGAACTAAAAACCCTTAAGCAAGCCTTTGATGAGCTCAATGCATCTTATGAGAGGCTAGAGGAAGCCCATGAGAAGCTTGGCAAGGCTCATAAGAAGCTTGAAGAAGCTCATTCCACTTTGCTTAATGAGCAAAATGAGAAGAAACATGTTGAGACTTGCAACATAGGCTTAACTTGTGACTTAATTGATGAATCTATACATGAGCCTATTGTTGTTGCTATCTCTAACCCTTCTTGTAGCACATCTACTTCCACCTCATCTAGTAATGATGTTATTACTTGTGATGCCTTACTAATGGTTGAGAATGAGACTCTCAAGAAGGAAGGTCACTAAGCTCACTCACACTTTGGCCAACGGCCTATGGTGGTGTGGACCGCTTGCTTATGTGCTTGGGTAGTCAAAGAGCTTCTCTCTACAAAGAGGGATTGGGCTATACCCCTAAGAAAGGCAAGGTAGCCTTTGCTCCTCATAAGACTTGTTTTGTGAAGAACAATGGTCGGTTTTGCAAAAGTTGCAAGCAAGTTGGTCACTTAGAGCATGAGTGCAAGACCAAAACCAAGAATGCTAATGTATCCTTAATTAAGCTTAATACTTCCTACATGCTTGTTAAGGGTACAAATGGTGTGAAAGCTAAGTTCATTGGTACACCATGGATGGGCTCAAAGAAGAAAGCCATTTGGGTGCCAAAGAGCTTGGTCACTAATCTCCAAGGACCCAAGCAAGTTTGGGTACCTAAGAAGAATTAATTTTCTTTTGTAGGTCAATTACAAAGCCAGAGGAAGGCATTGGGTACTTGATAGTGGGTGCACTCAACACATGACCGGTGATGCAAGAATGTTTAACTCAATCAACACTAATGGAAATGATGGCTATGATAGTATTACATTTGGTGATAATGGCAAAGGCAAGGTCAAGGGGCTTGGTAAGATTGCAATATCAAATGACTTGAGCATATCAAATGTCTTGCTAGTAGAAAGCTTGAACTTCAATTTGCTATCCATAGCATAACTTTGTGATCTTGGATTTAAGTGCATCTTTGGAGTTGATGATGTAGAAATCATAAGTGTACATAGATCAAATTTGATATTCAAAGGATTTAGATATGAGAATCTATACTTAGTTGATTTCAATGCAAGTGAATCACAATTGTCAATATGTCTATTCACTAAGTCAAGCATGGGTTGGTTATGGCATAGAAGGCTTGGTCATGTTGGGATGAAGCAATTGAATAGATTGATTAAGCATGATCTAGTTAGAGGCTTGAAGGATGTGGTATTTGAGAAGGACAAACTATGTAGTGTTTGTCAAGCCGGTAAACAAGTTGGAAACACCCATCCTAAGAAGAGTATGATGAGTACAAGTAAAGCATTGAGTTATTGCATATGGAATCTATTTGGCCCAACTCAATACACTAGCATTGGTGGAAACAAATATGGCTTTGTGATAGTTGATGACTATACAAGATACGCTTGGGTATTCTTTCTAGTGGACAAGAGTGATGTATATACAACCTTCAAATCATTTGTCAAGGGTATTCACAATGAGTTTAAAACAACCATCAAGAGAGTTAGAAGTGACAATGGTAGTGAGTTCAAGAACACAAGAATTGATGAGTTATGTGATGAATTTAGAATTAGACATCAATTCTTGGCCAAGTACACTCCACAATCAAATGGCCTTGTTGAGAGGAAGAATAGAACACTCATTGATATGGCAAGGTCTATGCTTAGTGAGTACAATGTGAGTCAATCCTTTTGGGCCAAAGCTATCAACTACGGCTTGCTATTGTAGCAACCGCTTGTATTGTCACCGACTGAAAGAGAAGACACCTTATGAGCTCTTGAATGGTAGAAAGCCCAACATTGCATATTTTCGAGTCTTTGGTTGTAAATGCTATATCTTGAAGAAAGGCACAAGATTAGGCAAGTTTGACAAGAAATGTGATGAAGGATTCCTACTTGGATATTCAACTACAAGCAAAGCTTATAGAGTTTGGAATTTGGCTAGTGGTACTCTTGAGGAGGTACATGATATTGAATTTGATGAAACCAAGGGTTCACAAGATGAGAATGAGAATTTGGATGATGTGAGAGGCATTCAACTTTCAAATGCCATAAAGAACATAGGATATTGGTGATTTGAGGCCCAGGCAAGTGAATGATGATGAAGATGATCAAATGCAAATGCTCTCCAATTCAAATGCGCGAAATGATACAAATCAAGCTAGTACAATTGGTTCTCATGACAATGATGAAGATCAAGTGGCTAGTACACCATCTCTACCCAATGATCAAGCAAGTGCAAGCAATCAAGTTCCCACACTCCAACCTACTCATATTGCAAGAGATCATCCATTGGACACCATAATTGGAGATATTTCTAGAGGTGTGCAAACAAGATCAAGATTGGCTTCATTTTATGAGCATTTCTCATTTGTGTCATCTATTGAACCAAAGAAGATATATGAAGCAATAAATTATGTTGATTGGGTGAATGCCATGCACTGAAGAAGTGAATAACTTCACAAGAAATCAAGTATGGGAGTTAGTGGAGAGACCAAAAGGACACAATGTGATTAGTAACCTAAATGGGTCTTTAGAAACAAGCAAGATCAAGATGTGATAGTAGTAAGGAACAAAGCAAGATTGGTAGCACAAGAATACACTCAAGTTGAAGGTCTTGAACTTTAGGAGAAACATATGCCCCAGTTGCCTAGATTAGAAGCAATTAGTGAAGTCTTGCTAGCCTATGCTTATGCCCACAATATCAAGCTATATCAAATGGATATCAAGAGTGCATTTCTTAATGGCTACATCAATGAAGAAGTTTATGTTGAGCAACCTCCCAGTTTTGAAGATGACAAGAAGCCCAACCATGTGTACAAGTTAAAGAAGGCATTGTATGGATTGAAACAAGCACCTAGAGCATAGTATAAGAGATTGAGGGACTTCCTACTCTCTAAGGTATTCATAATGGGCAAGGTTGACCAGAGTTTAGAAAGATGATGGCTAATGAGTTTGAGATGTCTATGATTGGAGAGTTGAGTTACTTCCATGGACTTCAAATTAAGCAATTGAAGAATGGTACATTTGTGAGTCAAGGCAAGTACATCAAGGACATGCTCAAGAAGTTTGGCATGAATGATAGCAAGTCCATTAGTACACCTATGGGGACAAATAAAATTTGGATAGTGATGCTAGCAGCAACATAGTGGATCAAAAGCTATATCGGTCTATGATTGGAAGCCTACTCTATGTAACCACATCAAGACCAGGTGTCATGTTTAGTGTATGCATGTGTGCAATATTTCAAGCCTCGCCAAGAGATAGTCATTTGAAGGCAACAAGAGAATATTAAGGTATTTGAAGCATACACAAAATGTTGACTTGTGGTATCCCAAAGAAGTAAAGTTTGAGCTAATTGGTTACCCTGACTCGGATTATGTGGGATGCAAGGTTGAAAGGAAGAGCACCTCAGGCACTTGTCAATTATTGGGAAGATCACTAGTCTCATGGTCATCAAAGAAGCAAAATAGTGTTGCACTATCAACAACCGAAGCCGAATACATTTCCATCGGTAGTTGTTGTGCACAAATACTTTGGATGAAGGCTACTTCGAGTGATTTTGGAATCAAATTCAAGAAAGTGCCATTGCTATGTGACAATGAGAGTGCAATCAAGTTGACAAATAACCCTAATCCAACATGCAAGAACAAAGCACATTGATGTTCGCCATCACTTCATAAGAGATCACCAACAAAAAGGGAACATTTGTATTGAGAGTGTAGGCACCGAAGATCAACTTGCCGATATATTCACCAAGCCATTAGATGAAAAGAGATTTTGCAAGCTAAGGAATGAGTTGAATATATTGGATTTCTCAAATATGTGTTGATGCACCCCCACTATATGACATGCCTCTCCTTCGAGCAATCCAAGGTAAAAGTTGATTGGCATGGACATACATCCTTGCTAAGGACATATTTAGTGCATTTAGTCATTCCTCTCATGCATTAAGAACCTTTCTTTAGGACTCTCTTAAATTAGGCTCATTCATGAAAGTAAAATGAATTTGATGCTTATATGGTACCATTATTGCTTCTATGCTTGAATTGAACTAGTGGTAGCATATAACATGTTTGTGAGCTTGTAAACCTAGTGTTTAATCTAAGAAGATGAGCTATAAGTGTTTAACTCAATATGGTACAAGATAACCCTTATTTGGAGGTGTGAAGAAGCTTGTCCTTGGATTAAACCGAGTTAAATATCTTAGGCAAGTGTTCTAGCTTGAACCAAATTTGGAAATATGATCCTCACCTAATTGATTGACATTGATAATCTCACCTTTCCTAAAGTAGCATCCTTGTAGTCACAATTTGAACCTTTGTGGTCATTGTTGACAAAGGGGGAGAAAATGCACAAAGATAATGAAATAATAAAATATCTACTAAGGGGGAATTATTGATATAGGGGGAGAGTTATGATAAAGGGAAGGGATAAATTAAATTGAGCACACAAGTAGGGGGAGCAAGCTCATGAACTTGTATGATATATTTGAATGTGTATTTCATATGTTTGCTTGCGTAGCACAAGTTTAAATTTCAATATGCATGCTTGTGTGGTGGATGCTAGTCATAGGATTAATTGATGAAATGAGAACTAGCATGCATAGGACAAGTAACTAGATATTTGTTGTAATATTTTCAAGTGGTTTCTAACGTTGAGCTCAAGTCTTTGTTTCCAAGTGGTATCTAGCTTGAGTTCATTTCCATGTGGTATCTAGTTACAAAATGGTGCTAAGGAAGGTATATTGGCACACTCCGATTGGTATCACGCTTCAAAGGTCCATCTCTTATACCTTAGCATCATTTGGTAGACATTGACTCCTATATTGCCTATCTAAGCATATGTGCGGGCTTCAATCTAAACTCTTAGCACATATGTAGGGGGAGCAATTGCTACCATTTAGGATTCATGAAACTTGTCCATATTCTCTTACACATGGTAAATATGCTTGGGCAAGCAACATGGATTCAAATGAATTTCATTTCATATCTTTGTATAAGGGTTGTCATGAATTACCAAAAAGGGGAAGATTAAAAGCTCTAGTTTGGTTTTGGTGAATTGATGAAACCCTATGTGCTAACCTAGTTTATCTAAGTGGTTAAGAGATAGGTGGCACACTTCAAGCGGTGAGCAAGATGTGATGATCAAGGTGGAAATGGAACCACAAGTGATCAAGTGCTTGGAGAAATGAAAAAGAAGAAAGAGAAAAACAAAAAGGCTCAAGGCAAAGGTATAATTGATAGGAGCATTTTGTTTTAGTGATCAAGACACTTAGGGAGTGTGATCACATTTAGGATAGACAGTCATACTATTAAGAGGAGCGAAACTCGTATCGAAATATGGTTGTCAAAGTGCCACTAGATGCCTTCATTCATTGCATTGCATATAGGATCTAGTGAAGATGACTAACACCCTTGAAATGTTTGTGAAAACTGTAACACCCCAGGTGTTTGCCACCAGTTAAGCAATGAGTTTGAGCTAAAACATGGTATATTAAGTGATGATGAAGATGTCAAGGTCAAACCTATAGAAACGAGCCCCAACCTAAACTTGGAGATTGCACCTTTGCTCGCCTATAGACCCCTTTTCAAGATATATGCTTGGGTGGTGTTATTGGAATATCTTCGTGTGTCTCACATCAATACCCATCTATATTGATCCATGGAAAAGTTTCGTGAAGTTTGGAATCAAGAAGTCACATGAAATGACGAGTTATGTCCTTGCTTGAATAATTTTATAAAGTGAATGGAATTCTTGATCGTCAACCAAATCTTGCAACCTTGCCCAAATGACTCTAGATGAACTCTACAACAAAAGTTATGAAAGGTTCATGTTGAGGAGAAGTCAAGAAAATGCCTCAATCGGTCAATAACTCTAATTTAAGCTTTATAGTGACGATACTTTGACCTATGTTGACCAACCACTTACAGTGCATGCATGGAGTTGCACCTTAAATAAAAGTTGAAGATTGGGTAGAGTAGAACAAACTTTGTTTTTGGACTAAGAGCTAGATCAGCTTGGAAGTAAGTCAAATCAAGGTCACAAGATCGAATTTGCCGTTGTTTTCAGCACTTAGAAATATTCTAAGTCTGGAGTTTCGCTAAGCAACGACGTTGGCATTCCGCGTTCTCCGAAATTCGCTAAGCAACTTGATTTGGTACAAAAACAAAAGTTGGAGTTTACACCCTGGTAAAGAGCATACAAAAAGTTGGATGCAGTTTGAAGAAGTTTTGACCACCGAAAGCGAGTTTCCGGGACTACCGTCAAGGTGTTGACACTGCTGTTTTGAGATACATTTATCTTCTAATATGTTTTGCTAATGGCTGAACCCCCTTAATGAAAAACGTAGAGCTTCGTGCGGGCTTCGATCTTCGTATTTGGCCCAGGTCCTGATTCGGCCTGGAAATAGCCCAAAATCGTGTCCCACGCTGATCCCGTCGTCGCCCGCCACCTGTTCGCGAAAATGCCCCAACGGACGACACGCACCCTGTACGTGGCCGCCATGCGCCTCCGCCGCTGCTCCACGCGTCGTGGACGCCCTGCGCCCTGCTGCCGATGAGGAGGGGCACCAGCACGCCCTCTCCATCCTCCTCTTCACTCCCTGCTCGCTCCCTCTCGCTCTCCAGAGCCTGCGCGCGAATGCCAGAGCGCGGCCGCCATGGACGCCGTCGCGAAGCTCATGCCACCGCTGCCGTTCCCGCCGCTCCCAGTCTCCTCACTCCCCACAAGCACCGCCCTAAGCTTCGCCGCCATCTCCTTCACGTCGCGCTCGTGCTCGCCGTCGCAAACCGCCACCGTGGCCGTGGAAGCTCCGGTCGCCGCCGCTGTAGCCGCTGCCCGCGTGTGGCCAGCCGTCCTTGGGCCACCGCAAGCCGAGCTGTGGGCTCCTTGTTGTGCGTACGCTCTCGCTAGTGCTCCACGCCGCTGCCAGCCACCGCCCGCCAACGCCGGCCAGCTCCTTCGCCGTCGCCGTCGGAGCTGCGCCCCTGTGCGCCGCGCACGCGCACGGCCAGGCCGTGTCGGGCCACCACGGTGCGAACCGAGACTACCCACGGGTGCGCAAGGGCCCCCTAGTGCTCCCCCGCCCCTCAGCCGCCGACGACGTGCCTTCTCCGGCCGGATTCCATGAGCTCCGACGACCTCCCCTGCTGGAAATCCCGTCAGGGACCTCCTACAAGAATTCGACGAAGTTCAGGGTCCTAACTGCGAAGTCAGTGACTCATGTGAATAGTACCGTAAGGACTGGTTTGTAATTATTTTGCAAGAACTTTGGAAATTCATAGTAAATCGTAGAAAATTCGTAAAATAGTAAATGAGGACTTTTTGGAATCCTTGTGAAATTGTCTATGCAGTGGATCTATAATATGGCATGTTTTAGTTTAAATATTTTGCGGTAAAAATAGATTTGTGCAGTAAGGTTGTAATGCTAGTTGAATTTGTTATTTTTCATAACTGTAGATCTAGGGCTCCAAATGAAGTGAAATTTTTGTGGCATGCTACTCATGTGATAGTTGATATGTGGTAAAAATTTCATGAGTATTGGATGAAGTATGAGTGAGTTATTGGGTTATCTTGCTCTCACATAAATTCTTGCTTTAGCAACTTGTCTTTTTCATAGAGGTTGCTATACATATCCAAATGGAGTGAAATTTGTACAGTAGACTATTGAGAGGATATGTGAGCCACTGTAATTTTTGTAGAAGTTATTGTGCACTTTTGGTATATGTTCATTAAGTCACCTTATTATCTAAAGTAAATTAAGAAATGCATTAAAAGAATTTATTTGGTCATGGACACTAGATTTTCTGGTGTTCTTTAGACATGTGTGACATGTTGGTAAAGTTAGTTTTGCCTAATCATGTACTTGCAACATAAGTTAATAATTATTTTCTTGCCGATGTGGTTTATGGACAGATCTGGGAACTTAGCAAAGTTCTTCATGATAATGTGCTTTGTGGTGAAACTTGTTTATACAAAAGTCGTAGATAATTCATGTATCTAGCTTCTATTAAAATTTGGTGTCATTTGGCCAAGTAGTTTAAGAGTTACAGCTGTTTAAAGTTGGGTTTCAGAAATGACTGCTTTCTGTCAATTGTAGACCAGTTTCTGTAAATGGGTATATTTGACTTAGTTAACTTGAGAATCATGCTGAGATGATTAAAGATGAAATGTAGATAATTTCCTAAGCTTTCCAGAATGTCTTGTTTCATATCATTTGGATTTATAAAACTCCAGATATGATTGATTTATGAAGCTGTTGTTTGCAAGTCCAGAAATTGGCATATTCCGGTGATAGTTGTTGCTTCACCTTGACTTGCTTTTCATGTTGCTAAGTGTGGTTCACGTCCTTGGTAATTAAGTTAAATACACCTGAGATCTTGTGAGACTTATGTGCCATATATAATATTCTTTGTTATCTTAGCATGATAGATTGTGTGATGTTAAGTTAAGCATCGCAAAGTACTTAAGTGTGTTTAGTGTAAACGATGCTTGTCTTGCTTGCTATTTGTGATGCGTCTCATGGTACTATTCTTCATATTCATGTACTTGCATCTTGCATCTCATCTAGGTACGCTAGATGCACCATGTGAAGGACGAGATGTTGGAGCCAAACCCGAAGATGATGTTGATGGATCTATCCCGAAGATGGAAGGACTAAGCGAGTGCTAGGATCTGAGATGTCACCAGGATGGTGCAAGTTAACTGAACTGACTTGTGTCGGATCCCAGGCAAGCCCCGGAGCATTATAAGTCTCCTAATTTATAAAAGCAATTCTTTTCTATATATGAGTTATATATTGTTGCATTAAGTTGTAGGAGTTGATTGAAACCGTTGATGCATTTATTACTATCCTTGCCTACCTTATTACCTTTTTACCATGTTAGGTCAGGATCGAATAACTGCTTAGCCTTGCTTAGACCGGTAGCGATCGGTGATATCCGGTCACCTACATTATAGGTGGTTACTGGAAGAATTTAGCTATGGAAAGAATGATATCCTGGAATTAACCATGTGTAATGGATAATTGGAGACCGGACGGAAAAAGTTGGAGGCAACCAGACAGGGTTCTGGGGTGCTGTTAGTTTCCGTCTGTGTCGATTAAGGACCGACCGTTGTTGGGCCTCGAGTCATGTTGAACGCATGCCTTACATTTAGCTGGCCGGATAAAGTACCTTCCGACCGCGAAGCTGGGAGATTTTTCGGGCCGAGCAGATTGCCCGCAACACACTGTGCCGGAGCAGGTGTGGTAGGACACGGGGGCGGGATGATAAGGCCAAAGTGCAGTCGGTCGGCCCCCGGGTACATGTGGTTCCTGTCAAACTCGAGATTCCTGGAAAGTTGACTCGGTGATCAATATCTCACTTTAGCGGGTGAGTGAGGTTTGTGTAAGGAATAAATCACCAGCTGGTTAGGAATCGATTCGAATCGCCATCGCTCCTGGATAGTGAGCACTTGACTCGAGTTACTTCATCGTAGTAATTATTATGGAACAATGATGGTTATCTGGATGATATGAGATATGCTAAATCTAAATTGGTAACTGGATGTTATTGGTTAATCAAGTGATTGCTATAGTACAGGTGCTTACCTAGATGGATAGGCCATAATAAAGATGATGCAAAGTACTTAAAATGGTTTCTTCATGATAGCTTATGCTTTTCGCAAACAAGTCAGCTAGCCCACTAAAGAAAGCCATGCATAATCCTTGGTGTCACTTTATTTCTGGTTTACGACGGGTAAGTCTGGCTGAGTACATTCGAGTACTCAGGGTTTATCCCACCTTGTTGCAGGTGATGTTCTCGACCTATTGATGATGGTGGCTAACCGCCGGTGGGCTCGGTGATTCTATACTTACTTCTCATCTATATGCTTTTGTCGGATGATGTCACTATGCTAGCAATATATTTGGAACTTATATTAATGTAATCATTTGAAAGCTATGTTGTTTTCACTAAGCGGTTTTGAAACCTAAACTTGTACTATTATTTGTTAACCTCTTTGTAATATTATTTTCGCTGTAACCCGATGTATGTGATGTGTATTTGCTTAATCACGCGATCTTGGTTGTGATGTTGATTTACCGAGGTCTTTCGGGACACTCGGCGGACTACCGGGTTTATATGAGTGAAAGTATGGGTGTGTCAACGTGTTAGCGGGGACAACCGTACTTGATCTTGTATAAATTGGGCGGTTCTATCACAAAAACATGCTAACACACATACACAAGGTGATACACATGGTGGTTAGCTCATATGAACAAGGGTGGAGAAGTTAGTGAAGTGTTAGAGGTGAAAGGCACTGTGAAACTATGACCAGACGCTGGTCATGTAGTGACCGGACTCGGTGTGGAGCATTCGGACAACACTTATAGAGAAGAGTAGTCTCAGTCCTAGTGATCGAACTTAGCTAGGGTTGAGCACCGGATGTTGGCTATTTACTGTGCAGCATCCGGTCAGTGCTGAGTGTTGAAGTATAGAGAGCACCGGATGTAGGGGTGTGTCCGGTCGGCGGTCACCGGACACGTCCGGTCGACAAAAATCCTCTCTGGTGCCTTTCTGTTCATAATCGGACGCAGGAGTTGCAGAGTCCGGTCAGTTGTGTCGGTGCATTCGGTCGTAACTTAACCCGTGGCATGAAATCGACTAGTCGTTAGGATCTAACGGGTGGTATTCATACCAGGGTGACATGTGGTGCTCATCGGAGCACCAGACGCTAACCAAAGCGTTCGGTCAATGTGACCGACGCGTCCGGTCACCCCGCAGTGACTGAGGACAAAGAGCCAACGGCTCTATTTGTTTGGAGGTCTATTTAAGGCGTGTGGCTAGCTCTAGCTCACTCTCTTGGCCATTTGCATTGACATAACATCCTAGTGAGCTTAGCCAAAGCCCTCCCACTCATCTACATCATTGATTAATCTCTAGAGTGAGATTGGAAGTGATCCAAGTGCATTGCTTGAGTGATTGCATCTAGAGGCACTTGGTGATTGTGTTTTGCTACGGATTTCTCTTGTTACTCTTGATGGTTGCTGCCACCTAGATGGCTTGGTGCAGCGAGGATCGTCAAGTGGAGAGAAGGTGAGTGTCTCTGGCTCCGATCATGGTGATTGTGAGGGGTTCTTGACCTTATCCCCGGCAGAGAGACAAAAGGTACTCTAGTGGATTGCTCGTGGCTTGTGGATCCTCAACTAGTGTTGGTTGTGTGGCACACTATTGAGGGTTTAGCATATGATGCCAATTAGCGCGTGAACCTCCAAGTGAGTGTATTGCCACAACGAGGACGTAGCTTGCCGACAAGCAAGTGAACATCGGGATTAAATCATTGTGTTGATCATCCCTTGGTATTCTATTGCTGATTACTTGCCACGTTGGGTATACTCCTCTACTCTCTCTTGTATTTACTTTGTGGACATCTTTCTAGAAGTAGTGGTAGAGTAAGCTAGTTGTTAGTTAGCTTGTCACCTAGGTGTAAGTAGCAACATAGCCTTGTGTGTGACTTACTGATCATAACTAGTGAGCTTGGATAGTTGGCTTGCAACCTAGGTAGTGCTAGCGTAAAATTTGCTTCACCGCTTAAATTACTAACTACCTTGTCGAACTGTTGTTGTTGAGTTTTAAATTAGGCTATTCACCCCCCCCCCCCTCTAGCCTTATCAAGGACCTTTCACTTAGGTAATTAAACCGAACAACAATCCTAACACGTATGTGGCATATGAATACGATAGATTTGTTCTATCTAGTAGTGTGGCCACATAGCAAATTGTGTTGCCCCTTCTCCACAGTACTCTCCCATTGTTTGTGGTGGAGGTGGCAGGGTGGCGACGGAGGCTCGTTGTTCTTGTGATTAGGGCATGTGCAATATGGATCATTGGAGAGTGCCTCCTGTGAACCAGCACCATTGTTGTTGTCGTCGTCTTCATCGTCCTTGTAACCGCTGCTAACTAAATAGATACTATCAAGTAACTATCGATTTTTACTACATACTATAAACTACCTTTGTAACTAACTATCTATGTATCTAATCTAACTACATAAATATCTAACTACACAAGGTATTTAATTTAACTAACTAACTTACCAATCCCCCTAATTATCCATCTATCTACCTATCTAACTATGTATCTAACTATCTAAATCAAGAACTAACACACCATTTAACTAACTATTCATAATTACTAACAAAAAATTATCTAACTAATCATACCTTGATCGAGTGAAAAGGAGAAGGTGCCGGTGCAGTGGACTCACAGCGACTGTAGGAGCAACCTCGGCCGCGGGGCGGCAGGGCCGCCCCATGCCTCGGCGCCCCGGGCCCTCTGTCCCGGCCCTCGCGCCCTAGCCCTGCCTCAATGTCACGGCACCTGCTGGCAGGGGGGCGGCGAGGCTAGGTGGGGCGACGCAGCTAGGTGGTACGGAAGGGAGGGGTGGGGCGCCAGAGGCATGCGGTCGGCCCGGCACGGCTGGGCAGGGCGCGTAGGTGGCCAGGCGGTGCCACGCCTGCGGCGCTCGAGTGTCGCGGATGGGCGGCCAGGCGGGGGCGGGCGGGAGGGCGGGGTGGCATGGCTAGCCTAGGCGGGCGATGAGGTTGGACGGGGCGGCGCGGGGCAGGACGGCTGGGCGAGGCGCCGACGGCGTGCGGTCGGCCCGACGCGGCCGGGCAGGGCGTCTGTGCGGCGCTCGGGCGGCATGGGCGGGCGGGTGGGCGGGCGGTGCCGCGTCTGGGGTGCTCGAGCGTCGCAGATGGGTGGCCAGGCAGGGGCGGGCGCGAGGGCGAGGTGGCACGGCTAGCCTGGGCTAGCAAGCGACCGGGCGGTGCGGCCGCGGCAGCAATCGGGTGGGCTTGCGGTCGAGACTAATGTGAGGGAAACAGAGAGGAATGGAGAGAAAGAAGACTGGGCCCGTATGTCGGCCACGCTTGACATCACAGATCTTGGCGTCAAGCATCGCGCCAAGATCTACGGCACCTTGCTTGGCGCCAAGATCTATGGCGCCAAGCACCAACCATATCACCGCCACGACGCCACTACGCGCCACCTCCCGCGGCCTTAGCGCTAATAACACCGGCGTCGAGACATTAAATCTTGGCACCAGTACCAACGGCGTCAAGATGAGGGTCTATTTTTTGAAAGCATTCCGCCAGGGGCATATTTGAGAGAATCTTTCAAAAAAGGGCTAAAAACAAAAAAGATGGCTCCCACGCCCTGACGGTCGGAATCGACCAGTTTCAGCCTTTGCCTCCCCTATGTTGCATATGTATATTTCTAAGTGTTTCAGATGTTTTGAAGGTATGTTGCAAGGGTTTCATATGGATATTGCAAAAGTAGGTCGGTGATGTTGCATATGTTGCAATTGTTGTACACGTATGTTTTTTTGAAAGCAAAAACTATGGGGGAGGTCCCCACAGCACTTCATTTTCATTTTATAAAATTATGGGTAAAGGAGGACTTACATCAAAATTAACTGAAAGCGTCTAGCCAGAAACAAATGGCTGATCTAAGATCATCCATGAAACGCAGCGACTAAAGTAGACATTGGTTTTTAAACTTTCTGAACCAGATGTCTACATGAACAGGACCATTATTGAAGACTCGATCATTCCGAAGCTTCCAGATCTCCCAGGCTGCAATGACCACTGCTTCCATGAAGAATGGGATGTTGTGTTGCTGCCTTGCATGTGCTACCCTTTGATATAAGCTGAGATTATTGTTCCACTGAACACAAATTTTCTCCCAACACCTCTCGAAGAAAGCGCACTCAAAAAAGAGATGGTCCAGGTCTTCATCCATCCCTTCTGTGCAAAGAACACAATGGACCTCGTCCACCTCATCAAACAAGTTTCTCCTTAGCATTACCTTGGTGTTCAATCTATCCACAAGCACTAGCCAGGCGAAGAATTTAACTCTCGACGTGCATTTGGATTTCCAAAGCTATGTGAAGATTGGATGTGTTGGCACATTCTGAAAAGCTAGCTTGTATAATTTCCTTGATGAATATGTGGCATTACCCCATTGGTACATCTAGATGTCTTTGGTTTGTTCATCAAAGGTCTGGGTCAGCAAGACATTGCTTAGCATTTGCAGCTCATCAAATGCTTCTTGTGATAGTGGCATCATGAACAGACTATCCAGATCCTCAGCAGACATCACTTCGTTAACGCTTATGCTTGAGTTCCGAGCAAAGGAGTATAATCTGGGAAAACGGTGAGCAAGTATTTCATCAGTCCAGAGATCTTCCCAAAAGGTAACTATGGTGCCATCTCCAATGGTGCAGCGGGCTATGCCTCTGAAGACAGTGTTCAATCTTTGTACATCCTTCCACCAGAAGGATCCCACTTCTCTGGTGGCGTGTGGCACCTTTTCATCATAGGCCACGTTTAGTTGGCCGAAGTCGGCGCCACCGGATTCACTGTAGTGCCACTTTAGCGCACTGTAGCATTTCGTTTGTATTTGGTAATAATTGTTCAATCGTTGACTAATTAGGCTCAAAACGTTTATCTCGCAAAGTACAATCTAACTGTGTAATTAGTTTTTGATTTCGTCTACATTTAGTACTCCATGCATGTAACACAAGTTTGATGTGACGTGGAATCTTCTTTTTGTATAGTGTCAAAGTTGGGAGTTGGGAGCAACTAAACATGGACATAGTATTTGTTCCAGCCCAGACTTACCCAGGGGATATCCTTGGTACACGTATATTGCAAGCGTATGTTTCAAATGTTTCAGCTGTTTTTAGATGTACGTTGCAATTGTATTTATCTAGATGTTTCAGCTGTTTCAGACGCATATTGCAATTGTTTTATCCAAATGTTATAAGTGTTTCGTCTGAATGTTGCAAAAGTTGATATGAATGTTGCAAGAACTATGCTATTATGTTGTAAAAGTAGATCTGAATGTTTCAAAGATATACTGCATATGTTGCAATGATGGAAGCGATGATGTTGCGGAGGAGATGAGATAAGACGGGAGCCTGGAGCGCTTGGATCTAGCCGCGACCTCCAACTCCGCCGTGGCCTGCGGTCTGCTATCGGTGTTGGACGCGTCCACGGCGCCCACGCGGTCGGCATGCTCCTCCACTTCTAGCGAGGTGTGCAGCCCGTCCTCCTCTCCCCAGTGGCTTCGCCGTCGTCTGTTCCGTGCTGTTTCCAGTGCCGGTCGTTGGTCATCCCTGCATCGTTGGCGTTGGCGTTGGGGTGGAGGTAGGGTGCTGTGTCCGAACGCAGGCGTGGGATGGGGACGCGGGGCGCTGGCACGGAATGGAAGGTGGGCATAGGCTTAGGATGGGACACGGGGGACGTCGTACGGTGGGAGCTACGTCTGGACGCTAGTACGTAATCTGGAGTAGTATATCATATTCCCCCCCGCATCACTATGCAATTGCAATGTATCTTTCTTTTCCAATCAAACAAGTCATGCAAAAGGTGACAATGTTTTTGTAAACAAGAAACGATACAGCTATTTCAATTGCATCGACGAGACGACGACGCAAGAGTCATAACTCGTAAACAGATTACTCATGACGCACCGCAAGCCATCATGACCTTCTCATTTTTCTCTTGTCAGAGACCTGCATGCGCATGGATGCATGCATGGCACCACCACGACACACGAGAAGTGGTCAGCGCATCCATTGACAGTTATGCAGATTATACTGAGCGTAATTTAATGTAATGCATTATTAATGTAATCAGGCCGCCAGCAGCAGAACAATTCCATTACTGATTTAGCAGCTATATACATGTAGTGCCAGATTGGCAGCAGCCAAGTGCCAAGAAAGGTCTGCATTGCCTTTTCGGTATATACATACATGATACATCACCATCCATGTCGTTTCCTTCGCTCCCGTAGCCTTTTAATTCGTTCCACCTGAACATCACGATCTCACCTGACAAAAAAAAACATACATATAGCTTGGTTTCAAGAAACTTCTGCTGCATGCATCAACCGGAGGAGAATCCATGGCAGCACTGACACGTGGCTCCAATTAGGAGAAGAGACACCGAGATAAATCTCCACGAGTGCTGCTGTAAGCCTGTAAAACCAAAACCATCCTCTAATCATTTACCTCGCTCATATGATCAGCCGGCAGCTGATGGTTGATCCAGTCTATTAGTGCCTTCCATGCAGGAAGAAACTTTCTCCGGAGAAATTGACACCTGAAGAAAGTTACAACGGCATGCCCACTCATTGAGGATAGGGCGGATAGGGAAATAAACTGGGGGAATTCCCTGTGTGCCATTAAAAAAGATCATGAATGCCCTATGTATTCCTGAAAAAGTTCAGCAGTCTTGCACCTACTGCTCCAACTTTTTTATGCCCTCCATGCCGCTACCGTCAGATTGGGCTCTAACACCAGTCAAACTGCAGGTGTGAAAAGTCAAAAATACCCTTAAGTCTAAATATGTCATTAATTTTTTTAGCATCTTAACGGACTTCAAATGAAAAAACTCAAAACTAAAAAGTTGTAGATCTCATCGAGATCTATAATTTTATATAAAAATTATCTTCATTTAATTCTGCAAAAAAATGATTTGATATGATTAATATATCTTAGAAAAATCATTTTTTTGCGAAATTAAATGAAGATAATTTTTATATGAAAATTATAGATCTCGACGAGATCTACACGAGATCTACAACTTTCGAGTTTTGAGTTTTTTCATTTGAAGTCGTTAAGATGCTCAAAAAATTAATGACATATTTAGACTTAAGGATATTTTTGACTTTTTACACCTGCAGTTTGACAGGGAGCTCAAACTGACGGCAGTGGCATGGATGGCACAAAAAAGTTGGAGCTGTGGCGCTGAAGACCGCTGAACTTTTCTAGAGACACATGGAACATTACGATCTTTTTTAACGATATACGAAGAATTTCCCGAAACAAATTTAGTTTCACTACTAGTCCGTACATCTAAGCATCTGTTACGGCACGATCCTTCTTTTCTTTTTATTGTTCTTTTTACAAAGAACAAGAAATGTCAGCTGCTCCATGTTCATGTGACGTGGAATAGCATTCTTTGGGAGGTAGGATGAGACTGAGGCTGAGGCAGAGGCAAATGCAGTCAGGGGCGGAGCATAGGGCTCATATGCCCCCCTCCCACAAATTGTTAGAAATTTAGGTATTTTATGGTTCATTTAATCTAGAAATATAACATCAGCAGGTTTGTGATGGCATATATGTGCTTGTGTATATTTTTAATGAACGCTACAGCATGCAGACATGACATACAGATCGATACAGTAAGAACGCAAAGTACAGTAATCACAGAGATTAGATTGTACCCAGCGGAGGGTCACATGCCGAGGGCATCGGATGCTCTATTCGCACTAGTCGACAGAGTGCGTTGCTCAAAGTCGTGGACCGCAGTCGATGCAGGAAGGTGTTCGCAGTGCAATCCCACGAACGGTCACTAGAAAGAAGACGCTTTGCTGTTCCGCAAGCAATCACCGGGAAGAGGATGGGTTTCGAGAGCGATCACCACCAGGAAGAAGATGTACGTGGACGAGCAGTCGCGGATCACTCCTAAAAAACCTAATTGCCGCTCACCCCATGCAAGGTTCTCAGGCGGACGAGGGTTCCGGAGGCACCTGCTCTCCCGCTACTCTGTGCGCCAGAGGTACGGGACGGGGAAGCCAGAGGGCTGCTAAGATGTGGTCTCTCTTGGGAGCGGTTGCGGATTAGGGAAGGCCTGACGGAGGACTGCAGATATATGGCTGCGACGGGAAGGAAGAAAGACAGCGGAGAATCCCAGGAGACGGAAAGCGGAAGGGACGGTAACTGGCGCAATCAATTCGTCTCCACCATCAAGGAGAGAAACTACCATGATTATGTGGATTTAAGTGGTAAAAGACTGGCCACGCCCGCCCGCCCGCTCGCCGCCCGCCTGCCTCGCCATGGCCTCGGCCCGTGCCCACACCCATGCCCACGGCCCGGCCCGGCCGACGGCGGCGCACGCGCGCGTGTGGCACGCCTTTGTCCTTTTCTCAGCTTCTCAATTAAGATGGATAATTTTTAACCATATAAGCTGAGTGAACGTTCAGTCAAAATCTCATTCAGTATTAAACCATACAACGCTTAATGTTATGTACCATAGAGTTTTGTTTGATTTATTAAATATTATACGGGCCATGCCCATAATATATCCAACAATCCCCACCAAACTCTAGGGTTTGTAACAAAGTAGTCTCAGAACCATATTTCTTTTATATACCAGTGTTTCGATGGAGACTGTTAAGTTTAACATCCATCTAGAGCAATAGTTTCATTCAGTCACAACTGAACAATGGACTAAGTCTTAAATTGACAGTTTTATGTGGGGTGAATGTCACTAAAGTCCTTAGCTGATACTTAGCTGCAAAAGACATTCCCTCTATTTGAAGCATATAAGTCATACTTCAGTGTCTTTCATGAGTATTTAGAGATCACTCAAATCTCATAGACTGTGACCAGCAGTTTGACTCATATAGGTGTGCTCCTCAAAAGATGTTCTGTAGGACAACATCTTTCCTTTAACAAGCCACTTAGAACACATTAAGATAAAAACCAACATGCCTTACAGAAAGGAAAGATATGCATCAGAAATGAGTCTTACTAAGAATCTTTCCTCATAATTTGCTACTAGCTTGTTTCACCATCATATTTCATGGGATCTCCGATCACATAAAACAGGTTATCATTATAGTAAATTTCAAGTGGGTCTCAAACCCATCTCTCTCGATGCACTTTCTATCACATTGCGTGACACATCTTTAGTGAATTGATCTGTCAAATTGTTAGACGTATGAACATAGTCCAACGCTATTACTCTAGAGTTTCTCAATTTTCTGATAGACTTTAGTCGTCTTTTAACATGTCTTGTGGACTTCATGTTATCCTTAAAATTGTTAACCTTCCTAATCATAGTCTGGTTATCACAGTTCATAGAAATAGCCGGTATAGGTTTTTCAACAACCGGTAAATCCATAAGGAGATCACGAAGCCACTCAGCCTCAGCGCCAGCGGTGTCTAATGCTGTGAGTTATGCTTCCATTGTAGACTTCGTTAAGATAGTCTGCTTGCAAGACTTTTAGGAAACAGCGCCACCTCCAAGCGAAAACACATATCCACTTGTGGCATAAAGCTCATCAGCATCAGAGATCCAGTTGGCATCACAATAGCCTTCCAACACCTTTGGGTGTCTGGTATAACGAATACCGTAGCTCATAGTGCCCTTTAGATAGCGCATCACTCTCTTAAGAGCATGTAAGTTATCATCTTCCGGGTTTGACACAAACCGGCTCAGCTTGCACACAGCAAATGAGATGATAGGCCTTGTTGCACTAGCAAGATACATGAATGAACCAATGATCTAGGAATATCTCAACTGATCCCTTGCTATTCTTTGATTTTTCCTCAATAGCACACTAGGGTCATAAGGTGTAGGAGCAGGCGTATAGTCACTAAACTCAAAGCAACTCAGCACCTTTTCTACATAGTGGGATTGTAACAGAGTTACCCCACCATCACCTTCTCTCAGAAGCTTGATATTAAGAATAACATCAGCCTTTCCGAAATCTTTCATCTCAAAATTTTTAGATCAAAATTCCTTTCACCTCCTCAATCACTTTGAGGCTGGATCCAAAGATCAGTATGTCATCAACATATAAGCACAAAATAACTGCATCACCCCTACCATACCGATAGTACACACATTTATCAGCTTCATTCACAACAAAGCCAGCAGATGTTAAAGTTCTGTCGAACTTCTCATGCCACTACTTAGGAGCTTGTTTCAGGCCATATAATGACTTTAATAATTTACACACCTTGTCTTCTTGACCATTTGCTACAAATCTATCTGGCTGATCCATATAGATCTCCTCCTCTAACTCTCTATTTAGGAAAGCTGTCTTAACGTCCATTTGATGAACGATGAGACCATAAGAGGCTGCTAGAAAAAGCAAAACTCAAATTGTGGTCAATCGGGCAACCGGTGAATAAGTATCGAAGAAATCCTCACCTTCCTTTTGAGTATAACCATTGGCCACAAGCCTTGCCTTGTACCTCTTGATAGTACCATCAGGCCTAAGCTTTTTCTTGAACACCCATTTGCACCGTATAGGCTTGTACCCATAGGGACGATCAGCTATTTCCCATGTTCCATTAGACATAACAGAATCCATCTCACTCCGTACTGCTTCATTCCATAAGTCAGTATCAGGAGAGGAATATGCCTCTTCAATGATCATTGGTGTATCATCCACAAGGTATACAATATAGTCATCACCAAAAGACTTTGTGGTCCTCTGTCTCTTACTATTTCTAGTGACTATAGTGTCATCCTCCTAAGGATTTTGCATATAGGATTCCTCAATTTGTTCTATTGGAGTAAAATTTCTATGCTCATGGGGAATTATAAATTCATGACCAGTCATGCTAGGTGCATTTTTTATGGGAAACTCATTCTCAAAAAATATAGCGTCTCTAAATTCCATGATTGTATCAACAGCCATCTCAGGAACACTAGAATTTATAATTAAAAATCTATAACCCACGCTGTGAATAGCATAACAAAAAAACATAATCAATAGTCTTTGGTCCAAGCTTTTGCTTTTTGTTTATTGGCACATTCACCTTTGCCAAACAACCCCAAGTTTGCAGGTAAGAGAGATTTAATCTCTTCTTCTCCCATTCCTTTAATGGTGTAATTTTTTTATTCTTTGTGGGCACTCTATTCAGGACATGGCATGCTGTTAATATAGCCTCACCCCACTATTCCTTAGATAGTCTTATAGTCTCTAACATGGCATTAACCAAATCAGTTAGAGTGCGGTTCTTTCTCTCTGTAATCCCATTAGACTGTGGTGAGTATGGTGGCGTCCTCTCATGAATAATTCCATGCACCGCGTAAAACTCAGAAAAATCATTTGAGAAATATTCTCTCCCGCGATCCGACCGCAAACACTTGATTTTCTTCTCAAATTGATTTTCTACCTCAGCTTTATAGACTTTAAAATAATGCAACGCTTCATCTTTAGTTTTCAATAAATACACGTAGCAAGATCTAGTACAATCATCTATAAATGTCATGAAGTACCGTCTACCGCCTTTAGTCAATTCACCATTTATTTTGCATAAATCAGAATGAGCGAGTTCTAATGGTGCCAAGTTCCTCGCCTCAACAGCCTTGTGAGGCTTGCGTGGTTGCTTCGATTGCACACACACCTGGCACTTAGAATCTTTGACTAAGTTAAATTTTAGAATTAAATTCGGATTTGCAAGCCACGTGAGACAGCCAAAATTAATGTGACAAAGTCGTGAATGTCATATATTCGACTCATCTGAAATATTAACATTGTTCACCACTTTATTACACACATCATCAAGCAAAGATAAGCGGAACAAGCCTCCACAATCATAATATTTTCCGATAAATGTTCCATGTCTCGACACAACACACTTATTGGACTCAAGCACAATTTTAAAGTCATCGCGACACATCTGAGAACAACTAACAAGATTCTTCTTGATGGAGGAAACATGCTGCACGTTCTTTAATAGCACCATCTTTCCCAAAGTAAACTTCAGAACGACCATACCAGCACCAAGAACACGCACATGCGAACCGTTTCTCATCAGCAAGGCTCCAATCCTGACGGCCCAGATGTTCCTCCTCCAGTCTCGCTAATCACCACGTTTGTTGATTTTTTTTCTTGCTTATATTTGCGGTCTAGGCACGCACTTGCCCAATGCTCATCACTCCCACAATCAAAGCAACCTCCACATTTCTTGTTGTTTTTCTTCTCAAACTGTGCAGTTTGCTTAGGCTTTGCATTGTTGTTCTCTTGCATGTTCTTCTTCTTTTTATTATGAGATGCAAATGAGTTTTTCTTCTGCACCATATTGGCAGCGAAAGACTCAACTCATTTTCCACCGTTGTCTTTTGCTCTCACCCTCTCCTCAACATCAAGAGATCCAATAAGTTCAGCCACGCTAAACTGTTGTCTCTCGTGTTTTAGAGAAGTAGCAAAATCCTTTCAAGAAGGTGGCAGCTTAGCGATTATACCGCCGGCCATAAACTTGTCGGGCAACAAACATGGGAAACGTTCTAGTTCCTTTGCTAGCACATGTATCTCATGAGCCTGTTCGACTACATAACGGTTTTCAACCATTTTATAGTCATACAGCTGCTCTATAAGGTATAGCTCACTACCAGCATTAGAAACTCCAAACTTTGCCTCAAGAGCATCCCATAACTCTTTGCCTGATGTGCAAGATATGTAGTTTTTCTCATACTTAGGATAAAATGCACTATTCACGACGCTTCGAAACAGGTTATCGGCAGCCAAGAACTTTTGCTCCTCAGGAGTAAACTGTTCAGGCTTTCCCTGTGCAGGATGATAGCAGTTCATCACAGTCAACCACAATAGCATCTTGGCACGCCATATCATGAAATTCTTGCCATCAAAATTATTTGACTTCAAAGCAGCAGCAAAACCACCAACAGAAAATTATCTAAAATTAGGTTTTTGGATTGTTAGAAATTTAGGCATTTTCATAGTTAATTGAATCCAGAAATATAACATCAGCAGGTTCGTGATGGCATATATGTACATGTGTATATCTCTAATGAATGCTACAACATGCAGACATGACATACAGATCGATACAGTAAGAACGCAAAGTACAGTAATCGCAGAGATTAGATTGTACCCAGCGAAGGGTCCCATGACGAGGGCATCGGGGGCTCTATTCGCACTAGTCGACATAGTGCGTTGCTCAAAGTCGTGGACCGCAGTCGATGCAGAAAGATGTTCGTAGTGCAGTCCCACGAACGATCACTAGGAAGAAGACGCTTTGCTGTTCCGCAAGCAATCACTTGGAAGAGGATGGGTTCCGAGAGCGATCACCACCAGGAAGAAGACGTACGTGGACGAGCAGTTACGGATTGCTCCCCAAAAACCTAATCGCCGCTCACCCCGTGTAAGGTTCTCAGGCGGACGAGGGTTTCGGAGGCACCTGCTCTCCCGCTACTCCGTGCGCGCAGAGGTACGGGACGGAAAAGCCAGAGGGCTGCTGAGATGTGGTCTCTCTAGGGAGCGGTTGCGGATTAGGGAAGGACTGACGGAGGACTATGGATATATGGCTGCGACGGGAAGGGAGAAAGGCAGCGGAGAATCCCAAGAGACGGAAAGCGGAAAATGGATTTAAGTGGCAAAAGACTGGCCACGCCCGCCTCGGCCCCGCCGGCGGCGGCGCGTGCGTGTGTCACCCCTCTGTCATTTTCTCAGCTTCTCAATTAAGATGGATAATTTCTAACCATATAAGCTGAGTAAACGTTCAGTCAAAATCTCATACGGTATTAAACCATACAACGCTTAATGTTATGTACCATAGAATTTTATTTGATTTATTAAATATTATACGGGCCAAGCCCATAATATATCCAATAAATAAACATAATTTTCTACTTAATATATAATTTAATATCTATATTTATATCAAGAAAAATACAAATAATAAAATCTCCAAAACACATTAGAATAAAATATTTTGTTTAATCTAAACTTGATTGCCTATCGTATTGGAACACATTTATTAAAATTTAGGTTTTGCTAAATACATACTTACATTTCTTTATATTTTATATTACTGAACGCTGTACTTAACTAGTAATAACAACTTGGGTGCGAGGTTTCTAAGGAAGGTCCCCTTCAAGATTTGGCCATGAGTGCAGAAAAATGAATGAAAGAGGTAGTCTTAACAAAGCCCACACTAGCAGTGTTGGCCGCAAACCAAGGTCAAGCACGGCCAGCTTCCATATATTTTCCTCCCCTCTATTTTCTTCTTCCCATTGGGCTATAGTCTCTGTGTGTGTGTGAAGTGATATGTCTGTGTAGTTGAAACTCACCTTTTACCAGCTGTAGGCAAACGTGTGTCGTAGTGTAGTGGGAGGGGAGGGGCTTAAACCCTCGAGCTGTTCTAGTGGATGCACTCGTGGCTCATGTTGACAATGGATGAGAGCGCGCGGTTTTGTTTTTCGGGTGCGCCTAGAGCGCCCCTGACGGTGAACATACTTTTCGCTTCAGGTCTCGCATACGCGTCAGGGAACACGTAGCGCCCGTGACGGGAGGGCGGGACCGAGAGGAGTACTCAAGGCCGTAGGGAGAAAATTGATTTGGGGTAGTGACAGTGTGGCTGACTGTGCCATCGTGACGGAAAACTAGTTGAAGAATGGATAGTGTGTGCTGATAAAAGCAGGGGCCCGCTATCGTCGAAGCATGGAGCCCTACAAATTCATTCCTATGGAAGCATGGAAGGAGGAGCTAGAGATGAAAGACAATGGGAGAAGACCCTCCTAACTTATTTTTTCTAGATCCACCACTGGACAAAAGCCATGATGTAATCTCATTGATGATGGGTAGGATAACAAAAGAAAAAAAATAAAGATGAATGGGTAGAGCCAAAAAGAAAAGAAAGAAAAAGAGGAATGATGACTAGGGCCCTGTTTGGAACTGGTAAGACTCGAATTCTCGGTTGCCCCACCGTGAGAATTGGAAAAATCTTACCAAACGCCTCGCGGTATCGATGACTCTGTTCACCGTGCAAGACTTACCCACCGTAAGAATGAACTAAGTTCGATTTCTCATACCACAGGTCTCGGACCGCGACTCCACTATCGCATCGTGTAGTCACAGAATGTGTATCCAGCAGGGCCTAGAGCCCTTGATATAGGAATAATGGGAAATACTACAATAGCTTGAACATAAAATCAATTTGCAGTGACCAAACTTCAGAGTCTGGCCTCAGTTTGATTATGTATATTTATTCCTTCTGCCACTTTATAATGATAGTGTTTTCCATCTTCCGTTTTTCACCATCACTCTTCCTAACCTACCACAGTTTTCGCATCCGCTGCCGTCGGCAATGTCCAATGGCTTCTTCCCATGACCACCTGCAAGTTGGTGGCAGCTTGCCTCATTTGCCATGCTCGACGTCTACCATCCCAAAGATCGCTTAAACCCACGAAAGCACATCAGCATCTCTGGTAATCCCACCCTAGAGCGACATTCAAACCTCAGTCCATAGTTCAAAATTTCAGCGAAATTTCGTGAATTTCGATATTTTCATGGGTGGCTGAAAAGGAAAAAAATCTGAAATTTCGTATTACACTAATTCACATGCTATATAATATAACTCTAGACTTATATTTTACACTCCCTTCATTTTAAATTATAAGAAGTTTTAGCTTTTTTTAAATACATAGCTTTATGCTATGCACTCAAATACACACTATTCTAGATATATAGTAAAAGCATTGTATCTAAAAAAATTGTCTTATAATTTGAAACAGAGAGAGTATTATAATTTGGAACAGAAGAAGTATTGTTTATGTTGCACATAGATGTATAGTCATAGATCATTCTAATATTTTGTTTAGATTTAATTTTTAGAAAAATATACTTTGGAAATTCTGGTGACTTCATGGGTGGTCGAATTTTTTTTATAATACCGAAATTAAAAACCCCGCCTCCAGTCAATTAAAAACTTCTTCGGCTCCATTCGACTTACCCAGAAACTGGCTTGTTTGACTTGTTTTTTCAATCAGAACAGTATTTTTCTCTCACAATAATTCAGTCAGAACAATGTTTTTTAGCCGGTTTCAGCCAAGATTCAGCGAGCAGAATAGGGCCTTCGTTTTTATTCGAGTCAGCTATACATAGGAGATTAGGTGTGGATGGCCACATCAAAATGTCTAGAACTTTAGTTTAAAAAATGGCTAGATTTAGTATTTCCCACTGCAGACTTTAATAGATTTTTGTTTGCATTCGAGAACAAAATAAAGACACGCTGACCATTCATATAGTAGTATCTTTATGTTTTTTTTCACACAGGACTCCAGACAGACACCGAGGTCAAAGGCCTAGATTTCCAGCACAACGCAAGCCTGCCCTCGCCATGGACAACCCCAAACCCTCTGCTGAAGAGCCCAGCCAGCATCCTGCCCTGCGCGACGCTGAAGCTGCTCATCTCGCAAGCCCTAAACCCCGCCAGCTCCACGCTGCAGGCCCCACCTGTCACAGGCCCGCACAGGTACTGCCCCACGGCGTCCTGGATCCTCGGCCCCAGCGCCTCCTTCTCCACGAGCGCCAGGCACGCGCCGTAGCCGCCGTCGCGGAAGCAGCTCGCCAGGGACTCCAGCACCGCGCCAAAGTGGAGCAGCGCCTCCCGGAAGAACTCCGTGAAGGAGGCGGGGTTTCGGCCCATCCTGAAGAGCTCCTCCTCTGTCGTGATCACCAGCTTTGGCCGGAGGATCCTGGCGACGCTGCCGGCGAGCAGCAGCTGCAGCCTGGTCAGCGAGCTGTAAGGCTGATCCGTCATGTCGCACGAGACGATCACTGAGGACGAGGCGCCACCGTTGCAGCAGCTCGTCGCGAAGCCGTGCAGGTCCTCGTCGCTGCGTACGTGGAGGGAGCTGTACTGGAAGGGGACGCCGAGCGACGCGGCGAACTCCGAGAGCCGCCGTGCGGTGGCCGCCATGCGGTGCGCGCCGGCGCCGGCGTCGGCCGTGACGAAAGCTTCCGTGAGGCGGAACGGCTTTGCGGCTGCCGTGGCCGGCGAGGTCCGACATGAGCGACGCCCACTGGACGCCCTCGCCGACGTTGAGGTCCACCACGTGGACGGCCGGGTCGTCCGCGGTGGCTTCCAGGATGGCCTGGTTGGCGGTGAAGTGCGCGAACTTGATGAACGGCGACAGCTCCTGCAGCATCCGGTACGCCGGCATCCGGTTCCCCGGCGCTGGTGCATCAAGAGTCGGCCGGCATTCGATGGAGATCCGGGACCGCAGGCCCCGGGCGAAGTAGCAAGCCAGATGGTCAGATGAGCTGACCGGTGCTGCATCGATCCTCGACAAGATGGCAGAGGCGCTGATCGAGTCCCTGGACTCGACTGCCCTGGCCCCGGCGACGAGAAGGTCGCCTAAACTGCTCTCCTCCATGAACTCCTCCTGGACTCCCAACAGCAAGCTGCCATTTTCTTGCCGTCCCAGCCTCTGATCGGAACCGTCCAATGATGGATCACCATTGGAGAACTCATCTTGAAGCAGCAAGACATTGGCTTCTTGGATCAGCATGTTCATTAGCTCATGATCTTGCTGCTGATGATGATCAGGGGAAGGATCGGCATCGGTATTGCACATGTTGCCATTCTCAAGGGGGATCAGTACCTGAGGAGACCACAGGAGGTAGCTGCTCTCCTCATGATGTGTGGGGAAGGGGATGAGAGGTGAGCAAAGGTATGAGTATGACATGGTCTCCATCTGGTTGCTGTCCTCAGGAAGAACTCCTGTGGTTTCATACAGCTTATGTACACAATGAGGACAGAAGAGGGTTAGGACCATTTCTCAAGAGGATGGAATTTTATATGTGGACCTTCATGGATTGTGTAAGCTAATTTGTCTCACCTTGGAACCCCCCAAATTGGGGCATTGATCTACACAAGATGTGTGGTTTTTGTACAACTCTGTAGCGACTGTTGGAGGTAACACAGACTTGATTAGCCAGAGGCCTCACGCCCCAGGCCGTCTCCTTGATTATATATAGAGATAGACATTGCATTGATTACAAACAGCTCACTAGAGCATAGCTAAACAGATAGGTGCCTTGGCAGCTGTACACACCTCTTGGGCTGCCCAAGGTCTTTAATGACTGTAATTAACTAGCATAGTTATCTAGAAAGTGCTTAGGAAGCAGGGCTTATTAACTACATTTCTCCCCCTAAGACCTGCTTCAACTAATCTTGATCTCCTTGATCCCAATCCTGCTCCTCATCTCTTCCAGCTTGGTTTTGCCCAAGGCTTTAGTCAGTATATCAGCGAGCTGATCTGCAGTGGGAATGAACTCTGTCTTGATGCTACCTTCCTCCACACAATCTCTGATGAAATGATGCTTGATTCTAATATGCTTGCTCCTGTCATGGAAAACATGATTCTTTGCCAAAGCCAGAGCAGACTTATTGTCTACTCTGAGTTCCACTACTTCAACTTTTCTTCCCAACAAATCTGCAAACAGTCTTGACAACCACAAAGCTTGGGTTGCAGGTGTTGTCATCGCCACATATTCAGCCTCACAGCTAGACGGAGCAACAACTCTCTGTTTGACAGACTGCCAGCTGACCAGGCTGGTTCCAAGGAAGAACAAACATCCAGTTGTGCTTTTGCTTGAATCAACATCTCTAGCCAAATCTGAATCACTGTAACCTACAAACCTTGCTTTGCCTGTTGTTCTGGTGTAGCAGAGCCCATGATCTAGAGTACCAGCCAGGTATCTCAAGATCCTCTTCACAGCCTGAAGATGTTCAGTTGTTGGCTTCTCTAGAAATCTGCTAACATACCCTACAGCAAAAGCCAAATCTGGTCTTGTGTGCACTAGGTATCTCAAACTGCCAACCAGTCTTCTGTACTGAGTTGGATTTACTTCCTTTGCTATGCTTTCCTTGCTCAATTTCAGCCTTTCTTCCATGGGTGTGGTGGCTGGATTACAACCTGCCATACCACCAAGCTCAAGTATCTTCTTAGCATAATGGGTTTGCTTCAGAGTGATGCTCCCCTCTGATTGCCTCACCTCTTCTTCGTGCACGCCGAGATAGGCGCGAGCACGTGGCTGGAAAAGTTCAACGTGCTGCGCCGTGTAGCTGTGCGCCGGCGTGCTCTGTTCCAGGCTGATGAAACCATGTGCCAGAAACAGAGCGCCATCTTCATCGCACTCGGCGTACTGGGCGCGCGCCTCATGCCTTCCTTGGTTCCCACCACGCTGCCCAGCCTGATTTCCACCGCCACGGCCTCCACCACGGCTGCCACCGCCGCGGCCAGCACAATTTCCACCTCTACCGCCGCGCTCTGCACCTTCACGACGCGGCTGGGGACACTCACGATGCCCAGTGGCCCTCCTAGTTGCAGTTGAGGCAGGTGTTAGGGCCGACGCGGCCAGCAACATTGCCATCTCCTCGTCCGCCACCACGTCCACCGCCTCTGCCTCGTCCTCGTCCACCACCGCGGCTACGTCCATCACCACCGCGCTGGTTCCTGAAACTAGAACCACCGGCATCATCTCCCTTCTTCTCCTTCCTCCAGCGCGCTCTCCACTGCTCCTCGGTGTACAGCAGCTTGCCGTTGATGGCCACCGGCTCGGTCAGCGCTTGTTCCTTGCGATTATCCACCGCCTTGAGCCTTCCAGTCACCTCCTCGAGAGTGAGCGCCTCGAAGTCGAGGAACTGCTCAATGGCGACAACAATCTGCGCGTACTTGGCTGGCACCGTGCGCAGAAACTTCTCCACCACTCGCTCTTCAGTGATGTCCTTGTCACCATGAATGACAAGTTGCTGGTGCAGAGTTGACAGACACAGGGCGAAATCCTCCACTTGCTCGCCGGGGTTGACGCCGATGTTCTCCCAATCGCGGCGTAGGCGCTGTAGCGTTGCTCGATGGACCCGGTCCACGCCGATGCGAGTCGCAGTGATGGCGTCCCACGCCTCCTTCGCCGTAGCCTTGTCGAGGAGTGGGATGCCCATCTCCTTGGGCACGGCCCCGATAATCACCTCCAGTGCGCGCCTGTCATCGTGAAACTGGACAGGGCCGCCCTCGATGGCGTCCCAGAGATCGCGCGCCTACATCCTCAGCTTCATGGTCTGACTCCACTCGTAGTAGTTTGACTTGTCCACCATCGGCCACGACGTGCTGCTATCGGAGTCGCGGTACACCACTCTGCCTTGCGGTGATTCGTAGCGACCGCCGCCGCGGCCGCGCCTCCGGTCCCGCAGTGGTGACTGCGAGCGCCTCCTGTCTCGCGACGGAGTCCGCAGCCCTCGATTCCTGCTCTCCGCCTCCTCTTCCTCCTCCTCTGCATCCTCTTCTTCTCCCTTCTTAGCAGCAATTTCGGCCCGTAGCTCCTGCGCCGTCCTTGCTGCCGCCTCTGCAGCAGCCGCCGCCTGCTTTGCTGCCTGGACTGCCAGCGCTGCTACTTCCTCTGCAGCCTTCAAGCGCGCGGCCCGGCTGGAGGGGTCGCCCAGCTCTCCATCGCCGGTTCCCTTGGCTTTGAGCCTGGCAGCGCGCTCAGCAGAGGTCGACATGGGATGGAGGAGGTGAGAAGTTGGCCTCGTGGCTCTTTGGTGTCTAACAAGGCTCTAGTACCAAATGTTGGAGGTAACACAGACTTGATTAGCCAGAGGCCTCACGCCCCAGGCCGTCTCCTTGATTATATATAGAGATAGACATTGCATTGATTACAAACAGCTCACTAGAGCATAGCTAAACAGATAGGTGCCTTGGCAGCCGTACACACCTCTTGGGCTGCCCAAGGTCTTTAATGACTGTAATTAACTAGCATAGTTATCTAGGAAGTGCTTAGGAAGCAAGGCTTATTAACTACAGCGACTTCAGATGATGGATGATGTGTCACTACCGTGTCATTTTCCTGTTCAATCAGAGTGAAACAGAAATAAGTTCCTGGAATGCTTCCTGCATCATATGAAGGATGTATTCCATGTGATAAGGTTCTGAATCATATGCAGGATGTATTCCATGCATCTTGCAACAGCCATGACAAGTGGTAATGTTGATAATTATCCAAAGCAAACCAAAGTTGCAACCATAAGAAGAGACTTGTGATCTAGACATCTAGTTAAACTCCACACATGCCATTGCAGATTTTACCAGTCTGGTATGGAGTCTGGGGTTTTGGAGAACTGCAATGACTAAGGCCCCGTTTAAATGCGAAAATTTTTGGCTTTTGGCTACTGTAGCACTTTCGTTTGTATTTGGCAAAAAATGTCCCATTATGGACTATTTAGGCTTAAAAGATTCGTCTCGCCAATTACGGATAAACTGTGCAATTAGTTATTCTTTTTACCTACATTTAATGTTCCATGCATGTGCCGTAAGATTTGATGTGACGGGGAATCTTGAAAAATTTTGGATTTTGGGTGGGATCTAAACAGGGCCTAAGTAGATATTCTTCGGTCAGCTCCAGAATTAATGTTCTAGTCTAGAAGACAGCAAATTTACTTAAGGCTAGATTTTTATGGAGAAAATACTTACGATCAGGCCAAGCACATTTACTTTCTTATGCCTCTGGCTGTGTCCAGTTTATACTGATTGGCCAATAAGCGAAAGACACGAACCGGCTTCCATGCCCAATTCTTTTATGTGCAAGTGTCACCAGCCATACAGTACTGATGTTGCAAATTAATATTAAACTCTTTGCAGTTACATAATGTAGTTGGTACAGCATTGATTCTAACACCACATCAATTTTTAAGAGAGATGCAGGAGAGGTAGCCAATAGAATGTAACTGGAAGGGAACAATGCTGTTTGTCTGCAGGGGTAGAGTTGATGCAGAAAGGGAACTCACGCAGAACAAATGTGGGCCACTGAGATATTCTTGGTTCCAAGCTAGCTACCTCTCGTTTTTCACATCAATCTGCACTGGAACTCTTCTCCCTGGTAACAATTACAGTTAGCTCCAAACGTTAGTGATGACTGAAAATCTGCAATATAATTTACATGCTGAGATTATTGTGAGCAGTATACCGAGGTAAGATCGAATAAAGAGGCCCAGTTGTAAAAACCACAAACGACGTTAGTGATGATTGTAAACTGGAACAATAAAAGAACAGTTTCTTGCTTACTTAACGAGCGGCACAGAAATGGATGCCATTAGAGGACAAGCTGAGATGTCATCATCCAAGACGTCAACAAGGGGTACCTTGTGATTAGCCCTGTGTCAGTACTCCCATGCATTGTTTATCACCATGTATTAGCTTTGTTGCCATGATTAACCAGAACAATAGGGATATCAAAGTACAATAAAACAAACATGAACAGTTGGAAAGGGAAGTATTTATTCTTTTATAACAAAACATTCTTGGCAGCTTAGAACATATGCAAGTTATGCACATGAATTTCATAATTTGTTTTGTCAGTGAAGAAGGGAAGAATCTTACTGCAGTTGCCACAGCCATTAACCAAACCAGGAGGAAATCATGTTGCCCAGAGGAACACCGGTTCAGGTGAGTGAACCATTCACCAGTCTTGTCGAGCACCCGCTAGTGTTGCTGAGCACTCACTAGCCGTGCCGACCACGAATAAGCGTTGTCCGTCCCCACGCACTATGGCTAGAGCTTGAAGAAGAAGAGAGAACAGAGCATACACACACAGTACAAGACACCAGCGTTGGCCGAAGCCCTGTATGGGAGATGGCAAATCTGAACTCTCTTTACTGAGTTGCCGTAGTAGTTTATTTATACAACTCTATCCATCTAGTCCCAATACAGCTGCCCTGCTGCAACAGTGACTAGATAACATACAGGACTGACTCTGCGCCGGCCTCTGCATGTGGCTACAGTGCTGCAGGTGAGCCGTACGGCGCCTGCACCTACAGCGGCTACAGTATCATAGCAGGGGGCCTTTCGGCGCCACCTTCCCTTGTTGTGTTCACAAAAGGTAGCAGTAGATTATCTAACAATCTTCCCCTAATCCTACTGCTAACCCTTGTACCCCCTCCATGCTGATCATCTCCTTCAACTCCGTGAGTCAAAGACGTCCGAGCGGCTTGGTGAGGACGTCCGCGAGTTGCCGACTAGTTTCGACGAACTTGATGATGATCTGCCCTCCATCGACATAGTCTCTGAGGAAGTGGAACTTCACGTCGATGTGTTTACTCTGGTCGTGTAGAATTGGATTCTTCGTGAGGGCGATGGCGGGCTGGTTGTCCACCATCAGTGCGGGTGGGTGAGCTTCCACACCGATCAGCTCGCCCAGCAGCCGGCGCAGCCACACAACTTGGCACGCCGTTGTGGCCGCCGCTACGTACTCTGCCTCGCACGTAGATAGCGCCACCACCTTCTGTTTCAGCGACGGCCATGAAATTGAGTCCGACCCAAGGAAGACGAGCACGCCAGAGGTGTTCCGTCGTCCGTCGATGTCCCCCGCCATGTCTGCATTGCTGAACACAGTGAGCTGCTGCCCACTCCCACCAGCCTTTGGGAAGATGATCCCATGATCCACCATCCCCTTGACGTAGTGCAGTAGCCGCTTCACCATAGCCCAGTGATCCTCTCTGGGATCCTCCATGAAGCGACTGACGTAGCCCACGGCGAACGCAATGTCCGGCCTCGTGTGGACTAGATAGCGCAGACCGCCGATGATGCTCCGATAGAGTGTTGCATCCACCTTCGCTACGGTGGTGGCCTTCATCAGTTTCAGCTGCTCCTCCATTAGAGTCACGCATGGCTTGCACTCAGCCACGCCGCTTCTCTCCAACAGCTTGGAGGCATACGTGCTCTGACCGAGCGTGAGTTCCTCCTTCTCCTGTCTCACCTCGATGCCGAGGTAGTAGGAGAGTGCGCCGAGATCGCTCATTCGAAAACGAGCCGCCATCTCGCGCTTGAAGCTATTGATGTCCTCCGTGTGCACGCCGGTGATGATCAAGTCATCCACATACACGCCAATGCCGATCTCCTCCTTCCCCTGTCACCGCGTGTAGAGCGTGTGCTCGATTACACACCTTTGAAACCCAAGCTCGCCCAGCGTGGCGTCAAGCTTGGCGTTCCATGCTCGAGGGGCCTGTCGTAGCCCGTACAGCGCCTTGTGCAGTCGGAGCACCCTGTGGTCCTTTCCCTTGACGGCAAAACCTGGAGGTTGCCTGATGAAGACCGTCTCTACCAGTTCGCCATGGAGAAAGGCCGATTTAACGTCCAAGTGATGGACACGCCAGTCCTTTGCTGCTGCCAAGGTTAGTAGCAAATGGACCGACTCTATGCGCGCTACTGGTGCAAAGACCTCCTCGAAGTCTATGCCCTCATGCTATACAAAGCCTCGGGCGACGAGACATGCCTTGTGCTTGACAATGGTGCCGAGCTCGTCCTATTTGACCTTGTACACCCACTTCAGACTGATCGGACGGTATCCTGGAGGTGGATCGACGAGCTGCCATATCTCGTTTTCCTCGATCGCCTTCATCTCCTCCAGCATCGCTCGTCGTCAGTTTTCGTCCCGCTCGGCTAGCATGAACATGGGTGGTTCCTCTACACTAACAAGCAGCAGCTCTACGTCATTGAGCAGCCGACCAGCCAGTCCTGAGGGTCCTATGTCACCGACGATGTTGTCTGGCCTGCGGAACCACACCTCCTCACCTTCGTGGAAGGCATCCACGAACTCAGTGATGTCACTTGGAGGTGAGGCGAACTCAATCAGTGTTGACGGAGTTCCCTATTCTACCAGAGTACTTGGCATAGCACCTTGAGTGCTCGGCATCCTGGTTGTAGTGCTCAGCACTACTTCTGGACAGCTCGTCATTACTCCTACAGTGTTTGGCCACACTGTAGGAGTGCCCAGCCTCAGTCTTGAAGTGGTCGGCACCATTGCAAGACGTCTTGGCTCCGTCATGGGAGTGCTCGGCATCCGTCCTAAAGTGGTCGCCACCACTGCAGAATCTCCCGACACCACTCCTGGCATGCTCGGCATCCCTCTAGGAGTGCTCGGCACTCTTCTCTGAGTGCTCGGCATCCCTCCCGAAGTGCTTGGCACTGCCCTAGGAGTGCTTGGCTCTATCGATGGAGTGCTCGGAGCTCCTCTCAGAGTGCTCGACACCTCTTCCCCAGCGTCTCCACCACCATGGATGACCAAGTACTCGACGACGAAGGTGTTGGTGAAGCTGCCAGCTTCCCCCATGCTCGAACTAGTCTAGTCCCAAGCTACCTCTTCGTCGAACATGACGTCGTGTGAGACAAGCACCTTGTCTTTGCGTGGGTCGTAGAGCCGGTACACCTTGGTACCCTTCACGTAGCCTAGGAACACCATCGGTGTGCTCCTGTCCTCCAGCTTGGTGAGGTTTGGCTTTGTCTTCCTGACGTGCCCGATGCAGCCGAATGTCTGAATGAAGGACACGCTCGGCTTGCGCCCATACCAAGCTTCGAATGGCATCTTGCCCGTCAGGGCTTTGGTCGGAGCGCGATTGAGGATGAACACCGCCGTGGTCACCGCCTCCTCCCAGAACCTTACCGGCATGCCCTTGGCCTTCATCATGGATCGGGCCATGCCGACCACCGTCTGGTTCCGTTGTTTCACCACGCCATTCTGTTGTGGCGAGTACGGCGCGGTGTGGTGTTGCCCCATACCCTGATCCACGCAATACGCAGTGAACTCCACCGAAGTGAATTCACCGCCGCGATCAGTCCTCAGCACGTGGAGCTTCTTGCCGCTCTCGGCCTCCACGCGCGTCTTGAACTTCTTGATCGCCGCCGCCGCTTCGTCCTTGCTCATCAAGAGTTGTAGCCATATGTAGCAACTGCAATCATCTACGAGCAGGAGGAAGTACCGCCGACCACCATTTGTATTAGGCGTGATCGGCCCATAGAGGTCGCCGTGGATGAGCTCAAGAGCGTCCTTCACATGATACTTAGCCGCCTTTGGGAAAGGTAGCCTCCTCTGCTTGCTGACCAGGTAGCTGTCACACAACTCACCTCCGTGCTTGATGTGGGGTAGCCCTTGACCATCTTCTCTAGCCGACCTAGCACGTCGAAGCTAAGATGTCCAAACCGGGCATGCCACATCCATGGTTCCTCGAAGTGCCTTGTCGCTAGGCACACCGGCTGGTCTACCTTCAGGTCGAGCAGGTACAACTAGTTCAGGGACCTCTTCACCTTGGCGAGAAGTCGCTGCTCCTAGTCCCTGATCCTTTGAACTCCGTCCTTGATCAGTACCTCACTACCGCGCTCATCTAGCTGACCAATGCTGATGATGCTGGAATGCAGTTGTAGAATGTAATATACATCCGTTAGCGCGCGGTGCTCCTTGTTCTGGCACCTAAAGATGATGGTGCCGCGCCCTTGGATAGCCACCCTTGAGCCGTCACCACACTTCATCGTACCAGTAACATCATCGTCGAGCTCGGAGAAAGATACCTTAGAGCCCGTCATGTGGTTGTTAGCATTGAAGTCTAGATACCACAACTGCTCCTGGTCGGCGCCCACACGTCCGAGATGGACTTGGGTGTGTGGTTCGTCGAGGTTGACAGTCTTCAGGGCCTTCCTAGGTCCTTCCACCGTCGTCGCCTCTTCCTTCTCCTCGACCTCGACGTCGTGCAGTGCACAGAACGTCGCCATCAGGATAGTGGCCTCATCCTCATCATCAGCTTGCGCCAGATGAGCTTCAGCCTTCTTCTTCTCTTGCTTGCGATTTGGGCACTCCTGTGCCCAATGGCCCATCTTTTCGCAGCACCGACAGGAGTTGGGGTCGACCTGCTTCTTCTTCTCTGAAGAAGCCTTACCGCGGCGCTTGCCATCGCCACTACAGCTGAAGGAGGCTGCCTTCCTAGAGTTTCTCCAAGCAGCCCACTCCTCTTCCGTCAGCATGAGTTTTTCGTTGCTGCCGCCTGCTCCAGGCGCTCGTCCACCGCCTACAGATGGCCTATCACATCCTCAATGGTGAGGGTGGATAAGTCCAGCATCGTCTCTATGGAGAGAGCGATTTGGATGTACTTTGCCGGCACGGAGTGGAGGTACTTGGAGACTGCCTCCTCTTCGTCGATGGTGACGTTGTGGCTCTTCAGCTTGCTGATGAGCGTCTACCAGCAGAGGGAGAAGTCCTCCACTGTTTCACCATCCTTGAACTTGAGGTTGGCGTACTCCTGCTTTAGAAGCTAGGCCGTCGCCTTCTTTGTGCTGTCGGAACCGACGCGCATCGCCGCAATAGCCTGTCACGCCTCCTTAGCCGAGCTCTTCACCCCCAACGGCTCCCTGTACTCCGCCGGTACAACAGCGAGGATAGCCTCCAACGCTGATATGTCATACTCCTCATTGTCGGTGCCCTTGTCAACAACATTCCAGAGCCGTCAGGCTCTGAGCTTGATCTTCATGGTCACCGACCACTCTCCATAGTTGGTGCGAGTCAGCGTTGGTCAACTGGTGCCGCTGACCTCCCGCACCATGCAAACAACGACCTCCGGTCGTGGCTGGGCAGCCATAGCAATGCCACTGCTGTCGCCCATCTCCGAACCGCCTGTCATCGCCAGCGGTTAGTCTGGCGGCGGCATTTGTACGGCTCTGATACCACTTGTTGGCCCACAGGATCACCGGCTCAGGTGAGTGAACCACTCACCAGTCTTGCCGAGCACCCACTAGTGTTGCCGAGCACCCACTAGCCGTGCCGACCACGAATAAGCGTTGTCCGTCCCCACGCACTATGGCTAAGAAGGGAAAAACAGAGCATACACACATAGTACAAGACACCAGCGTTGACCGAAGCTCTGTATGGGAGATGACAAATCTAAACTCTCTTTACTGAGTTGTCGTTGTAGTCTATTTATACAACTTTATCCATCTAGTTCCAGTACAGCTGTCCTGCTACAACAGTGACTAGATAACATACAGGGCTGACTCTGCGCCTGTCTCTGCATGTGGCTACAGTGCTGCAGGTGAGCCATGTGGTGCCTGCACCTGCAGCGGCTACAGTATCACGGTAGGGGGTCTTTCGGCACCGCCTTCCCTTGCTGTGTTCACATAAGGTAATAGTATATTATCTAACAAATCCATGATACAAGTTTATAGAGTAGTAAATTCGGAAGAAAAAGTAATATCGATAACAAAGACTTTCATGATACCATTATTTATAGAGCATGGCAGTAATTATCTTGAAACCGAGAAAAGAAATTTATGACTGCAGACTCCATGTAGTATAGTTTTGACTGTTTACCATGCTTATGAAATACTCTACCACGACATCAAATGAGTCAAGGCCGGCTGATGGAGACCTTGGTTCCATTCTAATGGTACCAGAGAAAGAAGCGAAACATTATTTTAGTGAACCCAAAAAATCATAAATGCAAACCTGGACCAATGATTCCACGAGACCAATGATTCTGATTGAAAGTCATGGAATCATCATATTGAAACAATTTTATATGATATATACAAACCTAGTTGTCTGGTTCTCCCAGGGCAGGCGCCACCATGATGATCACAGGAACAAATAATTAGAAGAATTTAGTAGAGATTTCCATATTAAAAAAAAACATGACTTGATATGGTTCTTCGAACACTTGTCAAAATGTGACTCGCAGAAAATTTTTAGTGGAGAGCTTAGAGTTCTTGAGGGGAAATGCAGGATGCGCCATGTACGAAGGAAAATGTGACGGCACAATAACCTGTTGCCATCTATGGTGCTCATCTCCTTCTAGGAGTGCTAGAGCTTCTGTCAACGTAGCTGGATTTGAGTCCTAGGTCCAGCTCAGTCCGCTCACCTTTTGGAACGGGTACCACACTTCCAATTAATTTTCAAAAGAAGAAAGCCCAAAAAGAATACCTGAAGCATAAATGCGTAATACAGCAATCTGGCACCGTATGATATCTGTACCATTAATCTGAAGGACAGGCACTTAAAGATGCAAAGTATTGAGCAGCAGGCAAGTTGACATAGAAAACAGCAGGAGTATAATGACTTAATGAGCTCTGAAAGTGAAAGACAGTTTCAATCACTCCTTACAGCCACTAGATTCAGAAAGCGAATTCATTAAGATTGCACGAAACAAGAAGGCTAAATTGCAGCAATGGAACTTACAAGAAGCTAATAATACTTAGTAAGCTAGATGATTCTTTTCAATGATCTAGCAAGCTATACAATCGATTCTTAATGAAATGGCACACAGATTTCCAGCATAGCTCGATAAAAAAAAAAGCTAGATGATCGATTTGATCATCCTAACAAATTCAATGCATGAGTAGGAAATAAGGCTTTGGAAGCTGCAAAAGAAAATAGAAAAATGCTATAGTGACATGTTTGCCATAAATACAACATGGCCTTTGCTTCGTACTGCTTTGCCAGCCTAACCTGTGATCCTGCGCCAACATGATGAGGGTCAGTGCACTCATTCTGAACAGCTAAGGCCCAGTTTGGTTGCCAATTTTTTTTGGCAAAACGATGTTATTTGGCAATTAGTGTCCAATCATAGTCTAATTAAGTTTAAAAGATTCGTCTCGTGGATTTCGTCTAAACTGTGTAATTAGTTTTATTTTTTATTTATATTTAATGCTTCATGCATGCGTTTTCGTATTCGATGTGACGGGGAATCTTGAAAAATTTGACGTTTTGGGAGGGAACTAAACAGGCCCTAATGCAATGAAAAGATATTATTAGAGAAAGCATGGACTTTTGTTTACTATATTGCCTTTGATTTCTCCACCTGCACTTCAAAAACAAGTGCCCTCCTTAATGGTGTGCCATCCAGTGTGATAGTGAAATCACATTACTAAGGCCCTGTTTAGTTTTTAAAAATTTTCATCCCAAAATGTCACATCGAATCTTGCGGCACATGCATGGAATATTAAATATAGACGAAAAAAATTAATTGCACAGCTTGGTTGAAAATCGCGAGACGAATGCTTTAAGCCTAATTAGGCCATGATTAGCCATAAGTGCTACAGTAGCCACCATGCGCTAATGATGGCTTAATTATGCTTAATAAATTCGTCTCGCAGTTTCCAGGCGAGCTATGTAATTAGTTTTTTTTATTAGTATCCGAAAACCCCTTCGGACATCTCCCGAAACATCTAATGTGACATCAAAAAATTTTATTTCACGAACTAAATACGCCCTAATAGAAAAAGGAGCCTGTTGTAGTGCTGTTCCTCAAAAGCACATACCTATGGTGAAATTTCAGATCACGCTATGATATTGGTTACTGTGTCATGGCCGATACTAACACAGGGGGAAATTCAGGAATTCCTGTTAGTGCTGGTGCTATATTGAACCTACTAAAGCTGTTAGTCAGTTTCTAGGTTAATTAGCACAAGTAACATGTTCCACACTTTCCTTATGAAACTTTTACTAAGAAACCTTTAAGCAAAAATCATCCAGCATTGGCAAATGGCAATGATACTTTTCACCTAAAAACTAGCAGGCATCAGCTGCTCTTATATGGGGGTGGTAATCCTATATCCAAAAATTCATTGCATAAAAACCTCATTCGAGACACCACTATGGTTTTGTTTTGTAATAAATACAACTTATAAAGTAACATGAGACAAAAGAATGTGGTTACCGATAGCAACCGAAGAACAAACAGAAGTGCCCCCTTTGAGCATGCCCCACCTTGGTGAAAAAAGAATATATATATATATATATATATATATATATATATATATATATATATATATATATATATATATATATATATACACACACACACACGATAATATCAATATATATTTATGATAGTTGGGTTACTCTAACACATGGGGATATTTATCATAACGTTATAGTAAATCGCTTAGTAAAAAGTTACTATAATCTCGTAAATTAACATAGTAATTATCGTAACTCAAAGTGGCTACAGAATAAGATATATCTATATAACACAAGTGCAATTGTTCACTCATTTTGTGAAAATAGATAGTTTTGTCCAAATTCAAGGTTAAAGGTCTACTATCGTTACAGAAAGGTGAGATGTGAGGAGTGTCAAACGAGAAAGAAAGGTGAGATGTGAGAAGGAGCATTGTCATATTCACATCCCATCGACCTCCAGGTCCAGGATGCTGTTTCTGATTTGTCAAATGACTGAGAGAGACAAGCCACCAACCTACCTGAACGGTGAGGTCGGGGCAAAGTAGTATATCTTGCCTTTGAGCTAGTATGCTACTGCCTTAGGTAAAACCGTTTTTTTTATCACTCGCTGGTGTTTAAGAATGGTCAAATCTTTTAAACTCCACTATGTTCGCTTATCTTATAAGTCGTACTTTTTTAGCAAACGAATAATATTTTTCTCTCATAATAAATCAACGAACAGTACTTCCAGCATGACTTTTTAGCCAAGCAAGCGGGTAACATGTGGTTTTACATACAGTGTAATAATATGCAAAACACTTTTCTTTTGTGATTCGGTTTTACCTACAGTGTAATAATATGCAAAACACTTTTCTTTTGTGATTCGAGGGAGCAATCATTGGTGACCTATATGGGCCATCATATTCCAGTCATCGTGTCTCTTGCCACTATTACTTGATCAAGGCTTGACATGCTAGCGCTAATTTCACGCAGTGTTCGCCTAAACGGCCGTGTAGACCGATTACTCGGCGTGTAATCGCTACTCGGTAGCCGAACGTGCAGTTTAGGCCATAAACGGTAGGTTACACGGAAACGCCGTGTACACGGTAAAAAACGGCCGTGTAATCGGTCTACACGGCCGTGTAGGCGAACACTGGGTAATATTTTGAAAATAATTTATCTATGTTATTTTCAAAATATTACAAATGTTTATGATGTGTAATAAGTACCATTAGATTAGTTGTGGAATATACTTTCATAATAAAATTATTTGAATATACAAATATTATCTATGTTATAGGAATATATACACAGGTTATTATAGTTATTTTTACAAATAAAGTAAAAACGAGTAATCCGTGTAAAACCGTGTACACGCCGTGTACACAGTCTAAACGCTACACGAGACCTCGCTGACTGTCTACCGTTTACCGTTTAGGAAAACATTGATTTCACGTTATCGCCTTGCAAACTAACTGAATCCCATGCTACGCTACATAGTAGCTATAGAACGCAGAAACCCGAGACAGTGAAGGGGCACAGTGTAGCACAACAATGAAAGGTAACAACAGCCATCCACCATGAAAAAAAAGCTAAACATTTACATAAATTGTTAAAGGTAGTTAGTTCAGTCTAACACGTTACTCCAGAAATCAACAAAGAAGAAAACAAACAGCATTTTGACATACAGGAGCCACTTTCAGATTAATGATGATACAAAGAAGAGCTAACCACACTACCAATGAGGCATATGCATACATTGTACATTAGCTATCTTTACAGTGCTGAACTGCAGTTGGTATATGGCGTAATATTGGCCCTGATATTGTCCTCAAATGAAATCCATGGAGTCGTTTAGGGACTGACCACTGAGCGACTGCCCCCCATTTGATGGACTCTGGTGACGATGGTTTTGATTGTGATGCTGAGCCTGGTGGCCACCAAAGTACGACATCTGCTGCTGCTGCTGCTGCGCGAAATAGGATGGAATCTGCTGCTGGAGTCCACCATTGAAGGGGTTCCCATACATGTTCCCGACTTGTCCTGCAGCTATCTTAAGTCGCTCGACTTCTTCTCGCAGGGCTTCATTCAAAGCTGTGTGAGGTAGCAAGTGAAATATTTCAGTGAGCTGATTCCCTAAATAACTAGGAAATTAGAACTGTTCTATTTCATTAGTGACAGATAAATAAACTTGTCAGTATAACCAAAGATCTTGGCAGTGAATTTTGTGTTTTAAGAGCAATCAATGATGACAACCAGAACTAAAAATGTTTCGAAGAAAGAACAGAACATACCATCTCGCAGTTTAGCTTGCTCTTCCATGGACTGCAACCGAAGCTTGAGCTCTCTGTTTTCAGTAGTTAAACCAGTTGTATCCCTCTGGGTTTGAAGTAAAACGCAGTATGTCAGACATGACAATGTTATATATGCGGAGAACAAATAAAAGGTTGCATCATAAAATGTTAAAACATATCCAGAAATAGGAAAAGGGTATATAAGTCGTTGGTTGGCAGTCTTCAATAACAATACCCTACCAAATATTCTCAGACATACAAAAGGGAGGTTATGCAACAGCAACATGAAAATATCAATAAAGTAAGAGTGCACGACTATTGGAAACATTACTCCAATACTGCACAAACAGAAATTACTAAAGTGGGAATGTTAAACCTGCAAAAGTATACTATTAAACAAAAGTAGTGATCTATCGGTCCCCAAACAAAATCATACTCTGAAATGGAGCATCAATGGCCCTTTCGTGGTGAGTAGTGACCTATCGGTCCCCAAACATCCGCTTTTACCTCTAAAGACTAATAGGCACATTGAAATATTGAATCCTATCCAACTCCATTTGCCACGACAACTATAATTCCATAGGCAGAAATGCACACAAAGGAAATAAATGCTTAAGCTCTAATTACATCTTAAATATCAATGTATACAAATATGGCCTCCATGCACCCAAATGTAAACACCATGCAAATTTGCATAAAAATTCCTTAAAAGATTTGAGAATCTTAATAGCAAACCAATTTACCATGCCTTTCTAACTTGCCATTAACAGATCAAATTGTAGTGCACACTTGAGTCACGATTTATTCTCCATACACAAACATCGCCTAACAATATGATACATTCAAACACTGTGCACAAGTATAAATGACCATACATAAAATAGGCTGTTTGCAATATCGAGATATTTTCTTTTCAGACATAGGTTGCATACTTACATCTGCATCCTTTTCTGGCACGTGCATTCATTTAGATATGGTCAGTAATTAGGTATATAGTACTTTTCATTGCACTTGCTTCAATCCTAAACAACCATGTTCTGCAGCTAGTGCTTACAAATGCAAACTGAAATGACTAAGTTGTCACAAAAGTACCAAAGCCCAATCACAGTTCCCAGTATCGATTCATGTTACATGGCATGCTACATTCCTTATAAACTGCTGCGCTCTGGCAAAAGTGGAAATAATAAAGCTACTTCAAAGTGATTGTTCGATGAGAATAATTTTCAAACAAACCAACTAATTCAGTCAAAACACCCCCCCCCCCCCCCCCCCCCCCCCCCGGGGGGGCGCGCACACACACACGCAGAGAAGAAATCGGTGTGTTTCTTCACAAGCACACAACCAAAAGCCTATCAGAAAGATAAGCTGCTTTGGTGTAATTCTACACCAATTCTCGTTGAACTTAAATGATTTTGAAACAAAATATAACCCCATACCTGGAGCAGGGTGAGCTGCGCTGACAGCGTAGTGGCCTCCGTCTGCAGAGTCTGGACCTTCCTCTCCAGTTCACTAGTGTACTTGATCTTCCTCTCCTTTGACCTCGCTGCAGACTGCCTGTTCGCCAGAATCCTACACGACAGACCATGGAAAACTTAGCACAAATCAACAAGCCCTGGATAGGCGATAGCTCGGAGGCACCACAGGAACCCAAAAATCGCGCAATCATTGTCATTAAAACGAGGCAGATAGCTCAGATGCCATAACAGATAGCACAATACTAACATTAGAAGCAATCAGTACTAAATTCTCAGTACCCTTGCTCGGCACGCTAAATTACTGTGCTGGATAAGGATTCTCCCTCCGGATCTATCTAGGAAGCATCGAATGCCAGAAATATTCCCCACCTTTTTGCGCGCTTGGGGTCGATGAGCGCGAGCTCGGCGATCCTCTCGGCGGGCATGGCCTTCTTGGCGTAGTCCGGCAGGCCGCCGGAGAGCGCCGACTCGCCCTCGAACGGCGAGGTGGCCCCATCCATGGAGCCGCTCCTCTTGTGCCCGGGCCCACCCGAGGCGCTCCCGCTCCCGCTGGGTCCCTGGAACGAGAGGCCCTCGAAGAAGGCGGCGTCGAGGGAGAGGCTCCGCGTGTGGGCCCCGCCGCCGGGCGGGCGGGGCGCCGGGGCCGGGGCCGCCTGCTGCTGCTGCTGCTGCTGCTGCTGCTGTTGCTGTCGCTGCGGCAGCGGCGGGGGCGGAGGGGTGGGGTCGGAGGCGGCCGGGGAGTCGTCGGAGAGCGAGGGGAAGTCGAGGTCGGAGAAGGAGAAGTCGCCGTCCGGGTCCAGGAGCAGGTCCGCGTCGGGGAACCGGAGGAACGTCTCCGAGAGCGCCCGCCGGTGGTGCCCCCGCGCGAAGCCGCCCCCCGTGGACGGCGCCGGCGCGGCCGGCAGCGCGAAGCGCGGGTCCATCTCAGCCGGCGCCGGCAGCTAGGCTAGAGCTAGCTCGCACCCTCTCGCGGGTCAAGGCGGCGGGCTTTGCGGCGGTGCGGCGCGTGGTCTGGTCTCGCTCGCGTGGGGAGAGGGAGAGGGAGAGGGAGAGAGAGTGGGACTGCCCGCGCTGTGTCTTGTACTTGTCCACACCAACATGCCACGTCATCTACTAACATTAACTTATAATTGTTAATCCATTTGTATAAGTAATTTTAATCTAAATTATCAATAATTTTTGCGGCACGGGGTATTCACCTGGTTGATTATATGCATGGGTTAGCATTAAACTAGTGGAAACCTTCCACCTCCATACTCTACTAGCAGTTAGCAGTTGCCGGGATTCGATTTGATGTCATTGCCTTTAAAAAAAACTAATTAAGCACCATAAAATCAAATTTCAAATTTTCTTTTAACTGAAATTTGGGTTCAACTACATTCTCTAATTTTAAAAACTACTATTTCTCTAAACATGCAAGCCATCCACCTAATCAATCCACTATCGGATGCATTTATGACCAACTAGCATTTGCAATTATGATCTACGTATCAGCAAGACACGTCATTCGCTAACATATACTCCCTCTATTTCAAATTGTAAGACGTTTAACTTTTTTGACCCTAAGTTTGACCACTCATCTTATTTAAAAAATTTATACAAACATAGTCAAATTTAACTCATTCTTGAAGAACTTTTAATAATAAACTAAGCCACGACAAAAGAAGTGATATTTTGCATAAATTTTAGAATAAGACAAGTGGTCAAACTTGGTGTCAAAAAGTCAAACGTCTTATAATTTGGGATCGATTGAGTATATAGTTATTCACATCAGCGTGCCACGTCATTTACTAACATTAACTTATAATTGTTAACCCCTTTGTATAAGTAATTTTATTCCAAATCATCAGCGATTTCCGTGGCAACGCGAGGTGTCGGTGTTTCGGACCAGCGGGTACTCAACCAACTAGTAAATTTGTACTGTGTGTTCCTAATCCGGATGGTGATGCAAAGAGACACAAGGCTTATACTGGTTCGGGTAATGAGCACCCTACGTTCAGTTTGAGAGATCGATCTTGTATTCCTTGCACCGAAGTGCTTGTAGTAGGGGGTTACAAGCAGGGCGAGAGAGGGAGCTAGTCCCAGGTCTCTACGTGGAGTGGCGTGGATTGCTTGAGATGTTGATCTCAGACAGCGGAAAAGCTCGAGCGTTCGTCTATGTGTTCATGCGTGAGTTCGTTGCGTGGGCATAGGCCTCATTCTTCCTCCCTTAGAAACGGCCCTGATCCCTCCCTTTTATAGTTGAAGGGGGGGGACAAGGGTGACACATGCGCTAGCTACACGGCGTCATGCGAACGGAGGCGGCATGTCCAAGCCCTGTAGCCTGTTACTGTGGCAGCGTGGGCAATGGAGTGGTCTATCCTTGAAGTACTGGGGCGACGCGCTGGTCACATCCGATCCTGTGCGTCGTGGGAGCTCCAGTGTTACCTTGAAGCGGGCGTGGCGGTCGGTGTGCTGGTCACTGTGTGTTGACTGCGTGAGAAGCCGAGGCTCAGTTGGTGCCGAGGCCGAGCCATCGTGGGGGTCTCGGCAGACGTGAATCCCGATATTGCCGAGACCCTGTCGTAGATCACCGAGGCTCGGAGGGAACAGTTGATCTCGTACGCTGATTCCGAGGCTATGATGACCCGGACTAGACTCCCCCATGCCGTGTTGTCTCTGGGGCGGGGGTTAGGTGGCACAGTGTAGCGCAGGCGCTGATCGTGGGCACAGCACCGGAGCACAGTGGCCGGTAATCCCCGCCGCGCCCTGTCTGGGACGGTATGGCGTTGACGTGACTTCCCGTCTCGTCGGCCACTCCGCGGTGTCGGGCCGTCGTTCGGCTGATATCACGGGAGTAGTTGGCGCATTAATGGGACGCGACGCGCTGTTGGGGAGACTGGTCGAGGCGGAAGCGACGGGTTGTTGCCGAGCTGGCTTTGAGAGAGGCGAAGAATCGACATCTGGTCCGAGGCTTTACGCGTGGGGCCTCGGGTGAGACGGAGAATCGGTTCCCCGTTGAGGCCCTCTATGCGAGGCCTCGCGTGAGGCGGAGATTTGGCAGGCCGCCGAGACCTCCCGTGCGAGACCCGGAGCGAGGCGGAGAGCTGGTGGGCTTCGACGAAGCCGGGATTTAATAAATGGCTTACCCTTTGGCTTTGTTCTTGATGGGGTTAAGTGATTCTTTTGGTATGCGCTCGGGGTACCCCGTTTTATGGTACCCGACAGTAGCCCCCGAGCCTTAGGGAGAGCGTGAGCGCTCTTCTTGAGGTTTTATCAAGGCTTGACTTGCGGTGGCTCCTGGCGGAACGGTATTTCATATTTCGATGCCTCGGTGGGTGCGCGCGAGCGCACCCACCGGGTGTAGCCCCTGAGGCCCTAGGGGAATGGATTCATTCCTCCAGGGTCTTTTTCTCACGTTGATCGAGGAATGCTATCGTATTTGTCGAGCCCACAAGTGCGAGTTTGGGTCGCGGGGTCTCGGCAAGATCGCAGGAAGAACCCCTGTGCCTCTTCATGGAGCGAGAGGGCGATCAGGAGTCCTCCTAACCTTTTGTGCAACCCTCGCGCCTCCTTTTCGCTCGGAAGGAGGGGTGGAATATGCCCAGCTACCCTCGATGGGCGCGAGCGGTGGCATTTTTCGGTGAGCTGTTATCGGGTGAGTCCGAGTGGAGGCCCATGCCTCATTCGCTAGGGTCGGCTAGCGGTCTAGAGACACACTCCAAAAGTACCAGAGGTTTTCTCTAGTGGGTGCCGAGGCCGTTCGCTAGGCCCCGGTGGCTCGGTGCCTCCCTACGGTGGGATCCCATTCGGAGACCTCCCTACTAGTCTCGGACATGACTTAGGGCGTCCCAAGCGATTTGCTCGCTCAGGCCTTGGCCCCGTATAGGCTCGCCCATAGTCGTCCCTGACTCTGTTGCCCTAGGGCGGCTGTCGAAACCCTTAGGGGCCCAGCCTTTGAACCCCTGGACCGTAACGGGCTTGATGCCCTTTGCAGCGTTTTCTCGAATTTTCAAGTGCGGGCTTGGGTCGCTTGTCTTTGTCTTGGGTGTAGGTGGATCCCCCGAGCCTCTGCACGGAGCGAGAGTGTGGTCAGGCCCCCCCCAACTTTTTTGTTCGACCCTCGCACATCCTTTTTGTTCGGACGGAGGGGTTTTTTGTCGAGCCCACTTGTGTGCGAACCTGGGTCGCTGGGTCTCGGCAAAATTGTAGGGAGAGCCCTCGAGCCTCTGCACGGAGCAAGAGGGCGATCAGGAGTTCCCCTGGCTTTTTGTACACCCCTCGCGCGTGAGGGTTTGTTTGCCGAGCCCCCCTCGGGTGCGAGCCTGGGTCGCGGGGTCTCGGCATATCTACAGGAAGAGCTCCCTAGCCTCTTCACAGAGCAAGAGGGCCGTCAGGAGTTCCCCTGACCTTTTGAATCGACCCTCACGCGTCCTTTTCGTTCGGAAGGAGGGGTTGTTTTGCCGAGCCCCCTCGAATGTGAGCCTGGGTCGCTGGGTCTCGGCAAGGTTGCAGGAGGAGCCCCTTAGCCTCTGCACAGAGCAAGAGGACCGTCAGGGGTTCCCCTGGCTTTTCGTATGACCCTCGTGCTTCCTTTTCGTTCAGAAGGAGGGGTGGAATATGCCAAGCTACCCTCGGTGGGCGCAAGCGGTGGCATTTCCGGTGAGCTATTATCGGGTGAGTCCGAGTGGAGGCCCGTGCCCCATTCGCTAGGGGTCAGCTAGTGGTCCAGAGATGCACTCCAAGAGTACTAGAGGGTTTCTTTAGTGGGTGCCGAGGCCGTTCGCTGGGCCTTGGTGGCTCGGTGCCTCCCTATGGTGGGATCCCATTCGGAGACCTCCCTACCGGTCTTAGACACGACTTTGGGAGTCCCAAGCATTTCACTTGCTTGGGCCTCGGCCCCGTGTGGGCTCGCCCGCGGTCGTCCCTGACTCTGTTGCCCTAGGGCGGCTGTGGGACGCCTCCATTTTGGGGTCGAGGCTCAAGATGGCAATGGGTACCCGAAACTCGAGTACCCGACGGGTTTTACCCGATAAGGAGGCGGGTATGGAAGACATTTTGCACCTGCGGGTACGTTATTGGACGAATTCTTGTACCCATCGGGTATGCGGGTACTGGTGTGGGTGTATACTACCCATACCCGCATACCCGCGGGTAAAAAAACCCGCATAAATAATATCCAACCTCTGCAATTTTAGCCCATATAAGCATATAGCCCATATTTGGCCCATATAAGCATATGAGTATATATATTCCAGAACTCCCTCAAACCCTAATCCTCATCCTCACTCCACTCCACCAGCCCATATTTCTGTTTTGCTGCTCTATTGTTGATTTGTTTTGCTGGAAGCTATTATATTTTGGTGTGTGAACTCAGGTATATTGTCGGGTAAGAATTACCCATCGGGTAAGAATTACTTGTCGGGTGTGGGTATGGAATGAATTTTCTATCCGCCTGCGGGTATGGGTAACCCAACGGGTAAGATTTTGATCTGGCGGGTGTGGGTACGGGTGGCCAGTACCCATCGGGTACGTACCCGTTGCCATCTTGAGTCGAGGCAGTTTGACTCCTTCATGACTTGATCAACGATGAGCTGCGAGTTGCCCCAAACGTCGAGACACCGTACCCCAAGTTCGATGGTGATTTGCATGCCGTTGACGAGGGCTTCGTACTCGGCCACGTTGTTGGAGGCAGGGAAGTGGAGCCAAACCATGTAGCGCATGTGTACTCCGAGGGGCAAGATGAAGAGCAGACCCGCGCCTGCCCCGGTCTTCATCAGGGATCCATCGAAGTACATGGTCCAGCACTCCGTCTAAATTTGAGCAGGTGGCAGTTGGGTGTCGGTCCACTCAGCCACAAAATCAGCCAAAACCTGAGACTTAATCGCTTTCCGAGGTGCAAAAGTCAAGGCTTCCCCCATAAGCTCGATGACCCACTTGGCTATTCTACCTGAGGCCTCCCGGTTATGGATTATCTCTCCCAAGGGGAAAGACGATACCACGGTCACTAGGTGGGACTCGAAGTAGTGACGCAGCTTGCGCCGAGCCAAGACTATGGCGTAGATCAGCTTCTGGATGTGGGGGTAGCGTGTTTTGGTCTCGGAGAGCACTTCGCTGATGAAGTAGACAGGTCGCTGGATGGGTAAAGCGTGCCCCTCTTCCCGCCTCTCCACTACCACGACCGCGCTGACCACTTTGGTCGTTGCAGCGACGTAGAGTAAGAGGGCCTCATCCCTGGCTGGTGGTACTAGGATGAGAGGACCGGTGAGCAGTGCCTTGAGCTTGGCGAGGGCTTCTTCGGCCTCGGCGGTCCAAGAAAAGCGTTCGGATTTTCTCAAGAGGCGGTACAGAGGCAAGCCCTTGTCGCCAAGGCGCGAGATGAAGCGGCTCAGGGCCGCAAGGCATCCCATGACCCTCTACACTCCCTTGAGGTCTCGGATTGGTCCCATGCTGGTTACGGCTGAGACCTTCTCTGGGTTGGCCTCGATGCCACGTTCTAAGACTATGAATCCTAAGAGCATGCCTCGGGGAACCCCGAACACACACTTCTTGGGGTTGAGCTTGATGCCCTTCTCTCTGAGGCCTTTGAAGGCTATCTCCAGGTCATCGACGAGATCCTCGGCCTTTCTGGACTTGACCATGATATCGTCCACATAAGCCTCAATGGTTCACCCAAGGTGCTCGCCAAAGACCTAGGTCTTGCACCGCTGGTATGTGGCTCCTATGTTTCTGAGGCCGAAAGGCATAGTCACATAGCAGTACATGCCGAACGGTGTGATAAAAGAAGTCGTGAGCTGGTCGGACTCTTTCATCTTGATTTGATGGTAACTGGAGTACGCATCAAGGAAAGACAGAGTCTCGCATCCCGTAGTGGAGTCAACGATTTGATCGATTTAGGGTAATGGGAAGGGGACTTTTGGACAGGCTTTATTCAAACCGATGTAATCTACACACATCCTCCACTTCCCATTTTTCTTCTTGACCAACACAGGGTTAGCTAACCACTCTGGATGGGATACCTCCTTGATGAATCTGACCGTCAAGAGCTTCTACAACTCCTCACCAATGGTCTTGCATTTTTCCTCGTCGAATCGGCGTAGGCGCTGCTTCACCGATCTGGAGTCAGCCCAAATGTCCAAGGCGTGCTCGGCAACCTCCCTCGGTATGCCTAGCATGTCCGAGGGACTCCACGTGAACATATCAGCATTCGTGCAGAGAAAGTCAACGAGCACGGCTTCTTATTTGATGTCGAGAGTGGCGCTGATCCTCAGCGCTCGGTCATCGAGGCACGTAGGGTCAATTGGGACGAGTTTGACGGCCTCCGCGGGCTCGAAAGTCCTAGCTCGATGCTTGGGCTCGGGCAGGTGGCTGCCAAGTCAGTCAAGGTCAGCGATGAGGGTCTCGACCTCCACGAGAGCCTCGGTGTACTCGATGCACTGGACGTCGCAATCGTATGCATGTTCGTACGTCGACTCAATCGTGATGACGCCGTTGGGACCCGGCATCTTGAGCTTGAGGTAGGTGTAGTTGGGGACCGCCATGAACTTGGCATAGCACGGCCGCCCTAGGATGGCATGGTAGGTTCCTTTGAACCCAACCACCTCGAAGGTAAGGACCTCCTTGCGGTAGTTGGAGGGGGTGCCGAAGCAAACGAAGAGGTCGATACGCCCGAGGGGTCGCGTGCGTTTCCCCAGCACGATGCCGTGGAAAGGTGCGGCATCACCCTAGAGCCACGACTGGTCGATTTCCAGGAGCTCCAGGGTGTTGGCGTAGAGGATGTTGAGGCCGCTGCCTCTGTCCATCAACACCTTGGTGAGTTAGGTGTTGCTGATGATCGGGTCGACGACAAGTGGGTAGTGCCTAGGGTTCGAGACATGGTTGGAGTGGTCATCCCGACCAAAGGTGATCGCTTCCCAAGACCAGTCGAGGTACTAGGGAGTGGCCACCTTAACCGAGAAGACCTCTCGGTGTTCCCTCTTTCACTGGCGCGCCATAAGGCACGCCGAGGGTCCGCCAAAGATCATGAAGGCGTTGTGCACCTCGGGGAACCCTTCGTCCTTGTCGTTGTCCCAGTCATCGGCGCCCCTCTTCTTGGCATCGTCATTGGGGAGCCCGAGCTTGGCGTAATAACACCGGAGCATGGTGCAATCCTCGAGGGCGTGCCTCACCGGGCCCTAGTGATAAGGGCAGGGCTTCTTCAGCATGTCGTCAAAGAGCCCAAGGCCCCTGGGGCCTCAGGGATTCTTGCGCTCCGCGGCCGCGACTAGATCAGCCTCGAGGATCTCCTGCTTCCCCTGGCGACCCTTTTTCTTTTTCTTGGGGAGGCAGCGAGGTGAGGCCTCGGTGGCCTCGTCCCTCTGCTTCCCCTTGGTGTCGTTGTCGGGGAAGATGGCTCCAACTGCCTCTTCGCCCGAGGCGACGTTGGTGGCGATGTCGAGGAGCACGGCAGCTGAGCGCGGCATGTTCTAGCCTAACTCTCGGACCAAATCTTGGCAGGTGGTGCCGGAGAGGAAAGCCTGGACAATTTCTGAGTTGCTGACGCTGGGCAACTCGGTGCACTATTTGGAGAAGCGCCGAATGAAGTCTTGGAGAGACTTGTCCAGTTTATGGCGACAGCTCTTAAGGTCCCAAGAGTTTCTAGGGCGCACGTATGTGCCCTGGAAGTTCCCGACGAAGACCCTAACCAAGTCACGCCAGTTGTGAATCTATGAGGGAGGAAGGTGTTCGAGCCAGGCTCGTGCTGAGTCTGACAAGAGCAAGGGGAGGTTGCGGATGATGAGCATGTCATCGTCCGTGCCGCCTAGCTAACATGCTAGGCGGTAATCAGCAAGCCAGAGCTCGGGGTTGGTCTCGCTGTTGTACTTCGTGAGGTTGGCTGGTTGCCGAAACTGGGCTAGGAAATGAGCAACGCGGATGGCTCTACTAAAAACTCATAGGCCAGGCGGCTCGGGAGAGGGACTGTGGTCCTCCTCACTGTCGTAGCGGGCGCCTTGATGTGGATGGTAGCCCTGGGTGGGTCCCTCACTATCGTGGCGCCATCGTCGGCCGACCACCTCGTGGTCGCCCTACGCCTCGCGTTGGTTGTCGAGGCGGTCGTGAACTGAGGGGACCCTGTTGATTGTCGGTGCCCGAGCGGGCTCGGGACGAACCGAGGCCTCCCTATGCTACTGATGCGGTGCCGAGGGGAGGTCTGAGGCGGCTTCGTGCCGTCAGGAGGCGGAACTCTCGGCCTGCTGCACCGCAGCGGTCTCGAGGAGATCCTAGAGCTCGCCGCGAACCCATCGCTCCTCTGTGGTAGAGGGCTCGGGCATCGCGCGCACTAGCATCACCGTAGCCATGACATTATGGCTAGCGCGATTGAAGATTGGGGGATGATCGTCCCCTTCATCGTCATTGATGCGGTGGTGGACGTCGCGAGCCCACCGCCGGGCTCCTCTACCGTCATCGCGGCCCTGCTGCTCCTGCTCGAGAGTGTTTCGGAGCTATTGTAGAAGGAGTCGATCTTGCTTGACCTTGGCCTGAAGCTCACGGAGCTGCTCTAGGTCTGGGCGTCGAAGTTGTCCAAGGGCAAGGTTCTCATTCCGCGCTACCGGTGGGACAATGTGTGAGGCCGTGGCATCGCCCATTCCCTAATGAAGCAGAGTACGGTTGCCTGCCCCCTCATCTTCATCGCCCATGCTTGGCATCCCTAGTCCGACGTGGAAGCACTCATGAGTGGGATCATAAGTACCTTCATCGTCAGAGTCGGAGTAGCCAAAGCAATAGTCACTCGCGGCCAGGAAGCGGCGCATGGCTTTAGGGCCGTGAAGCCTGGAGAAATCCTCTCCGACCCACGCCTCGTCCTCCTCTGAGGAGTCGGCGTGGGAGTGAGTCGAAGTCACGGTACCGAAGTCGGGGGTGAAACGTTGGTGGTGTCCGAGGAGTCGCGGTACCGAAGTCGCGTGAATGGAAGCATAGGCATAAGCATAGGAGGCGGCGGCATTTCTCAACCCGAAGGGGTACGGAGATGGTGCCATCGCCAGGTTCTGCTTCGCCGGAGCTAGCTCCTCAGGAGGTGGCGGGGCAAAGCTTAGTGACAGGGCATTGCCGCATGCCACCGACGTCTTTCCCTTGTCTAGGCTCAGGCCAGACAGGTCCCCAACTAGGGACCTTGTGCCAACAGCTGGGCATGGGATACCGATAGAGCGTGGTGTGTCGTCCAGGGTTCGTGTGGTGTCGGCGTGGCCCTGCTCGTGTCATGTCTAGAGAGCGTGACGGGAGCAGCCGCCCAGGCACTACCTGCGCCTGGGCTATGGGTGCGTGATGTCATCGTCGGCAGGCGGGGCTCGGGGTGTGAGGAGTACCATGTCATACTCATGCCCTAGAGACATGAACTCTAGGCTCCCAAACTAGACCACGGTGCCAAGAAGCAGTGGTCGTACGGGGTCTGCCATCCGAAACTTGTTGGGATGACAAAGCTGACATGCAGAGTCCCCTACCTGACGCGCCAACTGTCGGTGTTTCAGACCAGTGGGTCCTCAACCAACTAGTAAATTTGTACTGCGTGTTCCCAATTCTGGATGGTGATGCAAAGAGACACAAGGCTTATACTGGTTCGGGTAATGAGCACCCTATGTCTAGTTTGAGAGATTGATCTTGTATTCCTTGCACCGAAGTGCTCGTAGTAGGGGGTTACAAGCAGGGCAAGAGAGGGAGCTAGTCCTAGGTCTCTACGTGGAGTGGCATGGATTGCTTGAGATGTTGATCTCAGACAGTGGGGAAGCTCGAGCGTTCGTCTATGTGTTCATGCGTGAGTTCGTTGCGTGGGCATAGGCCTCATTCTTCCTCCCTTAGAAATGGCCCTGATCCCTTCCTTTTATAGTTGAAGGGGGGGACAAGGGTGACACATGCGCTAGCTACATGACGTCGTGCGAACGGAGGCAGCATGTCCAAGCCCTATAGCCTGTTACTATGGCGGCGTGGGCGACGGAGTGGTCTGTTCTTGAAGTACTGGGGCGACGTGCTGGTTACATCTAATCCTGTGCGTCGTGGGAGCTCCAGTGTTACCTTGAAGCGGGCGTGGCGGTCGGTGTGCTGGTCACTGTGTGTTGACTACGTGAGAAGCCAAGGCTTAGTTGGTGCCGAGGCCGAGCCATCATGGGGGTCTTGGCAGACGTGAATCCCGAGATTGCCGAGACCCTATCGTAGATCGCTGAGGCTCGGAGGGAACAGTTGATCTTGTACGCTGATTCCGAGGCTATGATGACCCAGACTAGACTCCCCCATGCTGTGTTGTCTCTGGGCCGGGGGTTAGGTGGCACAGTGTAGCGCAGGCGCTGATCGTGGGCACAACACCGGAGCACAGTGACCGGTAATCCCCGCCGCGCCCTGTCTGGGACGGTATGGCATTGACGTGACTTCCCGTCTCGTCAGCCGCTCCGTGGTGTCGGGCCGTCATTCGGCTGATATTGCGGGAGTAGTTGGCGCATTAATGGGATGCGACATGCTGTTGGGGAGACTGGTCGAGGCGGAAGCGACGGGTTGTCCAAGGCTTGTCCAAGGCTTTACGCGTGGGGCCTCGGGAGAGATGGAGAATCGGTTCCCTGTCGAGGCCCTCTGTGCGAGGCCTCGTGCGAGGTGGAGATTTGGCAGGCCACCGAGACCTCCCGTGCGAGACCCGGAGCAATGCGGAGAGTTGGTGGGCTTCGACAAAGCCGGGATTTAACAAATGGCTTACCCTTTGGCTTCGTTCTTGACGGGGTTTAAGTGATTCTTTTGGTATGCGCTCGGGGTATCCTATTTTATGGTACCCGACACGAGGTATTCACCTATGATTTAATTTCTTACCTTCCATTCCATGCTATTAGGATGAACGGACCCGGTTGACAGTTGGCAATGCACTTGGATCTGACCCGGTTCAATTCGGAACAGCAATGGACAAACATCCTAATCTGACGATGGCTCACTTGCTAGGTCCACAGGCCACGGTGGTCATAAGCCCACCGTCTTTTTTATTTTTAGCCCTTTTTCAAAAGATTCTCTCAAATATGACCCTGACGGAATGCTTTCAAAAAATAGATCCTCATCTTGGCGCCATCGGTATTGGCGCCAAGGTCACACGGCATGGCATGAGAGAAGTTGGCACCAAGACCCTTCCGCGTGGAGCTGACATAGCAGGGGTCTTGGCGCCAAGCATGGTGCCATGGGCCCGACTTATTTTCCTCCTTCCTCACCCTTCCTCACTTCGTCCGAGCATCGCCGCTGTCGTGTCTCCTCCTCGGCTTGCCGCGCCGCCTGCCCACCCGCGCCCGCACAGCGCCGTGCCCGCACCGTCGCCCGGCCACCCCAGCCGTCGTCCCCACCCCGTCTAGCCCACCTCGGCCGTGTGTCCATCCTAGCTGTCGCAAGCGCCCATACACCTCCGCATCGTCCCCGGCCGACTGTCGTTTGATAGGTAATTTTTCTATGTATACGATGTAGTTAGTTGTTGATCCAGAGATTAGTTATAACCTTATTACCCTATTTACTTAATTATTTAGCTATATATTTAGTTAGTTATGAGAACTTAATTAGTTAGTGTATTAGTGATTTAGATATGTAGAAGTTAGTTAGTTAGTAAAATAGTTATATAGTTAGTTACATAGTTAGATAGTTACTTGACATAGTTATTTAGTAGTACTTAGCAGTTAGCAGTAGTTATTAGTTAGGAGTACTTGGTGATTAGTAGTACATAGTAGTTACTTTTTACGTATTAGAGACCTTGTACTTAGTATGTTTCATTTATATTGGACTAAAGGAAATGTGCTTCATTATGTTTATGAACTAGATGGACAACCTAGTGAGCATATATCATGGAGGCACTATGGAACGAGATCACTATGGATATGTTGAGTTTATTGACATGCAAAGCGTGCCTGTGTTATTCAATGAGAAGCCATCATTTAGTGAGTTGGTTGCAAGGGCTCGGGAGGAGCTACATTGCCATGGAGATGATGGCATCATAGTTGAGGGTGTACTTCACCTAGGTTCCCCACCCAACATGCTAAGAAAGATGATCCCAATTGGGTGTGCAGATCAGTGGGAGAACTATGTCAGATCGGCTATGAAGAGTCAGTTCCAAAGTTTGGCAGTGGTTGTGCATCTGGTGTTAGTTGATCCCATCCCTAATGGGTTTTCCCCGCTAATGGGTGAGCAGACATACTTGGACCCTTCCATCCTGGAACCTAATATGGATGCGGAGGTTCCGCCTATGGTTCCTGATGCCCCATCCGCCCCCATTGATGTGGCAGATCCTCCTTAGGAGATCCCCTTGACATAGAATCATTGGAGTAAGTGTCAATTATGCAATGTTGTTTGTAGCTTACCCCCTTCTTTTCATCCATTTATCTCATTCTTTCCTCCTATTTGTGCTTATGTTGCAGGAGGCATTCCCGACAATGTGGGTGCTCCTCCTGTTGATGCTCAGGTGCAATGTGGAGATGGATTCTGTGCCTCCAATAGTATTGAAATTATGAATGATTTAGAGCCATATGAGATCACTAGGGCTGTTGATTCTAATGATGATCGTCCTATTGGAGAACTCATGGAGAGTGACATTGAGATGCTGAGGCGTATCTTCTCCGGCTGTCGTGATCCTTTATAGCACCCGGTTTTGAAGACAAAACCAGATACACACTATATGTGAGCCCAGGAAGTCAAATCTCACATATAGCCACAAATAAGGGTAATATCAAAAGACAATACTTATTACATAACGTATTAGTAAAAGAAAAGTACACTCAGAGTAAAGACAGCAGAAAGTTGACTCCGATCTTCTGGCGAAGACTCCAAATTCACAGGGACGACTGACTGGTTGACCACAAGCCTAACTCCTCCAAACCAGCAATCTGGTACCCATCTGGGATTTTTATCCAAGTATAGAAAAATAAAGCAAGTGTAAGTACATGTCATACTTAATAATTATATCATGGGGTTCATGAGGCTCAAAAGGGCTAACACTGGTTTAACTGCGATTAGCTTTAATAGATCATCTTTTTAACAATTGGTTGGCAACAAGTTTATCCATAAGCCCATAAACTCATGATCAAGTAAACATGAATAATGTATAGCATAAACGATTAATTATTAACATCATCATCCGTTAGTGATCATCTCTATTCCATAAGGGTCCAAGGCCGCTCGTGTCCGTGAGCACGGCTGTTATAATAGTTTTATACTCTGTAGAGTTTATACACGTTCACTATGAGTTGTGATTTACCCTTTCGCCCGAGGTAGCTATTCTCTTGACCCACTTCCAAGGAAGGTCAGCAGGGTTCACTATGAAGCCTTTCAAAGAATTCATCTAACATGTTAGGGCCGCCAGGCGTATGTGGCCCATCTCTAGGAGTGGCAAGCGTGGGCATCGCAGCACGGTACACACTTCCCAGCAGCAAAGGAAACATACCCCATGCCTGAAAGGTAACCACTAACAAGCTAGAAAAGATCCTCATACTAAGCTAAAGCCAGAGCCATATGGCCCGCACAGCTGTACTGTAAGTCCCGGATGATCGCTTATAGATAAGTCCTTAGGGAGAGGAATCTGAAGAATATAAATACTCTAGCCCCCTGGTTCCATGTTACTAAGAAGTCATGTTTTAATGTTTATTGCATATATCATTAGTCAAGTTACAAGATCATGGTTTTGATTAAGCACTAGCAAAAACTATCCCAATGCATTATCCCAAAGGTTTCAAGGTGCAAGATATCAAATATCTAGGATATCCTATTTGGCAACAAGGTAGACACATGCAATATGAATGAAGTGTTTAAATGTGAATAGGTAATAAGGATAGTCCCATGCTATACTTGCCTTACACACCGATCCTTCGGTAAGCTTTATTCTTCGATGTCTTTCTTCTTCTTCTTGATCACCACGTGTATCTCACCGACTGGACAATCGTAGAACACCACACAAACATCCATACATATACATGCATAGCATACAGTTGCATATATATCATAACAGTACACCAATCATAGAAAAAATTAAGTAAAAGAGATTGATATACGATTCTACGTATCACTACGATCACACAGTCGTGAGAAGCACGCTAATCGAAACTATGGTTCAAAAGTTACAACTACCGAGAGATTTGCTTAATACGTGGAAAATAAACTATAGGCTTCATTTATGTTAACTATATGAATTCATATACAAAAGATATTTTATAAATAATATAGATTAAATTAAGTCAATTTTAGATTTAAATTATAAAACAAAAGTAAAACAAATCATATTTTATGTATAAAACCTAGTTGCATAATCATTAATCAAGATATGATTTAAACCATGATTTTTATGAAATAGTAATATAGTAAACCTCATTACTAATACGTAGATCTCGTCGTTACGAAACAAACGTAACTTGAACGGACTATTTCAGAGTTTAAATAAATAAGTTATGATTTAAACAAGTTTTACTTTAATTAAATAATAGATTAAATCTACTCATGAATTTCAAGTGTTGAAAACATGCCTAACAGTAGTATAAACACATATGTAACGTAAATACGGTCCTAACGCAATTCGAACGGATCGAATCGGACTTAAAACGCAAAAGTTACGCATGAAATAAGATTCAGTGGCATTCCTATAAATATTTGAACTCAAATTTGAATTAAAACAATTAAAAATCTGAATTTAAATGTATTTTGGACTGGGCATACTATTTCTGGAATTTACAGGGTCTAAAGTGAATAAAAACAGGGCTGATTTGTATTTATTTTGAACTAAATCGGACTGCGGGTTGATTACTTGGAAATTCGGGGGCTAAACTGTAAAATGGCGTGACTTTGACTGGATGTTGACCTAGCTGCTGACCAGGTAGCCATGTGGCAGCATGCTATTGGCGCGGTGTGCCACGCGTGTGGTGGACGCGGTGCGCTGGCGCTGTGGACCACGTCCACGAGTCCATGGTGGACCGAACCATTATATTCTAATCGTGGCCGTCCATCCAAGATCCTATGGCGCAGGTGAGTGCGGGGCAGCGGGTTGCCGGAGAAGAACACATGACGGCAGCGCCATGGGTGCCGGCGTGTCGAACTTGCCGGTGACGTCGGTACGGGGGACTCCGGCCATCCCGAGACAAGACAAACACACGGAAACGCTCTACATGTGCCCGCGAACTCCATAGATGCAAAGCCGAGGGCGGGGAGTGCGCCAAGGTGACGATCCCACGGCGGCGCAATGGCCGGCAGTGGCTGCGTTCTATGCTATGTTGTTCTAGGGCGCCGTTCCACAAAATGGAGACACGGGGAGGTGGAGTGTCTTACCGCGAGTCCCACGGCGGTGGTCACGACATCTGGAAGGCCTCCGAAGGGGCTAGTCGACGGCGGCCGCGATCTGGAGAGAGAGCATGGCCGAGTGAGGTTGAATCCGAGGAGTTGAAGGTCAAAACGCGAAATCGACGATACCTTCTGCTTCGGGGGAACACGGCGGAGGTCACCGGCGCATCAGCGATGAGGTTCGGGCACCGGAGCAACGAATTGCGGCGGCGACCGGTGAGCGTGAGCGCGGATAGAGAAAAGGGGAGAAGACGGGGGCGTGGCTCAGGTTTTATAGATGGGTGGGCACAACGTACAAGGAAGGGGGAGCGGGGCACAGCGATTACCTGCCGTACGGGCGTGGCGGCTTACCTTGTAGGAGCGTCGGCGCGGTGGATTTCCATACGGGCGTGCGCCATCGGTGGGGCAGAGAAGGGAAGGAGCGCGGGGAAGAAGGAAAGGGGACGGTGGTGGCTGACGGGTGGGGCCGGCAGCGCGGTGAGAGGGAGGAGTGACGCCGACGGGCGGGTCTCGACTTGCAGCGAGGGAGAAGGGGCTTGCGGGCGCATGCGGTGCGCGCGCTGACGAGCGGGTCCCACGGCGCAGTGAGGGGAAGGGGAGTAGAGCGTATGCGGCCGTGGGCGTTGGAGCATGCCAAAGCGGAGCGGGCCACCAGCTGGGCCATGGTGCTGAAGCAGAGGCAGGCGCGGAGCAGGCCGACACGGGATGGGCCAATGTGGTGCGGGCGTGCGAGCTGGGCTGATCAGCAGCGGCTGACGCCGGGAAGGGGAGCGGAGCAGGCCAGCAGAGCAGGCTAAGCGGGCCATGCGAAGCAGGCCAGATGGAGGAAAAGGGAGGGGCAGCTGCTGGCTAGGCCGCCAGCAGGCTAGGCCAGAGTCTGGGCTGAAAGTGAAGAATACAACATTTTTTTTCAAATTCCTTCTCTATTTCCCAATTCTTTTTCTTTTCTTAATTCAAAACAATTTCAAATGTGATCCAAACAAGTATAAATATGACTTAAAATTTACTTTCTAATTCCAACATAGATGAACCAATTTTTGGGTATGTTTTCCAAAAATAAATTTTTAAGTTCTTACATTTTCTAATTCCTTTTCTTTTTCTAATCTTCTAATTCTAAGCTAAATTCAAATCCAATTCGAGTATGGTTTTCAAAAATACTTTTCCCATTAAATAAAAATGGTCAATTCCATTAGGCTTTCCAAGATAAACTTTACAACTTTAAAAATACTTTTATTTTCTAATTTTCTTTTCTTTCTTTTCTTTTATTTCAAAGCCATTTTCAAACTCTTTTTCAAAAGCATTTTAACCATTTTGACTTTTAAACTAAAACCACTCAACCAATAAAATTAAATGCAATAGCATGTATGCATCAAACATATTACTACCTTATAATGTATTTTAAATTAATGAAAAATTTTATTTTCCTATATTTTATGTGCACAAAATTCATAAATAAATCATTTTAACTCTACTTTAAAAGAGGCAAATTTTTGGGTGTTACAATTCTACCCCCCTTAAGATGAATCTCGTCCTCGAGATTCAGAAGACGTCAACTAAGATATGGGAATACTCCATCCTTGGATTCTTCTTTGCTTCCTCGTGTAGTTCCATCGTCTTGCGTTGATAAAGATCCACATTACTTTGCATACTTGTTGCTCTTACTCCAAGTAACTTGCCTAACTAATTCCAAAACAGGTGCATTGAACAGCTCTCCGGTAACCCTAATCACTAGGCCATAATTCTTTTTTTTCTCATATGTTCACCATCCAACAAAGCTTCCTTATGTTCTTGGTCTGAAAGATGATCTACAACCAATCTTCAAAACATTGATGATCTTGGTGAAGTTGCTCGAACTGGGAATACAACTCTTAATCCTTAGTGTCACTCGAACCTTCTTAGCACAATTCTCCATTGCTAAGGGCATCGGCCATGACTTCGCTTCTCGAAGTGATAGCACTCTTCCAAGTCACAATCAATCTCATTCCAGCGAGGTTATCACAAGCTCAAAGACTAACTTGGTGAAGATGTCCTATATACTCTTGTGATCCTCCTAGATGTCACTTTTACTTTCAAGAAGAGGGTACTTCCATGCATCGCAATGGATAACTCTAGATAATATGTTAGTTTCACTCATGCTTATAAGGACACATCCTACACCTTCACAAGATACATTATTGTAGATACAAAGCTCTTATCCTGATCTGACAAAGCTAATACCTAGATTTTACGTTAACCTCTTCTTGGATTAAACACTTGCGTGAGGTCTCTTTATCCAAACCAACTTAAAAGATTTTCCAGTAGCTCTCCCAAAATTCTTGATGATCTTGGATAAATCTTTCTTGGACTTGTAACCAAGCCTCATTAACACTCTAAGTTCCTCTTGCATCTTTGGGTACCACCACGCTTCCGCTGCGCACTCTGATTTCCGCTGTGCAAACTCGAACGTATGATACTTCATCTTACCAATTCTTCAACTTGGCTACCCCCCTTAAGATAAGGTAAAGTAGGGGATACCAAAGTATAGCTTGCATCGTCTTGTGATTGAAGTCTACTGTTGTCCAAAAATTCCTCATGACTTTCGATCGTCTAAAATCAAAGATATGAACCGATAATGACAGGATGCTCCGAAGACAGGATAGTAAAAATAGAAGAACGATAACCCAACTATTTATTTCATTAATCCTTATACCTTAGGCCTATAAACTAAATAAAATTGTGGGAACACCCAACAAGATCATTGCAATCATTACAAAGATGCAAAACAAGCATAAACATAATGACAAATCAACAAGACAATAATGATGCACAACTCAATCATTGACTCAACTTGCGATATTATCGTTTTTATTACATCAGGGGCACAAATTCCTATTCCTTAACTAAGGATCTTGGGTAGTCTAGCATGACTTCTTCATTCTTCAATTTCACCAAATGCTTCTTTCGGGTTGGGTATCACTGACACTTTCTGGTAACAGTCCAGTAGTGATCTGACTCTGGCTACTTCCTTGGTGTAATTGTTGATTCTTCTATGGGCAAGATTTAACATAATATCCTTCCTGCTGGCAATGATAACACTTTTGCTTATCTAGATCTTTAGTGATGTCATACTCCACAGAATTGTTGCTTAGGATATTATTAGCTTGCTGACTCTATAAGTTCATCTTTGTTTGACTGGACCGCTTTTTAGCTTGCTTGATCTTTTGGGGTTGAAACTCCGTATAGGTGATTGTCCACCCATCTATGCATACCTCAGGTGGAAAGAGTGGAGTAACCTTAGCTTGAGAAACTTCTAATTCTTTAGAGTCTGAGTTTATCTGACTAGGGATTGGAGTTGGATGTGACAATGTAATAGAACTCGAATGTTGATTTCTTCCTGATTCTGACTCTGGTGAGATCTCCTTTCTCTTCTTATCCACATTGTCCTTAGGTACAGGCTGAATACCTTCATACTCAATTCTTTCTCCTAATAGTGTGGTTAGAAGCACCGAACGCTGGGCATACTTGATCACTCCTTTGCAAGCAGATAGCCATCCTATTCCAAGAATGACATCAATGTCTACTAACTCTAATACAATAAGATTTGCTTCAAATTTTACTCCTTTGATGTTAAGACTAACTCTTGGGCATTTGTGGTTTGCCTTCATTTCTCCTTCTGGGGTCTTAACTATCACTGGTCTCCTCATTGGAAGCATAGTTATCTTATGGTCCTTTACGTATGCACTAGAGATAAATGAATGTGAAGCTCTGGGGTCAAACAACACTGTGGCGGAAGCTGAGTTTACTGAAATGAAACCATACACAACCTCCTTTGCTCCATGAGCGATAGTCATATCCACATTATTCAATCTTCCTTGGATGTAGTTTCTCTTTGCTTTACTTCCTTGCTCCTGTTTCTTCTGGACCTTCTGTTCCTGCTTCTGCTATGGTTGGTCCTGGCATTCATATGCCGTTCTTCCAATATCTTCATTGGACTTCATATTCTTCCAAGCTTCTACTACTTGTCTCTTCACTGGTCCCTTTGGTATGTTGGTTTGACTTTGTGGCTAGCACTGTTGAAAACTCCTAGGTTGGGTCACTCCTTCTGGTGCTTGTTGTTGCACAACTACAAGCTTTTCCTTGTCAAATGCAGTCAAGGGCAACGTAGCTTGGTCCTCCTGACCTTTGATATTGGTGGTCTCCTCATTACGATCCATCTATATAGACAAAGATAGAGGATTGAGAATAGAGACAAAGTTTTCATAACAGACAGAGGCTGAAGTGAGCATAAATTTTAGCAAATAACAAGGTTGGAGAGAAAACAAGAACTAAGCAAGATAAAAGCATGCTAAAACATCCAGTTCTATCTAGGCTTGCGTCCTACAGTCAGCATTGCTCTGATATCACTTTGTAGCACCTAGTTTTAAAGACAAAACCAGATACACACTATATGTGAGCCCAAGAAGTCAAATCTCACATATAGCCACAAATAAGGGTAATATCAAAAGACAATACTTATTACATAACGTATTAGTAAAAGAAAAGTACCCTCAGAGTAAAGACAGTGGAAAGTTGACTCCGATCTTCTGGCGAAGACTCCAAATTCATAGGGACGACTGACTGGTTGACCACATGCCTAACTCCTCCAAACCAGCAATCTGGTACCCATCCGGGATTTTTATCCAAGTATAGAAAAATAAAGCAAGTGTAAGTACATGTCGTACTTAACAATTATATCATGGGGTTCATAAGGCTCAAAAGGGCTGACACTGGTTTAACTGCGATTAGCTTTAATAGATCATCTTTTTAGCAATTGGTTGGCAACAAGTTTATCCATAAGCCCATAAACTCATGATCAAGTAAACATGAATAATGTATAGCATAAACAATTAATTATTAACATCATCATCCATTAGTGATCATCTCTATTCCATAAGGGTCCAAGGCCGCTCGTGTCCATGAGCACGGCTGTTATAACAGTTTTATACTCTGCAGAGTTTGTACACGTTCACTGTGAGTTGTGATTTACCCTTTCGCCCAAGGTAGCTATTCTCTTGACCCACTTTCAAGGAAGGTCAGCAGGGTTCACTATCAAGCCTTTCAAAGAATTCATCTAACATGTTAGGGCCACCAGGCGTATGTGGCCCATCTCTAGGAGTGGCAAGCATGGGCATCGCAGCATGGTACACACTTCCCAGCAGCAAAGGAAACATACCCCGTACCTGAAAGGTAACCACTAACAAGCTAGAAAATATCCTCATACTGAGCTAAAGCCAGAGCCATATGGCCCGCACAGCTGTACTGTAAGTCCCGGATGATCGCTTATAGATAAGTCCTTAGGGAGAGGAATCTGAAGCATATAAATACTCTAGCCCCCTGGTTCCATGTTACTAAGAAGTCATGTTTTAATGTTTATTGCATATATCATTAGTCAAGTTACAAGATCATGGTTTTGATTAAGCACTAGCAAAAACTATCCCAATGCATTATCCCAAAGGTTTCAAGGTGCAAGATATCAAATATCTAGGATATCCTATTTGGCAACAAGGTAAACACATGCAATATGAATGAATGAAGTGTTTAAATGTGAATAGGTAACAAGGATAGTCCCATGCTATACTTGCCTTACACACCGATCCTTCGGTAAGCTTTATTCTTCGATGTCTTTCTTCTTCTTCTTGATCACCACGTGTATCTCACCGACTGGACAATCGTAGAACACCACACAAACATCCATACATATACATGTATAGCATATAGTTGCATATATATTAGAATAGTACACCAATCATAGAAAAAATTAAGTAAAAGAGATTGATATACGATTCTACGTATCACTACGATCACACAGTCGCGAGAAGCACGCTAATCAAAACTATGGTTCAAAGGTTACAACTACCGAGAGATTTGCTTAATATGTGGAAAATAAACTATAGGCTTCATTTATGTTAACTATATGAATTCATATACAAAAGATATTTTATAAATAATATAGATTAAATTAAGTCAATTTTAGATTTAAATTATAAAACAAAAGTAAAACAAATCATATTTTATGTATAAAACCTAGTTGCATAATCATTAATCAAGATATAATTTAAACCATGATTTTTATGAAATAGTAATATAGTAAACATCATTACTAATACGTAGATCTCGTCGTTACGAAACAAACGCAACTTGAACGGACTATTTCGGAGTTTAAATAAATAAGTTACGATTTAAACAAGTTTTACTTTAATTAAATAATAGATTAAATCTACTCATGAATTTGAAGTGTTGAAAACATGCCTAACAGTAGTATAAACATGTAGGTAACGTAAATACGGTCCTAACGCAATTCGAACGGATCAAATCGGACTTAAAACGCAAAAGTTACGCATGAAATAAGATTCAGTGGCATTCCTGTATATATTTGAACTCAAATTTGAATGAAAACAATTAAAAAATCTGAATTTAAATGTATTTTGGACTGGGCATACTATTTTTAGAATTTATAGGGTCTAAAGTGAATAAAAACAGGGCTGATTTGTATTTATTTTGAACTAAATCGGACTGCGGGTTGATTACTTGGAAATCCGGGGGCTAAACTATAAAACAGTGTGGCTTTGACTGGATGTTGACCCAGCTGCTGACCAGGCAGCCACGTGGCAGCATGCTGTTGGCGTGGTGTGCCACGCGTGTGGTGGACGTGGTGCGTTGGCGCTGTGGACCATGTCCACGAGTCCGTGGTGGACCGAACCGTTATATTCTAATCGTGGCCGTCCATCCAAGATCCTATGGCGCAGGTGAGTGCGGGGCAGCGGGTCGCCGGAGAAGAACACATGACGGCGGTGCCATGGGTGTCAGCATGCCGAATTCGCCGGTGACGTCGGTACGGGGGACTCCGGCCATCCTGAGACAAGACAAACACACAGAAACGCTCTACATGTGCCCACGAACTCCATAGATGCAAAGCCGAGGGCGGGGAGTGCGCCAAAGGTGTCGATCCCATGGCGGCGCCATGGCCGGCAGCGGCTGCGTTCTATGCTACGTCGTTCTAGGGCGCCGTTCCACAAAATGGAGACACAGGGAGGTGGAGAGTCTTACCGCTAGTCCCACGGCGGTGGTCACGGCGTCTGGAAGGCCTCCGAAGGGGCTGGTCGACGGTGGCCGCGATCTGGAGAGAGAGCACGACGCGGGTGAGGTTGAATCCGAGGAGTTGAAGGTCAAAACGCGAAATCAACGATACCTACTGCTTCGGGGGAACACGGCGGAGGTCACCGGCGCATCAGCGATGAGGTTCGGGCACCGAAGCAACGAATTGCGGCGGCGACCGGTGAGCGTGAGCGCGGACAGAGAAAAGGGGAGAAGACGGGGGCGTGGCTCGAGTTTTTTAGACGGGTGGGCGTGGCGTACAAGGAAGGGGGAGCGGGGCACGGCGATTACCTGCCGTATAGGCACGGCGGCTTACCTTGTAGGAGCGTTGGCGCGGTGGATTTCCATATGGGCGTGCGCCATCGGCGGGGCAGAGAAGGGAAGGAGCGCGGAGAAGAAGGAAAGGGGACGGTGGTGGCTGATGGGTGGGGCCGGTAGCACGGTGGGAGGGAGGAGTGACGCCGACGGGTGGGTCCCGGCTTGCAGCGAGGGAGAAGGGGCTTGCGGGCGCATGCGGTGCGCGCGCTTACGAGCGGGTCCCTCGGCGCAGTGAGGGGAAGGGGAGCAGAGCGTATGCGGTCGTGGGCACTGGAGCATGCCAAGGCGGAGCGGGCCATCAGCTAGGCTGCGGTGCTGAAGCAGAGGTAGGCGTGGAGCAGGCCAACGCGGGATGGGCCAATGCGGTGCGGGCGTGCGAGCTGGGCTGATCAGCAGCGGCTGACGTCGGGAAGGGGAGCGGAGCAGGCCAGCAGAGTAGGCCGAGCGGGCCATGCGAAGCAGGCCAGAAGGAGGGAAAGGGAGGGGCAGCTGCTGGCTGGGCCACTAGCAGGCCAGGCCAGAGTCTGGGCTGAAAGTGAAGAATACAAGATTTTTTTTCAAATTCCTTCTCTATTTCCCAATTCTTTTTCTTTTCTTAATTCAAAACAATTTCAAATGTGATCCAAACAAGTATAAATATGACTTAAAATATACTGTCTAATTCCAACATAGATGAACCAATTTTTGGGTATGTTTTCCAAAAATAAATTTTTAAGTTCTTACATTTTCTAATTCCTTTTCTTTTTCTAATCTTCTAATTCTAAGCTAAATTCAAATCCAATTCGAGTATGGTTTTCAAAAATACTTTTCCCATTCAATAAAAATGGTCAATTCCATTAGGCTTTCCAAGATAAACTTTACAACTTTAAAAATACTTTTATTTTCTAATTTTCTTTTCTTTCTTTTCTTTTATTTCAAAGCCATTTTCAAACTCTTTTTCAAAAGCATTTTAACCATTTTGACTTTTAAACTAAAACCACTCAACCAATAAAATTAAATGCAATAGCATGTATGCATCAAACATATTGCTACCTTATAATGTATTTTAAATTAATGAAAATTTTTATTTTCCTATATTTCATGTGCACAAAATTCATAAATAAATCATTTTAACTCTACTTTAAAAGAGGCATATTTTTGGGTGTTACATCCTAGTGTTCATGAGTTCAATGATTTTACTCATTCGGATCAGGCATTTGCAGAAGGATGTGATGATGAGTTGTAGGAAGCTCTAGAGGCTGGTCCTAGCATGGAGATTTAGAAGGGGAGAGTTTTCAATGACCTCCCTGCATTAAAGAGGTGGTTGTAGGGGTTTGCAATGATACACAAGAGACCTTACAAGTTCTTGCATTCCTATGCGGAGCGGTGTTACATGGTTGTGTGTGACCAGGAACGTTGTCCATGGAGGGTTTGTGCAAGAAAGTAAAAGGTCACAGGAAAGTGGAAGATCACAAGAGTTGTCGGTTGGATCATAAGAAGAACATGAAGATTTTTTATTGGGACCAACACCACCACAACTTTATTGAAGAGTGGGAGCTCTTCGACGCCAACATGGATGACAACGATGAGCCACACATGAACAATGAGTATAGGCAGTACCAAGCTTGGTACCATGGAGCAACACGTCCGAGGCTTAGGCTATAGTTGTCACAAGTTGACTACACCAACATTGAGTCATCCGAGGACGAAGACATGGCGTACGACCAATCTACTCATGTAGGAAGGTAGGTGGAGACAGGACTGATCTTAGATAGAGTGGTATGTCATTTGCCTTAGTTTTCTATACCGAGTTGCCTACCAACACATTCTAACTTTGAACTTTGTTGTAGGGCAACACCCTTAGAGTGTCGTTCGAAGAAATTGAGCGCTTTCATCCGAGAGTCAGGGACGATGACACGCATAGCTTCCTAGATGTAAGATTCCTCCATTCTTTCAAGTATAGTACTAATACGTTGAATTCTTTCAGTTAACATGATTTTGTGCAATAGAGATTGACACGTCGGCTATGCCGTGTGGCTACTCGTTGTGGTTGCAGGACAGCCACGATGCAAGACATGCATGTGCCTTCTGTAGCTAAAGGAGGCATAGGTTCTTTTAGCCAAGCACCTATAGGGTCTAGAGGCAGTGCCTACGAGGATGAGGATGATGACTACGAGGAGGTAGACCAGAGGCACGAGGAGCTTGGACCGTCTCAGCAATAGGATGCTCCCTCGACTCAGCCTATGCAACAGCTAGGGACCAGGCAACACCGACCACCCGGCCCTTTCACTCCAGGCACCGATGCTCTTGACCACAAGGGTAAGGGTAAGACTAGGAGGCAGTGAGGGCTGTGGTAGAGGCTGTGGTAGATGTTATTATGGACTACTATGGACTTTGTGGACTTTCATTATGCACTATAATGGACTGTATGGACTATTATTATGGACTATTTTGTGGTAGAACTGCCTGAAATAGCACACCTCCGGAGGCGCTCATCTTCCACCGGACACTAAGCACCCTGAGAGCGAGTTACATCGGGCGGGTTCCATCGAGCACACCCCAAGGGAGAACTCGAATAATCCACATTTTTCTCTAGAATCCAATAATGAGAACGAGTTTACAATACTTAGTCCATTTCATACAACCAGAGTTCTTAGAAATACATTATTACAGTACCAAGTTCAGAGTGTGGAAATTAAACAGCAGAATTAAAGTAAACATCTATCGATAATATATAAGGATTCATCTGTGCCCACCAGAAGAATCCTCCACACAACAGCTACTCCTCAAGCTGCACCTACAACAGGGGTAAATAAACTCTGAGTAAACAATGTACTCACAAAACTTACCCGACTAGTGGTAATAATTTCTCGACTCCAAAGGATATGATAAGCTTTATGGCTTGCTGGGTTTTCTTTTGTGGAAAATAATACTAGAAGTGAGTCCTTATGTATGTTTATTATTAGTAGTCATAATTAATTCATTATCTAGCCATTCTAGATAAGCACCTATTCTACTTTCAGGCAAGAGTTGAGCAAACAATTCCATTTCACCATCTTTCATCTTCTAGTTTTTACTACGGTGCTAGACTGTCGACAAGTTGTACCGACACGGCAGCGATTCGCGAATCAATGTGCCCAGCTAGGTACCCCAAAAACACATGCCTCATCTACACCCTAGGAATCAAAAACACATCCCGAGCAGACAAGACCAACCCGTTTCACTCCTGTCAAGGGGTCTAGGTCCCCATCCAAACTAGGACTCCAAGCCCCTACCCTTGAGTCCCGGACATAGTGCGATGCAAGGACATCCACCCCAAAAACCACCATGACAGTTGGGCCAGAAAGAGCCGAAACCCATGACAAGAGAGTAACAAGTTTTCCCTGTGCCCATACACAAGTATGTGCTTGGGATAATAAGTCTGTGACTTGCTTAGAACCCAATGCAACGGCCAGTCCTTAATCAACATAGATAGGGAAATAGTGTAACCAAGCTATGCCCCGATGATCGCAGGACACAACCCCTTACACCCACCGGTACCCATACCTTATCCCTGCCCGGTCTCCATTTTTTCCTTTCACCATTTTTATCATGAGTGATAATAATAATCACTTATTATGAGTAACGATAGGTTACTCACGCTATCGAAATCCTAAGCATAGCAGCTACTTGACCTATGCTAGTAGGACTCATAGGTTGTTATATTTATGCATGTAGTTTCCATAAAATGCCTGTACGTAAATCCACATCACATATATATATATATATATATATATATATATATATATATATATATATATATATATATATATATATATATATATATCTAGTGATCATTCAAAATAAGGGTTATGCACCGGGGCTTACCTTGGGCAGGCGTGGTGTTAGCAAAGTCAGCAACTAATGGCTCTAGGGCTTCCTCTTGTATGAGAATCTCCTCCTCGTACTCCTCGATGACCTCCTCGTACTCCTACTCACCCGCAGGCATGAACTCTACCAACTCGTTATCTATATGCATGAAATGATGATGCAACACTTAGTAATATGGCAACAACAACTCTTAAAATAATAATACATCTATCAAGCAAGCTATACCGACTAAGACGCTAAGTTACTTATTATTAACACTAAACATATATGAAATATTGCATGTATTATCTTAGCAACTAAAGGTATCCCTATTCTTAACATCGATTTACTACATATATGATAAAACAAGGAGTACTAGCTACCCTATTTATCGACCTCTTATAAGGCTACAAAAATTATAGTGAGCACATAATAATACAATGAACCTACTATAAAAATTTAATGGCCAAAGCTATTACCAATTTGCCACAAAAATTCCTACAAACATTAAGTTAAATAATACTAAGCTTTCCTAAATGAATTAATGAGTCTATCATTATCATCGATAACTGTAAACCAATTACACCAACAGATAGATCACATTTTGAGAAACTTAACAGAATTTATTTCATAATTTTTGGATACTTATGTGAATTGATATTAATTTTCAAAGTTCAACTTAGAATGTAAATTATAAAGCTAATTTTATCCTTTATAAAATGGAAAATGGATTATGACCCGCGCGGCCCATGAGCGAGCGGCGTGGCCCACTCCCGCGTAGCATGCGTGCACGCGTGACCCACCGGTGTGGCCCACGCGATCGACCGACATGGGTCAGTCGGAGCAGGGCGGCCCATGCTGTCGATCGACGTGGCCCAGCCACGCGACGACGGCCCGCGACGGGAAAGCCCGCGCGCTCTGGCAAAACCCATCTTGACCACGGCCAGTCCTCGGCTGACCATACGCGTGCCCCTCCTGCATAAGCATTCATCCCTACCCCATCTTTAAGGCATCACAATATACATTAAAAGGTCTGTCAATATCTAGTTGGGCCAGGACAGGAGCAGTGGTAAGAAATTTCTTCAAAGTTTGGAAGGCTTCTTCACAAGCCGGGCTCCATACAAACTTGACATCTTTCTGGAGCAGCTTGGTCATCGGTTGAGCTATCTTGGAGAAGTCAGGAATGAAGCGCAGATAGTATCCAACAAGACCAAGGAACTACGAATCTGGTGCACTGACTTGGGAGATTTCCAATTTAACACATCTTGCACCTTGCTTGGATCTACCAAGATGCCTTCAGGTGTCAGAACATGTCCCAAAAACTGCACTCGATCTAACCAAAACTCACACTTGCTGAACTTAGCATACAGCTTGTATTCTCTCAATTGAGTCAGTACTATCCAAAGGTATTGGGCATGCTCTTCCTTGTTCTTGGAATATATCAAGATATCATCAATGAACACCACTATAAACTTATCTAACTCCAACATAAATACTGAGTTCATGAGATATATGAAGAATGCAGGAGCGTTGGTAAGACCAAAAGACTTGACTAGGTATTCATACAGCCCATACCTAGTAGAAAAGCTATCTTTGGTATATCTTGGGGTCTGATCTAGATTTGATGATAGCCTAAACGGAGATCAATCTTAGATAACACCTTTGCACCAGCCAACTGATTGAACAAAGTATCAATACGAGGTAAGGGATACTTGTTCTTAATGGTTACCGTATTGAGAGGGTAGTAATCCACACACATCTAAAGAGTGTCATCCTTCTTTTTCACAAAAATGACTGGACAACCCCATGGTGAAGAGCTAGGACAGATAAATCCCTTTTCCAAGAACTCCTCTAACTGCTTCTTCATTTTAGCCAATTCCTTCAGGCCATGCAGTACGGGCATCGGGAGATAGGAGCAGTACTAGGCCCTAACTCAATGGAGAACTCCACATCTCTATCTGGTGACAAGCTAGGTAGATCTTCAGGAAAGACATCCAGGAACTCATAGACCACATGAATAGAGGCGAGATCAGAAGAAGCTTCAACATGAGCAGCAACAGGTAAGGCAGGATTAGAGGGCATAAGAAGAGACATTCTATCCTCAGAAGAAGCAAGCAATAACTCAACAACTCTCTACTTTAGATCTAGGACTACCCCATATACCCGCAACTAGTTCATTATCAGAATTGCATCAATGCCTTGCCTAGGCAGCACCATGAACTGGAGACGATAAGTGTGAGTGGCTAGCACTAACCCAACTGTGCTCATCCGAGTATTAATGCACAATTGCACACCCGAAGTACTAATTCTATAGGCAAAAGGTATAGCCATAACAGGAATATTGTGCCTGTGTGCAAACCCCATGCTCATGAACGAATGTGATACACCAGAATCAAACAACACATAAGCTAGATGGGAATCAATGGTAAACATACCATCCATCACCGGTTCATTCTGCAATATTTTCTCAGCCTCAGTGAAGTTAACTTGCCTAGAGCGGCTCATGAGCACCTTCTTCTTGATAATTGTCTGCTTGATCAGACGGGAGTTAGCTAAGGGCTAAGCAGACTATGCAGGCTGGTTTTGCGAACACTCCCGGGCATAGTGGCCTTCCTTGCCACACTTGAAACAAGCGTTAGGCTTGTTCTCCTATCCTTGATGAGGTAGAACATGCTATCCCTAGGGCAGCTGTTGTTGCCACACCTGCTGAGTAGATGCATGATACTAAGTGGAAGGTGCCTAAAAGGTCTGCTAAGGCTGTCGAAATGACTGCCCACCTAAAGATGGATAGGGCACCCGCCTGACAACCTATACCTTCTGCACCTCGGGTGACTAGAAGACCCAGTAGCCACCCACTTGCACTTCCATTCTACCCGAGTCATGCTACAACCCCTCCATGGCAATAGTAGTATTCATCATCACCCCAAAGGTCTGATAGTTTCCTATATACAGCTCCTTCTACAGACTGCAAGAGAGGCCACGATAGAAATGGTCCCTCTTCTTCTCAACCATATTAACATGAGTCCCATCATACTATGACAAGTGAGTGAACTTGTTGACATAGTCCATCATAGACATGCTCCCTTGCCTTAGGTCTAGAAACTCTATCAACTTCCTGTTTAGAACTCTAGCAGGAATGTAATACTCTCTAAAGGCCGCAGTAAGCTCCCGCTAGGTCACCCGATGATCCACTGGCTGCATGGCGTTAAATGTATCCCACCATGCACTAGCAGATCTCAACAGCTATTGTGCTGCAAAGCGCACTTTTTGCTCCCCAGTTACGATGAGTAGCAGAAACTTTTGCTCTAGAATGTGAAGCCAATGCTCCGCATCTAGAGGCTCAGCAGTCGGAGTGAACGTGGGTGGGTGCGTCTTCAAGAAATCCTGGTATGAACAGGGTCCCTCAGGACCATGGGCACCACCCCCGTTCCCTCCATTGCCTCTGTGGCCTCCATGGGCGAAGCCACCGATAGCCTATGCTAATAGCTCCAAGGCGTGGGCTGACTCACGATGAGTAGACAACATCTCCACCATCATCTCTGCATGAGTCATCGGAGGTGGTTGTGGCAAAGGAGGAGCCAGAAGTGGGGCCTCATGGCTCTCCCTGTTGCCGTTCCCATTTCCCTAGCCACTTTCACCTTGGCCCTCGCTAAGACCAGGGCCCGCTCTGGCCCTGGTGCTCCCGCGACCATACCTCAGGTTCATCTGTAAACTGATACAAACCAACCATCAAGATCCACCCTCTAATTAGGAACCATAGACTTAGAGAAACGATAAGGCTTTTATTTAAGCATTCTTTTAGGTTATCCTATCAATTTGCTAATCCAAATTATACATGTAGGGGGAGTTTAGTTTAAGCAAGATTATCTTTTCATGATGTAGCACCTGGTTTTAAAGACAAAACTAGATACACACTATATGTGAGCCCAGGAAGTCAAATCTCACATATAGCTACAAAATAAGGGTAATATTAGAAGACAATACTTATTACATAACGTATCAGTATAAGAAACATAATCTCAGAGTATAGACAACGGAAAGATAACTCTGAGCTTTAGGCGATGACTCCAAATCCACAGGGACGACTGACTGGTTGACCACAAGCCTAACTCCTATAGACTAGCAATCTGGTACCCATCCGAGATTTTTATCCAAAGTATAGAAAAGCAAAGCAAGCGTAAGTACATCTCGTACTCAGCAACATAACATGGGGTTCATGAGGCTCAAAAGACTGATATTAGTTTACTGTGATTAGCTTAAATAGGTCATCTTTTTAAGCAATTGAGTGGCAAAGATTTTATCATTGCCATAAACACTTGATCAGGTAAGCATGAATAATGAATAGCATAAACAATTAATTATTAGTATACAATTGCATTTATATCAGAACAGTACACCAATCATAAAAAAAATAAGTAAAATAGATTGAAATACGATTCTACGCATCGCTACGAACACACAGTTGTGAGAAGCACTCTAATCGGAGCTACGGTTGAAACGATACAACTATCGAGAGATTTGCTTCATACATGGAAAAGAAAACTATAGGCTTCATTTATTTAAACTATATAAATTCATATATATAAGATATTTTATAAATAATATAGATTAAATTAAGTCAATTTTAGATTTGAATTATAAAACTAAAGTAAAACAAATCATATTTTATTTATAAAGTCCAGTAGCATAATCATTAATCAAGATATGATTTAAACCATGTTATTTCAGAAATAACAATATAGTAAACACTATTACTAATGTGTAGATCTCGTCGCTACGAATCTAACACAACTTGAACGGACTATTTCAGAGTTAAAATGAATAAGTTATGATTTAAACATGTTTTTCTATAGTTAAATAATAGATTAAATCTATCCATGAATTTTAAATATTAAAAAAATGCCTAACAGTAGTGTAAACACGTAGAAAATGTAAATACGGTCCTAACGCAAGTCGAACGGGTCAAATCGGATTTAAAACGTAAAAGTTACGTATGAAATAAGGTGCAATGGCATTTCTGTAAATAAACTAAAGTTATTTTTGAATTAAAACAATAAAAATATGAATTTACATGTTTATTAGACTGCGCGTACTATTTTTGGAAAACACAGGGATCTAAACAAATAAAAACAGGACTAATTTGTATTTATTTTGAATTAATCTAGACTGCGGGTTAATTACTTGAAAATCCAGGGGCTAAACTGCAAAACGGCGCGGCTTGACTCCATGTTGACCGTGTCAGCTGACTGGACCGACACGTGGCGCATGGGGACTGGTGCGGTGCACCACGCGTGCGTGATGGACCAGGGATGTGGGTCCTGACGTGGCACCGTGGGCTGAGTCCATAACTTATGGTGGACCGGTTATGATCCAACCGGTATCATCTAATCCTGACCGTCCAGAGGGATCCGACGACGCAAGCATGACAGGTCGACCTCTGGCGGTAGCACAGTGGCTCCGGTGAGCTCTCCATTGCTGGCGGTGAGGCAGCACGGTGGCGGACGCCGGTACGGTGACTCTGTCCACCCTAGACCAAGCTGAATGCATCTACGTGAAGCGTGGAACCTCGCAAACTCACTAGGGTACCTAACAAGGATGGGGATCATGTCAGGGTGGCGTTCCCCATGGTGGCGCCACGACCGATGGCTCAGCAACTTGCCGATACGGTGCTCTAATGCGTTAGCTATGGAGATGGAGGCATGGGGAGAACAAGGAGCTCACTACGAGGTTAGGAGCGACGGTCGCGGCATCCAAGATGCTTCGACGGGTGGGTCAATGATGGCGGCGGCTGGAGAGAGAAAGAGGGGGCAGGTGAAGATGAATCTGGGCAATTGAAGGTCAAATAGAGGAATTAAAGGTACCTACGGCACCAGTGGGTCATGGCGGAGCTCTGAGACACGTAGGCGACAATGATTAGGCACCGGAGCAGCGGGGCTACGGGCGGCAGTGGCGAGTGCTTGAGCACAGAAGGGGAAAGGGAGAAGAAGGGGGGTCTAGCTCAGGCTTTAAAGGCCGGGCGGCGCTGCGTAGATGGTAGGGAAGCAGGGCGCGGTGATTTGGGTCACGTTCCCTACATGCTCGACGGCGGTGGCTTACCAACTAGGCAGCGCCATTGCCGGGCGGCGAGAAAGGAAGGCACGCGAGGAAGAAAGGAAAGGGAAGGGTGCGCAGTGCTGATGGGCAGGACCCATGACACAGTGAGGGAGAAGCGGCTTGCAGGCAGGTGCGTGCTGAAAGGCCAAGCAGCGCACGGTGAAGGCCAAGCGGGCCGAGGGTAGGCCGCACGGAGCGTGCCAACACGGGATCGGCTGCACGCAGGAGGAAGGGAGAAAGGGGAGAAAGGTTGCTGGGCTGCTAGCAAGCCAGAGCCGAGGAGGGAAAGGAAGTGAAAGGCTGGGTTGGTTCCTAGGGTTGGGCTGAAATGAAGAAAGAGAGTTTTTCAAAATCCTTTTCTATTTCCAAATTCTTTTTCTTTTCTTAATTCAAAACAATTTCAAATATGAACCGAATCAAGTATAAATATGATTTAAAATACACTTTTTAATTCAAACATAAATGAACCAATTTTGGGTAAGTTTTCTGAAAATAACTTTTTAAGTTCTTTCATTTTCTAATTCTTTTTATTTCAAAGCCATTTTTAATTTTATTTGCAAAAGCAATTTTAACCAATTTGAATTTTCACTCAAATCCACTCAACCGAATAAATCAAATGCAATGGCATGGATGCTCAAACACGTTGCTACCTTATGATGAATTTTAATTTAATGAAAATTTTTTATTTTCCTATATTTCGTGTGCACAAAAAATCCAATTTAAATCATTTTAACTCTATTTCAAAAGAGACAATTTTTAGGGTGTTACAATTCTACCCCCCTTAAGATGAATCTCGTCCTGAGATTTAAAAAAGGCTAGGGACAAGGAAGGGAGATAGAACTAGGAATAGAACTCAGATAAACATTCCAACATTTCAACTTGCATTGTAAACCAGCTTAACAAGTTACATCTGTCTTATCTACAAAGCTTAAGAACAAAAAGATTTGGCTGCACGGACTACCCCCTTAAGTTGAGGGATACAACTGTCTTGAATAGAGAAACCTTAGACTCAAGGGCATAACCAACTTCATATGACAACCCCATCTTGACTTCTAACGTAATTGTGTTACACCTCAAAGAGATGAGAAAAATCTATCTTCATTTGATTCTCATTTCCCAAGTTGCATCTTCCTTTGATTGGTTATTCCATTGAACTTTACACACATTAAGCACTCTTCCCTTAAGAGTTCCCTAGGCTCTTTCTAAGATCCTAACTTGATAATCATCATCTATCGGATGGAGCTCCTCCAAGGGTGTTTGTTCCTCTACACCATCATCTAAAAACTCACAGTCCACTTTACTATCCTCAGTGTTCACACCTTCTATTAGATCATTGCCATTGTCATATTCCTCTAGTGCAGGTTGAATACCCTCATACTCAATTGTTTCTCTGGACGGTGTGGTTAGAAGCACCGAATGCTAGGCATACTTAATCACTCCTTTACATGCAGACATCCATCCCATCCCAAGAATAACATCAATGTCCACTAACTCTAATACAATAGGGTTTGCTTCAAATTTTACCCCCTTTATGTCAAGACTAACTCTTGGGCATATGCGGTTTGCCTTCATTTCTCCTCCTGGGGACTTAACTATCACTAGTTTCCTCATTGGAAGTATAGTTATCTTATGATCTTTTACGTATGCACTAGAGATAAACGAATGTGACACACTAGGGTCAAACATCACCATAGCAGTGGCTGGGCCTACTGCAATCAATCCATAAACGACCTCCTTAGCTCCATGAGTGGTAATCATATCCACACTGTTCAAACTTCCAAGGATGTAATTTCGCTTTAACTTATTTCCATGCACCTGCTTCTTATGGACATTCTGTTCTGGCTCTTGTTACAGTTGATTCTAGCCTTGATTGTTTTCAACAAATTCTCAAGATAATTGTTCTCATCACAATCATAACCTTTTTTACTAATAGGTGTATTTGTCTTCATGTAGGTGATAGTAGGAGATTACAAACATGGCTCTTGAGAGCTGACCTATTGCACTTCATCATCGGGTTGCTGATACTAATTCTGATCTATATTCACAAGTAGATTCATAGGATGTGACTGATATTTTGGTTGCGTAGCAAACCAAGGATGAGTGTTCCTTAGCTGGCATTGAAGATCACGTTTTTTCTTCTTCTCTTCCATTAGCCGAGTCTGCATCATCAAAGCTTGCTCTATAGTTGGGGATCTTGACGACGATGGGTTAGAAGTGGGAACATTCCTTCTAACATCTTGTGAAGCACTTCTCCTGGTAGAGGCCATCTGTTTCCAACATTTATGCATTAGGATTAAGTCATTCATAGCATTCTTTACTGTAGTTTCAAGAGATGATAAGATAGGATTGATAGTATGAAAGACTAGAGAAAACCCCAACCATCATGATATCCAATTCTTCCACATGAAACACTAGAATGCAAGAAAACTTCATCTTGCAAACCCTTCAACTTGGCTACCCCCTTAAGATAAGGTAAAGTAGGGGACACCAACATATAGCTTGCATCATCTTGTGATTTTTTAACTTTATAACCAAAATAGATATGAGAGCGGTTCTTGCGGTCACAGAAGGGTATTGAAGTCTACTGTTGTCCAAAATTTTCTCATGATTTATGATTGTCCAAAATCAGAGATATAAGCCGAAGAGTATAGACTGCTCCAAAAAGACAGGATAGGGAGAACAGAAGAAACCAAATCCCAACTATTTATTTCATTAATCCTAATACCTTAGCCCTATAAACTTGAAATTGTGGGAACTCCCAACAAGATCATTGCAATCATTACAAAGATTCAAAACAATCATAAGCATAATGACAATTCAACAAGTAATAAAGATGCATAGTTCAATCATTGACTCAACTTACAATGCTATCGTTTTTATTACACAAGGGGCACAAACTCCTATTCCTTTACTAAGGATCTTGGGTAGTCTAGCACGACTTCTTCATTCGTCAATTTCACCAAATGCTTCTTTCGGGTTGGGTATCACTGACACTTCCTGGTGACAGTCCGGTAGTGATCTAATTCTGGCTACTTCCATGGTGTACTTGTTGATTCTTTTATGGGCAAGATTTAACATAATGTCCTTCCTGCTAGCACTGATGACACCTTCTCTTAGTTGGGTCTTTTGTAATGTCATACTCTATGGAATTGTTACTTGGTGTTTTGTCAGCTTTCTGACTCTGAAGATTCATCTTGGTTTGACTGATTTGTTTTCTAGCTTGCTTGGTCTTTCAAGGTTGAAATTCCTTATAGGTGATAGTCCACCCATCTATGCATACCTCATGTGAAGTAGTTTTAGCTTGAGAAGCTTCTAACTCTTTATAGTTTAGATTCATCTGACTAGGGATCAGAGCTAGATGTGACAAATCCAAATGTTGATTGCTTCCCAATACTTGCTCTGTTGAGACCTCCTTTCTCTTCTTATCCACATTAGCTTCATAACTCGGGTTCACCTTAACTTCCCTCTTATTAGACTTGTCCTAAAGACAGGGAAAACCATAATGTTTATAGCACTGACATGGATCCTAACTTCCAAGAGTCTTGCTACGAACACCCTCCTTGAACTTCATCTTCTTCCAAGCTTCTGTCACTTGTCTCTTCACTGGTCCCTTTGGTATATTGGTTTGACCTTGGGACAAGCATTGTTGACAACTCCCATGTTGAGTCATTATCGACAGAATATCATTAGCAGTCCTCCGAGGGGTATTCCATGAAGGTAGATTGATCGGTAGAGGAGCGTGAGATCAAGAACAAAGAGGCAATAGATACACATGAGTTAGACAAGTTCAGGCCATCAGTATGACGTAATACCCTACTCCTATGGTCTATTGGTTTGTATTAGCTATCGTATGATATTGCGTGAGTTTGGTGGGGGTCCCTGCTCGCCTTATATAGTCTAGGGAGCAGGGTTACAAGTCGGTTAGATCTGAGAGATAACCGAAAAGTAATAACTGATTACAGGAATCTTGGAATCATACATATCCTAACAGATCTCGTAGTATCTTTAGGATATCTTCTAGATGTCTTGTGGGAGGCGCCGAGTAGAGTCGTGCCCCGCAAGGCTTCGTCTTGTGGGCTGGGCCACCCCTCTGGGCGCAGCCCATATGGTCTACCATGGGTATCCGGGGTCATGCCCCCTATAGCTAGTTCCCGAGCGCCTTGTACCCATTGTGCAACACCGTCTTGAGCTTATCCAAGCAGGTGCGAACGAAGCCAAGTAGTCAAACTCATGGTCCAACCACCGTGATGAGATGTCGAGCAATTATGAGTAGTTGCCGAGCAGCGTGTACTGTCACCGAGCAGCGTGAACCGTAGCCGAGCAGCATAACCCAAGCACGGCTTGCCATAAGGGTGTAAGGAGCTCGAGTTCAGAATAAAAAATTTCTTCGCAGTAGACCAAGTGTGCCCACTTAGAGTCCGACCACGAGAAAAGGAGATAGTCTTCTTCTGCTTCAAGAGGCATAGAGTCTTACAGAATAAAGCAAGTACATTCACCACGAGGTGAAGTGTGCCCACTTAGTCCCTGAGCCTAACAGTAGATGATGCAGTCATGTGGTGCGAGGTCCAAAGTAGAAAAACAGTAAAAGACTAGCCGAGCAGGCAGCCAGTCCTCGGGTGTTGCCCCAAAATGAGAAAGAGCACATTCACCGCAAGGTGAAGTGTGCCCACTTAGTCTCCGAGCCTACTGAAAGATGAAGAATGAATCTTGTAGTGGGGTCAAAGATAGAAAAATAGTAAAAAGACCAGCCAAGCAGGCAGCCAGTCCCCGAGCCATTTACGAAGATACCTGAAAAAACCCAACCGTGGAGAAAAAACCAGAGAAATGGCTGTACAGTAACTATTACTAAGCCTCAATAAATGGTGGAGAAGTCAATGATTATTTGGTGAATGATATCCAACAGCGGTGATAAATGAGTGACGTGTGCTGTGGTTGCGTGAAAGCCCAGGTTATGGCCCATTACACCGCGTCGGAGAATTCGGATGAGCGCAAATCACGGGAACGGTTTCCCAAAAACCCTCGAATGCAAAAGGGTGGGGAAAGTGCTTTATAACTACGCCGCCGCATCCCGCGCTGATACCTTGGCCACTTTGCCATTCCATCTTCATCCTCAGCCCTCACATTTATAGATTCGCATCCACACACACTTCCGATGCCAGTCCCCATCCAGATCTGAGAGATGGCACCAAAGAGGAGAGTTGTGAACTCGAAGAAGGCAAGCCCAAAGAAGGCAAATGCCGGAGCCAGCCGTGATGAAGAGTGGGTGCCATCGCGCATGGGGGAAGCAGAGCTCGAGAGATTGGTGGAGGTGGGCGTGCTTCCTGACCACGTCACCGCCGGATGGCGGCCAGCCAGTGGTGAGCCCTTCCCGATGCCTAACACTAATGAAGCTGTAGTCTTTGAGAATTATTTCTGGCATGGGTTGGGGTTCCCTATTCATCCTTTCCTATGGGATCTACTAGAGTTCTAGATGATTAGTTTGTGCAATCTCCACCCCAACACCATATTACACATCTCGATCTTTATTCATTTGCATGAGATGTTTTTGGGGGTTCTGTCGCACTTCAACCTCTTTAGACACCTATTCTGGTTGAAGAAGAAGGGCGGCGGTGGTTCTAAGGTGGTCGGCGGCGTATATCTGCAGCTCCGAGATGGGATGGCCAGTGAGTACATTAATGTACCACTAAACACTTCTCTGAAAGGGTGGAACTCCAAGTGGTTCTACATGAAATAGAGTCACCCTACAATTCTCTGCGACGTCCACCATATCCCGAAGAACTAGAAAAGCTGGTCGGAGAAACCAAATAGTGCTGACATGGAACAAGTAAGGGAGCTCATCGACCTAATTAAAGGCATGGAGATTAGAGGTGAACTAGTGGCGGCGAGCTTCATAGTGCGCCACGTCCAGCCCTACAGGGAGAGGGCCCTCCCGGGCTTTGACTACAGAGGTGATGACGATGGGACCCGGGAGAGGATGGAGTGGTTGACGAAAAAAATTGTCCTAGAGGGGGCCACAGAGCTATTCGCTCCCAATGCCTCATTCAGCTGGCCAAGGCAAACAAGGGCCTTCAATTGTACAAATCTGCCTCCTTCGGTAACCATCTCGATTGTTTTTTCCCTATACTCTTAATCCTAAAGCATTGCCGAGCAGTGAACTGATTCACTTATGCAAAGATCCATTCATAAAAAAGAGTGGTGTACTTCTCCGGCGTGCCAAGGGGTGATTAGCCGAGGGTGTAGATGCCCAGCCATTGGCTCGGCCTAAGGAAGATGCGGCCAGCACTTTATTAGAGTCTAGAGGCACCGACACTGGTTGGATGGAGAGTTCGCCCCTGGTATCAGAGAAAGTCCAAGGGAAGAGGGCAGCGGCAGATGAGCTGGCCTAGAAGAAAAGGAGGACGGCGGCCGTTGTTCTCCTCAAACCGGGCGGCATCTCACTTGGTGGTGACCAGACCACTCAAACACAAATGACCACGGTGCTCGAGTGGTCGGATGACGATGAAACTTCGGTGGCTCCTCCACCAAACACTAAATCACCTCTGCGCAGCACGCGTGTGGAGGAACAAGCGAAGAAAGGCAAAAAAAAAGTACCTGAGCAGCAGGCTAGGGGAGTCCCTATGCAGCAGGTGATGGAAGCCCTTGAGCAGCAGGCGATGGGAGTCCTCGAGCAGTAGGTGGAGGAAGTCCCAAAGCGGCAGGCGGAGCAGAGGCCGATGGTGGAGGAGATGTGACCTCCACCCTAGAGCACAGAAGTCGACCCCATGGCCACGTCTGGGTGCTCAGGTAGGCATCACCAGTTCAAAAAATTGTACTAGCAGACCAAACCGTAAGTATCCTTGCCTTGGAATTAATTTGTTGTCATTTCTTAGCTTTGTTGGTGCTTGACGAACTGATCTAATGTAGTGTGAAGCTTGCGGAGGGTCTGACCCCACTAGTCCAGACTACCAAATCACCAAGGGCTAGTCCCATGGTGGAGGCAACATCGGCAGCTCCTGTCCTAGAGTCCCCGAGAGCTCGACAACCAGAGGAGGAGTCAACCGCCACTGCTGGCAAACTTGGCGATGATGAACGAGTGGCGTTGACAATGGATGGATCGGTGGTTGTGCCGAGGCAATGGCAGGAACCACCGAGTCTTCGAGAGCAAAGGCTAGAGTTGATGGCGATGCACCGAACTCTAGGGCGGTGAAGCCGGTGGCACCCAAGGGGCAAATGGTGCTACCTAAGGCGTCGTAGGGCATAGTCGGACCCGCTATCCAGCCATGGAGCCCCCTAGTGGTGCCTCGAGCTACGGTGAAAGAGGACGAGGTGGAAGAGATCGAGCGTGCTGAACCTTGACCCCAATCTGTTCGAATCCTCTGCAAGCACGGCGATGAGGTGGTGGTTATCGAGGAGGAAGACACCACCAGGGAGATGAGGAGATTGAAGACCGCCCTTATCGGAGTGATGAAACAAATTAAGGTCAGTACTGCATCTGGAGTGCTCATCTTTGATGTTGGAGATCGGAGTTCAACATTATAATTGTGCATTTGCAGGGGATAACTCGGACTGCCGAGCAGTGGCACTAGCTGATAAAGAGGATGGAACCCCTCACCGAAGAGAACGAAAAACTTAGAGAGGCGATGAACCTGATGGAGAGAAACATCCAGAGGGCCCGGCGTGAGCGAGAACTTGCTGAGTCCAACGCACAAGACCTAGAACACCAGAAGGGGGTCCTGTCCAAGTAGTTAGCGGCTGCATCCGAGCAACTGCGATGCAAGACCAAAGAGCTGGCGAGTACCTCCATGCAACTAGAACAGAAATCCGAGCAGCTTAGAAGCATATCCGAGCAGAAAGTAGGTACGATATATCGGTGAATGTGCTTTGTATTGCTGAACAGCCATATTTTTGGCGATGACTGTTGTGCTTGTAGAGCAAAACATGGAGCTCGGCCAGCTGCGCTAGGCCCTCGAACGACTCCGAGACGAGAAGGCAAAGAAGACAGGGCGAGCAGACAAACTGGTCAAGGAGTTGAATGGTGAGTACTCCCTAGTCGGAGTTAATGCTAGAGTAGTTTCCTTGCTTGATGGAACTTTGTAATGCTTACAGACTACCGTTAGAGGGTCAAGGCGCAATTCGATGTGCTAGAGTAGGACGCCCAAACCCAGAGGGACAAGTTTGATGCTGTAGTTGCTAGAGTTAAACTAGTGCTCGACTATGTCGACCTAGAGGCGGCTCTTCAACTAGACAGCAGGCCACCATGCCCGGACATCATCATGGAAAGGTGCAAGACGGCGTGGGAGAGCTTCAACTGCGATGCCATTGTTACTAGCATTACTCATGCCCTTGCGGTGGTCTAGTCCCACTATCAATCCGTTGACCTTCAGTTGATAGGGGCCAGATTCACCGAAGGGCTGAGCGAGGCAGAGACCCAGCAGCTAAAGGATGAGGTGGAGGATGCGGTGAAAAAGCTAGCCGATGACATTGACCTGTTTGGTGAAACGAGCGGCAATGGCGAAGCTCGGTGATCTGCTCGAAGATTATCATCTGTAATATCTAGAGAGTGTAGTTAGAACGCGCGAAAGCGCAAAAACACTTATGTATGTGATAAATGTTATAAGGTGCATGTGTATGCAGTTTGCTTGTATTTCGGCAAAAAAATCTTTGTAGTTTTAACCATAACGCAATTATACGTAGTATAAGTAGCGTCCAAGCAGTTGGTTCGCTATTGACCCCCATGGCCTCGGCTAGCCCATAGTCCATAACATCGAGCGTGGAGCCCGTGCATGTGTAGGAGGAATAGGCGTGACCAAGGAACCATAGCCGACCACCCATAACGCAGAGCATGGAGCCCATGGCACGTGTACAGAGAGATCGGAGACTGGGTCTTCTCCATAGAGAATAGAGCAGAACGTGTGTTGCTCAGTGTTTGTCAAAATAACTTGGAGATATACGTAATATAAGTGGCGTCTAAGCAATTAGTTCTGTGCTGTGCTCTTGGCCTTGGCTAGCCCATAGTCCATGACATCGAGCGTGGAGCCCATGGACGTTAGGAGGAACAGGCGTGACCATGGAACCATAGCCGACCACCCATAACGCAGAGCACGGAGCCCGTGGCACGAGAAGGGAGGGATCGAGGACTGGGTCTTCTCCGAAGAGAATAGAAAAGAACGTATGCTGCTCGGTGATCGGCGGAATATCTTGGAGATTTTTGAGCAAATTGTTCGCCGATTTGGAGAAACATGTTTGGCGAAAGGCATTTGCAATTTCGAGAAAACATGTTCGGTGATTTGGAGAAAAAAGTGTTCGGCGATTTGGAGAAAACGCGTTCGGCGATTTGGAGAAATCGTGTTCGGCGATTTGGAGAAATCATGTTCGGCGATTTGGAGAAAACATGTTCGGCGATTTGGAGAAATCATGTTCGGCAATTTTATGGCAGTTTCGTATTAGAGTTTGTGATGGAGTAGCATAGAGCTCGGCGACCGTAAGGAGAGATTAAACCACAATGGAGAAAAAGTGAGACAAGTTATGGAGACCAAAACTTTATTTATCATAAAGCGAAGAGTACATATCTAGGGCGTTTCAAGGATATAAACGTATGAGGTGCTCGATGTGCCATGAGTTGGGGACATCGATTCTATCTAAGTCACATAGGCGATAAGACCCTAGTCGAGTAACCTCTTTGACGATAGAAGGACCTTCCTAGGGGAGGAGAGCTTGTGCATCCCTTCAATTTTTTGTTTTCTGTGGAGAACGAGGTCACCGACAGCAAATGAATGACCTTTGATGTTGTGGTTGTAGTACCTCCACAAGCCTTCTAGATATTTGGCTATGCGGACGCAAGTGATTAGGTGTTCTTCCTTATCCCTGTCGACGTCCTCTGTCCAAACCGCTGTGGCTTGCTCTTCATCATAATTTCCACCCTAGGTGCTTGGAAGGCAATATCCGCTAGTAGTATGGCTTCTAGGCTATAGACAAGAAATATGGAGACATACCAGTGCTACGACTAGCTTAAGTGCGCAGTCCCCAGACTACAGCTGGTAGCTCCTTGAGCCATCTGCCCGGATGCTTTTCTTCTTTCTAATATAGCCTCTTTTTGAGAGCATCAAGAATCATGCAATTCGCTCGTTCGACCTGGCCATTGGCTCTAGGATGGGCAATGTAGACGTACCTGGTAGAGATGCATCGGTCTTCGTAGAAGTCCCAAAAGTGATGGCCAGTAAATGTAGTTCCGAGGTCGGTGATGATGCTGTTCGGGAGACCGAATCTATGGATGATGTCTTCGACGAGCTCAACTGCTTTCTTTGCAGTAGCTGAGACGAGCAGTTTATACTCAATCCACTTGGAGAACTTATCAATGGTGACGTATATGTATCGGAAGCCACCTGGCGCTGGCTTAAAATGGCCAATCATGTCCAGTCCCTAGCATGCAAAGGACCAGGAAGCTGGAATGGTCTGCAACTCTTAGGTCGGCACATGTATTTTCTTGGTGAAAAATTGGCATCCTTCACAACGTCAGATGAGGTCTTCTGCATCAGAGATGGCCGTGGGCCAGTAAAAACCAGCTCAGAACTCTTTGCCGACCAGTGTTCTCAAGGCTGTGTGATTATCGCAGGAACCAGAATGAATTTCGAGAAGTAACTTCACTCCATCTTCTTGGGTGATGCATTTTTGCAGTATCCCTTCCTTGGCACTTTTCCCCATCAAGTTGCCATCCACCAGCACGTAATGCTTGCTTCGACGAATTAGGCATTTAGTTTTAGTCTTATCGGCGGGTACTTCGGTGCTAGAGAGGTGCTTGATGAACTGTTCCCTCCAATCAACGGCTAGCAAAGGTACCATAAGTACCAGCTGCTCGGTGGGGGAGCTTCCTGAATTTCTTTTTCTTCCTTAATGGATGGCGCCAGAAGATCTTGAATGAAGACCCCTGGTGGAATCACGGTGCGAGAGGAGCCCAACTTGGACAAGTGATCGGCGAGCTGATTTTGATCGTGTACCACGTGATGGTACTCGATACCGTAGAACTTCCCTTCAAGCTTCCTGGTTTTAGCGCAATATGCATCCATCTTCTCGCTGGAGCAAGACCAGTCTTTGTTAAGCTGATTGATGACCAGCGCAGAGTCCCCGTATACCATGAGGCGTTTGATGTTCAATGTCTATACAGAGTCTATGGAGACATGCTTCATATTCAGCGGCGTTGTTGGACGTTGAAAAGTGTATCCGGAGAACGTATTAGAGTTTATTCTTGGTCGGTATAATAACAGAATGCCCATGCCAGCACTATTGATGTTAAGGGCGCCATCGAAGTACATCACCCAGTGCTCAGGGCAGGTGGCAGCGATGGGCTCTTGGATCTCGGTCCACTCAGCAACGAAATCAGCAAGCGCCAAAGACTTGATGGTAGGCCTGCTTCTAAATTCAATGGAGTAAGTGCCGAGCTCAATCGCCCACTTGATGATACGGTCATTGGCCTCTTTGTTGAGGAGAATGTCCCCTAGAGGGAACTCGCTAACCATGGTGATCTTGTAATATTTGAAGTAGTGGCGGAGCTTGCGTGATGTAATCCGGATGGCATATAGTAACTTTTGGACCAGAGGATAACGAGTTTTGGGCTCGTTAATGACCTCGCTGATGAAGTATACCGGACGTTGCACCTTATAGGCATGCCCGACCTCCTCGCATTTGACCACGATGGCTGTGCTGATGACGCAAGAAGTAGCGGCGATGTAGATCAGGAGAGTTTTGTCTGGCTATGGCGCCGTCATGATCGGAGGCTTTGTTAGGAACAACTTGAGTTGCTTGAAAGCTATGTCTGCCTCCTCTGACCAGGAAAAGCGCTCAAATGCCTTGAGGAGTTTGAAGAAAGATAGACCTTTTTTGCCGAGGCACGATATGAAGCGGCTTAAGGCAGCTATGTAGCCTGTAAGCTTCTGTATATCCTTGACGCATGTTGGCCATTTCATATTGGTGATGGCGGAGACCTTATTAGGATTGGGCTCGATGCCTCGTGCGCTGACAATGTAGCCTAGGAGTATACCAGATGGAACTCCAAAGATGCACTTTAGGGGGTTTAGCATCTATCGATACCTTTTTAGGTTGGTGAACGTTTCTTCGAGGTCGATGATAAGATCATCGGTAGTCTTGGACTTGACGACCACATCATCATTGTATGCTTCGATGTTGTGGCCAATCTATTGATCGAGGCACATCTAGATAGCCCTTTGATAAGTCGCCCCGGTGTTCTTGAGTCTGAAGGACATGGTGGTGTAGCAATACGCACTAAAGGGTGTGATGAACAACGTCTTGATCTGGTCTTCTTCCTTGTGGGAGATCTGGTGATAGCCGGAATAATAGTCAAGGAAGGAGAGCAATTTGTAGCTGGCGGTAGAGTCTACAACCTCATCTAGTGTTTGTTAAGATCAGTATAATCAACGAACATTCTTCATTCTTTATTCTTTTTTTGAACGAGAATAGGGTTCGCTAACCACTAAGGATGATACACTTCTTGTATAAATCTAGTAGCTAAGAGCTATTTTATCTCTACCCTAATAGCCTCCTTCTTGTCTGGTATGAATCGGTAGAGTTTCTGCATGATCGGGTTGGCGGTCGACGAGACATTCAAGGAGTGCTCGATCTTCTCCTGTGGTACCCCTGACAAGTCTACAGGTTTCCAAGCAAACACGTCGGTGTTGGCATATAGGAAGGAGGCGAGCGCGCTTTCCTATTTGGGGTCAAGGTGAGCCCCAATCTTCATGGTTTTAGAAGGGCTGTCGAGGCTGAGGCCGGCCTCCTTTACTTCCTTGGACTTGGCAGACGCACGAGGAGGCTCTAGCTCTAGGATCTCCATGTCATTGGTGGGCAACGTCTTGGCTTCGGTGACCACGCTGGCCATATGGATGCAGAGGTCGGTGGCTTTGGTGAGGGCGAGCCTCTCTATCTCACAGGCATAGGCGATGGAGAGGTTGGCCCGTAGGACCAAAACTCCTGTAGGCGAAGGCATCTTCAGCACCAGATATGCATAGTGCGGTACAACCATGAATTTGGCTAGAGCCGGCCCACCAAGTATGGCGTGGTAGGCGGTGTTGAAATCGGCGACATAGAAGTTGATATGCTCGACGCGGTAGTTGCTTGCCGTGCCGAACTATACTGGTAAGGTGATCTCTCCAAGTGGTTTGGATGCCCTGCCAGGTACCACACCCTAGAAAAAGGAGTCCAAGGGTGTGAGATCTGTTATCCCGAGGCCCAAGTCCTTTAGGGCTCCAGCGAAGAGGAGATTCAAAGACGCTCCCACCATCGATGAGCACTTTTCTAAAAAGCACTTTCTAGATAGTTGCATCGAGGATGAGGGGGAATCGCCCTGTATAGGGGATATCCGCCCACTGGTCGGCCCTGCTGAAGGTGATGGGGACCTTGGACCATGGGCGATAGCTGGGGTTGGCGGCGGTGTCTTCTAAAGTGACGGCGAGCACCTGTCGGGCGGTGTGCTTCCATTCTCTTCTGCTCTTGGTGAAGGCAAGGCCCCTAAAGGTGGTGGCGACCACCTTGTCATGGTCCTAGAAGGCATTGCCATTGCCCCAAGGTGGTCGACGACCTCCGGCTCCATCGTTGGCGTCGTCGTCCAGCGTCTTGTCCTAGAACTCCTTAGCCAAACTGAGGCAGTTTTTCATCTTGTGCTTGACATTCTTATGGAGAGGGCACGGGCTGTTAAGGATCTTCTTGTACTGCTCATCGTAGTTGCGCTTGATGTGAGGTTCATTGATGGCAGCAACGATGTGGTCAAGCCGACGGCGGCGATTTTGACCAGTCTTGGGTCCTTCTGGTCATTCACGGCCACTGTCACGATGGTAACTGCGGTCGTCGTGGCAGCGGTCATTGCGGTGGTGGTCGTCGTAGTGGCGTGTTGGGCAATGAGTGCTCGCATCCTCATTGAAGCGTACCTCGGCTTCCTCAGCATTGGTGTACTGGTTAGCAGTTGTGATCATCTCGCCGATCCTAGTGGGCAGCTTGTGGTTGAACTTGGAGCGAAGCTCGTGGTGATGGAGTCCTCGGATGAAGGCGGTGATGACCTCAGCTTCCGTGATGTTTGGAATAGAATTCCTCATCTCAGAAAAACATCGGATGTAGCTGTGGAGGAGCTCAGATGGCTTCTAGTTGATGTGGTTGAGATCATGCTTGGTTCCCGATCGCGTACATGTAGCCATATAATTGTCAGTGAAGACTTTTTTTAGCTCTTCCCAGGATCCAATGGTGTCTGGGGCAAGGCTATTGAACCAGTTCATGATGGTTGGCGCGAGCATGATGGGAAGATAGTTTACCATGACACTAGTGTCTCCTCCGATGGCGTGAACAGCAGTGGCGTAAGCCTATAACCACTATGTTGGATTCATCCTCCCCGCGTAGGGCTCATCCCCAGTGATTTTGAAACCACGGGGCCAATAAAGTGTTCGGAGTGCCCTTGTGAATGCCGGGGCCCCCTTGGGGTTGTCGGCGCCGTCGTCTACAGTGTTGCCACCAGCGAATGGCTTGAGAGCTCAGTCTAGGTTATCGTACTCTTTCTCGTACTCCTGGCAGCGGCGTACTTTGTCTTCATAGTGACCGAAGTGGCGTTCGTTGATACGTTGTCGTGCATCTCAGAGATTGTTGAGGTGCACCCAGACATCCTGGTCGACCTCCTAGTCATGTTGGTGATGATGTTCGGCGTGGTTGCCCCTAGCTCTGCCTTAGAGGGGTTGCCTGTCGTCGTGGTGCTGGTCGGTGAAACAACTTTGGTGGCAATCGGTTCTTGTGGCGACTGATCAGCGAATCGAAGTGGTGGAATATGATGGTCTCTGATCCTGGCGGATCTCATTAACCTGAAGATGTCGTGGCCGTCAACGTGGAGAAACTTTTCATCGAGGTTGCGTTGGAGTGGTACTCCTTACGAGTCAAGCTGCTGCTCGGCCCTTGTAAGGACATACTCGTTTACTCGGTGTTTTGCATGGTTAAAATTCTGGTTCTCATGAGAGACGCATTCCTCCTTGGTCTTGCCGTTCTAAGGGGGCTGTCGACGCTAACGTTGAAGATCGGGCCACCATAGAAAGGAGGGAGAAGGAGTTGCTCAGTGAAGGTTTCGACGAGGGTCTCCATAGAGCCCTAAGACTCAGAACATAGATTTTTCTCTAGGATGGTCTAGAGGGACGTTCTAGGGCACCGGCCGATGTGTAGCATGTTGATGGCTAGCGGAGGCTAGACGGTGATCTGGTCGGTGAGTGGATGGGTGTCTCCCACCTGGTCAGCGAATTTGCCCCTCATGGCATCTTGGTAGGTAGCGGTGACGTTAGTGAGCCCAAAGGGCAGACCCACAACTCCTGGAGTTTTCCGAGCAGCCTCTGATAGATTTGGATCAGAGGGTGGTCAGCGCTGAACCAAAGTATCTAGAGCTTTAGACTGACCCAATCGATGGATTCGATTAGATCGTCATTGTTGATTTGCCTCCTCTAGTAGCGAGGAAGTGGGTGGTGAGTTGCTGATGAAGGTGACCTCATTGGTGGTTCCAAGATCGGATCTACAGTCATAGGTGTGGGGATGATTAGCATAGAATCATCTGCGCCGGCTCGAGGAACTCTCCGACTCCATCGACGTTGATGATCCAGGAGATCGATCTGATCATGAAGATCTGGCTGGGCTACGGGAGGGACAAAGAGCCTACAGAAAAAGCCATCTTGTTCGATAGGGAAACAACACGTAAGCCCCTACCTGGCACGCTAACTGTCGACAAAATAAAGTCGGTAGTCCTCTAAGGGGTATTCCATGAAGGAAGATTGATCAGCAGAGGAGCGTGAGATCAAGAACAAGAAGGCAATAGAGACACACGAGTTAGATAGGTTTAGGCCATCAGTATGACATAATACCCTACTCCTATGGTCTGTTGGTTTGTATTAGCTATCGGATGATATTGTGTGAGTTTGGAGGGGGTTCCTGCCCACCTTATATAGTCTAGGGAGCAAGGTTACAAGTCGGTTAGATCTGAGAGATAACCAGAAAGTAATAACTGATTATAGGAATCTTGGAATCATACATATCCTAACAGATCTCATAGTATCTTTAGGATATCTTCCAGATGTCTTGCAGGAGGCACCGAGCAGAGTCGTGCTTCGCAAGGCTTCATCTTGTGGGCTGGGCCGCCCTTGGGGGCCCAACCCATGTGGTCTGCCGTGGGCATCCGAGGTCATGCCCCCCACAGTCATTCCTTCAAGTACTTGTTGTTGCATAGCGAATAGCTTTTCCTTATCAAATGCAATCAAGGGTGGCATAGCTTGGTCCTCCTATTCTCTGGTGTTGGCAGTTATCTCGTTACGTTCCATCTAATAGACCAAGAGAGAAGATTCAGAATAGAGACAAGGTTTTCATAATAGAACAGAGGCGGAAGTGAGCATAACTTTTCACAAAATAACAAGGTTAGAGAGAAAGCAAGAACTAAGCAAAGATGAAAGCATGCTAAGATGTCCAGTTCTAACTAGGCTTATGTCCTATAGTCAGCACTGCTCTGATACCACTTTGTAGCACTCGATTTTAAAGACAAAATCAGATACACACTACATGTGAGCCTAGGAAGTCAAATCTCACATATAGCTACAAAATAAGGGTAATATTAGAAGACAATACTTATTGCATGACGTATTAGTATAAGAAACATAACCTCAGAGTATAGACAGCGGAAAGATAACTTTGAGCTTCAGGCGAAGACTCCAAATCCACAGGGACGACTGACTGGTTGACCACAAGCCTAACTCCTCCAGACTAGCAATCTGGTAGCCATCTAGGATTTTTATCCAAAGTATAGAAAAGTAAAGTAAGCGTAAGTACATCTCGTACTCAGCAACATAACATGGGGTTCATGAGGCTCAAAAGGCTGACACTGATTTACTGCGATTAGCTTTAATAGGTCATTTTTTTATGCAATTGAGTGGCAAAGAATTTATCATTCCCATAAAGACATGATCAGGTAAACATGAATAATGAATAGCATAAACAATTAATTATTAGTATAATTAACCAATAGTGATCATCTCTATTCCATAAGGGTCCAAGGTTGCTCGTGTCCATGAGCACGGCTATTATAACAGTTTTACACTCTGTAGAGGTTGTACACTTTCACTGTGAGTCGTGATTTACCCTTTTGCCTGAGGTAGCTAATCTCTTGACCCACTTCCAAGGAAGGTCGGCAGGGTTCACTATGAAGCCTTTCAAAGGTTCATCTAACAAGTTTGGGCTGCTAAGGTTTCCCCATCAATAAGCATAAACTCCCCTCCAAGGAGTGACTAACAAGTGCACCCACTTGGCAGGCCGAGATCATACCCATCGGAGCCCCTCTTACGCCATAAAGGTAACCACTAACAAGCTAGAAATGGTCATCAAATTAAGCTAAAGCTAGAGCCATATAGCCCACATAGTTGTACTATAAGTCCCGGATGATCGCTTATAGATAAGTCCTTAGGAAGAGGAATCTGAAGCATTTAGAAAGTAGCTAAACACTCTAGCCCCCTGTTTCCATGTTGCTAAAAAGTCATGTTTTAATGTTTATTGCATATACCATTAGTCAAGTTATAAGATCATGGTTTTGATTAAGCGCTAGCAAAAACTACCCAATGCAATATCCCAAAGGTATCAAGGTACAAGATATTAAATATCTAGGATATCCTTATTGCAAAAAGGTAGACACGTGCAATATGAATTAAATGATTAAAGGTGAATAGGTAACAAGGATGGTCCCATGCTATACTTGCCATAAACACTGAACCTTCGGTAAGCTTTAATCTTCAACGTCCTTCTTCATCTTCTGGATCACCACGTATATCTCACCAACTGGACGTAATCGTAGAACGCCACACAAACATCCATACACATACATGCATAGCATACACTTGCATTTATATCAAAACAGTGCACCAGTCATAGAAAAATAAGTAAAAGAGATTGAAATACGATTCTACGCATCGCTACGAATACACAGTTGCGAGAAGCACTCTAATCGGAGCTACGGTTGAAACGATACAACTACCGAGAGATTTGTTTTATACGTGGAAAAGAAAACTATAGGCTTCATTTATTTTAACTATATAAATTCATATATATAAGATATTTTATAAATAATATAGATTAAATTATGTCAATTTTAGATTTGAATTATAAAACTAAAGTAAAATAAATCATATTTTATTTATAAAATCCAGTAGCATAATCATTAATCAAGATATGATTTAAACCAAGTTACTTTAGAAATAACAATATAGTAAACACTATTACTAACACGCAGATCTCGTCGCTACGAATCTAACGCAACTTGAACGGACTATTTCAGAGTTAAAATAAATAAGTTATGATTTAAACAAGTTTTCCTACAGTTAAATAATAGATTAAATCTATCAATGAATTTTAAATATTAAAAACATGCCTAACAGTAGTGTAAACATGTAGAAAACATAAATACGGTCCTAACGTAATTCGAACAGGTCAAATCGGATTTAAAACGTAAAAGTTACGCATGAAATAAGGTGCAATGGCATTTCTGTCAATAATCTAAAGTTGTTTTTGAATTAAAATCATAAAAATATGAATTTACATGTTTATTGGACTGTGTGTACTATTTTTGGAAAACACAAGGACCTAAATGAATAAAAACAGGACTAATTTGTATTTTTTGAATTAATCTAGACTACGGGTTAATTACTTGAAAATCCAGGGGCTAAACTACAAAATGGCGCGGCTTGACTGCATGTTGACCATGTCGGCTGACTGGACCGACATGTGGCTCGCGGGGACTGGTGAGGTGCACCACGCGTGTGCGGTGGACCGGTGACGTGGGTGCTGACACAGCACCGTGGGCCGAGTCCACGGCTTGTGGTGGACTGGTTATGATCCAACCAGTATCATCTAATCCTGACCATCCAGAGGGATCCAACGGCGCAAGCGTGATGGGTCGACCTCCGACGCCAGCACAGCGGCTCCGGTGAGCTCTCCATTGTTGGCGGCGAGGCATCACGGCGGTGGACGCTAGTACGATGACTCTATCCACCCCAGACCAAGCCGAATGCATCTACGTGAAGCGTGGAACCTCGTGAACTCACTAGAGTACCTAACAGGGATGGGGATCACGTCGAGGTGGCATTCCCCATGGCGGTGCCATGGCTGGCGGCTTAGCAACTTGCTGATACGGTGCTCTAATCCGTCAGCTATCGAGATAGAGGCACGGGGAGAACAAGGAGCTCACCACGAGGTTAGCAGCAATGGTTGTGGTGTCCGGGAAGCTTCGACGGGCAGGTCGACGATGGCAGCGGCTGGAGAGAGAAAGAGGGGATGGGTGAAGATGAATCGGGGCAAATGAAGGTCAAATCGAGGAATTAAAGGTGCCTATGGCACCGGCGGAGCTACGGGACACGTAGGCAACGACGATTAGGCACCAGAGCAGTGGGGCTACGAGCGGCAGTGGCGAGTGCTTGAGCACAGATGGGGAAACGGAGAAGAAGGTTGGGTCCGACTTAGGCTTTAAAGGTGGGGCGGCACTGCGTAGAAGGTAGGGAAGCGGGGCGCGGTGATTTGGGTCACCTTCCCTACATGCTCGACGGCAGCGGCTTACCAACTGGGTAGTGCCATTGCTAGGCGGCGAGAAAGGAAGGCACGCGAGGAAGAAAGGAAAGGGAAGGGGTGCGACACTGACAGGTGGGACCCATGGCATAGTGAGGGAGAAGCAGCTTGTGGGTAGGCGCGTGTGGAAAGGCCGAGCAGCGCACGGTGAAGGCCAAGCGGGCCAAGTGCAGGCCGCACGGAGCGGGCCAGCGCGGGATGGGCCGCGCGCGGGAGGAAGGAAGAAAGGGGAGAAAGGTTGCTGGGCTGTCAGTAGGCCAGAGCCGAGGAGGGAAAGGAAGTGAAAGGCCGGGCTGGTTCCTAGGGTTGGGCTGAAAATGAAGAAGAGAGTTTTTCAAAATCCTTTTCTATTTCTAAATTCTTTTTCTTTTCTTAATTCAAAACAATTTCAAATATGAACCGAATCAAGTATAAATATGATTTAAAATACACTTTTTAATTCAAACATAAATGAACCAATTTTGGGTAAGTTTTCCGAAAATAACTTTTTATGTTCTTTCATTTTCTAATTTCTTTTATTTCAAAGCCATTTTTTATTTCATTTGCAAAAGCAATTTTAACCAATTTGAATTTTCACTCAAATCCACTCAACCGAATAAATCAAATGCAATGGCATCGATGCTCAAACATGTTGCTACCTTATGATGAATTTTAATTTAATGAAAATTTTTATTTTCCTATATTTCATGTGCACAAAAATTCCAATTTAAATCATTTTAACTCTATTTCAAAAGAGGTAATTTTTAGGGTGTTACACATGATGCATGCATCGGCCTATATGTTCACTCAAACCAGAATATAGTGGCATTCGCAAGAATTTTTGGCACATCGCACACTCACTTTCTGTATGCTAACGATTCTTACACAGCATAAGTTAGTGTACCTGTAGAAACTTGATTAGATAAAACCAGTGCCGCTATCCTAGACAGATCATATTGCTAGGGCTTATACTTATTTACATAATTTATCGTGTCCTACTTTTCACGAAACTTTGGTTGGTCAATTTTTAGGTTTTGAAAAGAGTTATGAAACTTGTAGCTCAGCCTGACTCTGATACCACCTGTAGCAGAACCGTCCAAAATAGCACACCTTCAGAGGCGCTCATCTTCCACCAGACACTAAGCACCCCGAGAGCGAGCTACATCGGGCGGGTTCCGTCGAGCACACCCCAAGGGAGAACTCGAATAATCCACATTTTTCTTCAGGATCCACTAATGAGAATGAGTTTACAATACTTAGTCCATTTCATACAACCAGAGTTCTTAGAAATACATTATTACAGTATCAAGTTCAGAGTGCAAAAATTAAACAGCGGAATTAAAGTAAACATCTATCGATAATATACAAGGATCCATTGGTGCCTACCTGAAGAATTCTCCACACAAAAGCTACTTCTCAAGATGCACCTGCAACAGGGGTAAATAAACCCTGAGTACACAATGTACTCGCAAGACTTACCCAACTAGTGGGAATAATTTTCTAACTCTAAAGGATATGATAAGCTTTATGGCTTGCTGGGTTTTCTTTTACGGAAAGCAGTACTAGAAGTGAATCCTTATGTATGTTTATTATTAGCAGTCATAATTAATTCATTATCTAGCCATTCTAGATAAGCACCTGTTTTACTTTCAAGAAATAGTTGAGCAAACAATTCCATTTCACCATCTTTCATCTTCCAGTTTTTACTACGGTGCTAGACTATCAACAAGTCGTACCGACACGGCAGCAATTCACGAATCAATGTGCCCAGCTGGGTACCCCAAAAACACATGCCTCATCTACACCCCAGGAATAAAAAAACACATCCTGGGCAAACAAGACCAACCCATTCCACTCCTGTCTAGGGATCTAGGTCCCCATCCAAACTAGGACTCCAAGCCCCCGCCCTTGAGTCTCAGACTCAATGCGATGCAAGGACCTCCACCCCAAAAACCACCCTAACAGTCGGTCCAAAAAGAGCCGGAACCCATGACAAGAGAGCAACAAGTTTTCCCTGCGCCCATACACAAGTTTGTGCTCGAGATAATAAGTCTGTTACTTGCTTAGAACCCAATGCAATGGCCAGTCCTTAACTGACACAGACAGAGAAATAGTGTAACCAATCTATGCTCCGTTGGCTGCAGGACATAACCCCTTACACCCACCGGTACCCATACCCTATCCTCACCCGGTCTCCATTTTTCCTTTCACCATTTTTATCATGAGTGATAATAATAATATCCTATTGTGAGTAACGACTGGTTACTCATGCTACTGAAATCCTGAGCATAGCAGCTACTCAACCTATGCTAGTAGGACTCATAAGTAGGTATATTTATGCATTTAGTTTCTATAAAATGCATGTATGTAAATGCACATCACACATATATATATAGTGATCATTCAAAATAAGGGTTATACACCAGGGCTTGCCTTGAGCAGGGGTGGTGTCAGCAAAGTCAGCAACTGATGGCTTTGGGGCTTCCTCCTGTACGATAATCTCCTCCTCATACTCCTCGATGACCTCCTCGTACTCCTGCTCACCCGTAGACACGAACTCTACCAACTTGTTATCTACATGCAAGAAATGATGATGCAACACTTAGTATTACGGCAACAGCAACTCTTAAAATAAGAATACATCTATCAAGCTAGCTCTACCGACTAAGACACTGAGTTACTTATTATTAACACTAAATAGATATGAAATATTGCATGTATTATCTTAGCAACTAAAGGTATCCCTATTCTTAACATCAATTTACTACATATATGATAAAACAAGGAGTACCAGCTACCCTATTTATCGACCACTTATAAGGCTACAAAAATTACAGTGAGCACATAATAATACAATGAACCTACTGTAAAAATTTAATGGCCAAAGCTATTACCAATTTGCCACAAAAATTCCTACAAACATTAAGTTAAATAATACAAAGCTTTCCTAAATGAATTAATGAGTCTATCATTATCACCGATAACTGTAAACCAACTACACCAACAGATAGATCACATTTTTAGAAACTTAACAAAATTTATTTCACAATTTTTGGATACTTATGTGAATTGATATTAATTTTCAAAGTTCAACTTAGAATGTAAATTATAAAGCTAATTCTATCCTTTATAAAATGGAAACGGATTCTGACCCACGTGGCTCATGAGCGAGCGGTGCGGCCCACTCCCGCGCAGCGCGAACACATGCGCGACCCACCGATGCGGCCCACATGGCCAACCAGTGTGGGTCAGTCGGAGCAGACCGGCCCATGCTGCCGACCGACGTGGCCCAGCTAGAGCTAGCTATCCCACATGGTCGACCAGCGTGGCCCAGACGCGCGACGACGGCCCACGACGGTAAAGCCTGTGTGCTCTGTCAAAACCCATCTTGACCATGGCCGGTCCTCGACCGACCTTGCGCGTGCCCCTCCTGCATAAGCACACATCCCAACCCCATCTTTGAGGCATTACAATATACATCAAAAGGTCTGTCAATATCTGGTTGGGCCAGGATAGGAGTAGTGGTAAGAAATTTCTTCAAAGTTTAGAAGGCTTCTTCACAAGCCAGGCTCTATACAAACTTGACATCTTTCTGGAGCAGCTTGGTCATCGGCTGAGCTATCTTGGAGAAGTCAGGAATGAAGCGTAGATAGTATCCAGCAGGACCAAGGAACTGACGACTCTGGTGCACTAACTTAGGAGATTTCCAATTTAACACATCTTGCACCTTGCTTGGATGTACCGAGATACCTTCAGGTGTCAGAATATGTCCTAAAAACTATACTCGATCTAACCAAAACTCACACTTGCTGAACTTAGCATACAGCTTGTGTTCTCTCAATCGAGTCGGTATTATCCGAAGGTGTTGGGCATGCTCTTCCTTGTTCTTGGAATATATCAAGATATCATCAATGAACACCACTACAAACTTGTCCAACTCCAGCATAAAGACTGGGTTCATGAGATACATGAAGAATGCAGGAGTGTTGGTAAGACCAAAAGACATGACTAGGAATTCATACAACCCATACCTAGTAGAAAAAACTATCTTTGGTATATCTTGGGGTCTAATCTTGGTTTGATGATAGCCTGAACAGAGATCAATCTTGGAGAACACCGTTGCACTAGCCAACTGATCGAACAAAGTATCAATACGAGGTAAGGGATACTTGTTCTTAATGGTTACCGTATTAAGAGGGCGGTAATCCACACACATCTGAAGAGTGCCATCCTTGTTTTTCACAAAAATGACTAGACAATCCCATGGTGAAAAGCTAGGAGGGATAAATCCCTTTTCCAACAACTCCTCTAACTGCTTCTTCATTTTAGCCAATTCCTTCGGGGCCATGCGATACGGGTGTCGAGAGATAGGAGCAGTACCAGGCTCTAACTCAATGGAGAACTCCACATCTCTATCCGGTGGTAAGCTAGGTAGATCTTCAGAAAAGACATCCGGGAACTCACAGACCACAGGAATAGAGGCGAGATCAGGAGAAGCTTCAACATGAGCAGTAACAGGTAAGGCGGGATTAGAGGGCATAAGAAGAGACATTCTATCCTCAGAAGAAGGAAGCCATAACTCAACAACTCTACTTTAGATCTAGGACTACCCCATATAGCTGCAACCAATTTATTCTCAGAATTGGATCAATGCCTTGCCCAGGCAGCACCATGAACTAGAGACGGTAAGTGTGAGTGGCTAGTACTAACCCAACTGTGCTTGTCTGGGTATTAACGCACAACTGCGCACCTAGAGTACTGATCCTATAGGCGAAAGGTATAGCCATAACAGGTATATTGTGCCTATGTTCAAACCCCATGCTCATGAACGAATGTGATATACCAGAATCAAACAACACAAAAGCTGGATGGGAATCAATGGTAAACATACTAGCCATCATCGGTTCATTCTGCAAGATTTCCTCAGCCTCAGTGAAGTTAACTTGCCTAGAGCGGCTCATGGGCACCTTCTTCTTGATAATTATCCGCTTGATCAGACGAGAGTTAGTTGAGGGCTAAGCAGACTGTGCAAGCTGGTTCTACAGACACTCCTAGGCATAGTGGCCTTCATTGCCACACTTGAAACAAGCGCCAGGCTTGTTCCCCTATCCTTGATGAGGTAGAACCTACTGTTCTCTAGGACTACTACTATTGCCGCGACACTGGTAGCCACCGATAGCCTATGCTAATAGCTCTAAGGCATGGGCTGACTCACGATGAGCAGCCAACATCTCCCCCATAATCTCCGCATGTGTCATCGGAGGCGGCTATGGCAGAGGAGGAGCCAGAAGTGGGGTCTCATGGCTCTCCCCATTGTCGTTGCCATTGCTCCAACCACTTTCACCTTGGCCCTCGCTAAGACCAGGGCCCGCTCCGGCACTAGTGCTGCCATGACCAGACCTTAGGTTCATCTATAAACCAATACGAACCAGCCATCAAGATCCACCCTCTAATTAGGAACCAGAGGCTTAGAGAAACGATAAGGCTTTTATTTAAGCATTCTTTTAGGTTATCCTATCAATTTACTAATTCAAATTATACGTGTAGGGGGAGTTTAGTTTAAGCAAGATTATCCTTTCATGATTCATGCATCGGCCTATATGTTCACTCAAACTGGAATATAGCGGCATTCGCAAGAATTTTTGGCACATCGCACACTCACTTTCCGTATGCTGATGATTCTTATGCAGCGTAAGTTAGTGTACCTATAGAAACTTAATTAGATAAAACCAGTGTCGCTGTCCTAGATAGATCATATTGCTAGAGCTTATACTTATTTACATAATTTATCGCGTCCTACTTTTCACAAAACTTTGGTTGGTCAATTTTTAGGTTTTGAAAAGAGTTATGAAACTCGTAGCTCAACCTGGCTCTAATACCACCTGTGGCAGACCCGCCTGAAATAGCACACCTCCAGAGGCACACATCTTCCACCAGACACTAAGCACCCTGAGAGCAAGCTACATCGGGTAGGTTCCATCGAGCACACCCCAAGTGTCGATAGAATATCGTCGGCAGTCCTCCGAGGGGTATCCCACGAAGGTAGATTGATTGGCAGAGAAGCGTGTGATCAAGAACAAGAAGTTAACAGAGACACATGAGCTAGACAGGTTTAGGCCATCAGTATGACATAATACCCTACTCCTGTGGTCTATTGGTTTGTATTAGCTATCGTATGATATTGCATGAGTTTGGAGGGGGGTCCTTGCCCGCCTTATATAGTCCGGGGGGTAGGGTTATAAGTCATTTAGATCTAAAAGATAACTAAAAAGTAATAACAGATTACAGGAATCTTGGGATCATACGCATCCTAATAGATCTCGTAGTATCTTTAGGATATCTTTCTAGTGTCTTATGGGAGGCGCTGAGCAGAGTTGTGCCCCGTAAGGCTTTGTCTTGTGGGCTAGGCCACCCTTGGAGGCGTAGCCCATATGGTCTACCATGGGTATCCTGGGTCGTACCCCCCATAGCTAATCCCCGAGCGCCTTGTACCCGTTGTGCAACACCATCTTGAGCTTGTATGAGCATGTGCGAACAAAGCCGAGCAGTCAAACTCATGGTCCAACCACCGTGATGAGTTGCCGAGCAGTTTTGAGCAGTTGCCGAGCAGCATGAACTATCACCGAGCAGCGTGAACCATAGCCAAGCAGTATAACCCAAGTATGACTTGCTATAAGGGTGTAAGGAGCTCAAGTTTGGATTTGAAAATTTTCTTCGCAGTGGACCAAGTGTGCCCACTTAGAGTCCGACCACGAGAAAAGAAGGTAGTCTTCTTCAGCTTCATGAGGCATGGAGTCTTCTAGATTTAAGCAAACACACTCACCATAAGGTGAAGTGTGCCCACTTATTCCCCAAGCCTAACAGTAGATGATGTAGTCATGTGATGCTAGGGTCCAAAGTAGAAGAATAGTAAAAGACTAGCCGAGCAGGCAGCCAGTCCCTAGGTGTAGCCCCGAAGTGAGAAAAAGCACATTCACCGCAAGGTGAAGTGTGCCCACTTAGTCCCCGAGCCTGACAGTAGGTGACATAGTCACGTGGTGCCAGGGTTAGAAACAACAGTCAATTGAAGAAAAATCGCCAATGTGGTGAGGAACCGAGACGTAATACTGACGTAGTCCCTGAGCCACTTTAGGAAATCTTGGAGAAAACAATTCCATTTCACCAGCTTTCATCTTCTAGTTTTTACTACGGTGCTAGATTGTCGACAAGTCGTACCGACACGACGGCGATTCACGAATCAATGTGCCTAGCTAGGTACCCCAAAAACACACGCCTCATCCACACCCCAGGAATCAAAAACACATCCTAGGCAGACAAGACCAACCCGTTCCACTCCTATCAAGGGTCTAGGTCCCTGTCCAAACTAGGACTCCATGCCCCCGCCCCTAAGTCCCGGACTCAGTGCGATGCAAGGACCTCCACCCTAAAAACCACCCTGATAGTCCATCTGGAAAGAGCCAAAACCCATGACAAGAGAGTAACAAGTTTTCCCTGTGCCCATACACAAGTATGTGCTTGGGATAATAAGTCTGTGACTTGCTTAGAACCCAATGCAATGGCCAGTCCTTAACCGACACAGATAGGGAAACAGTGTAACCAAGCTATGCCCCATTGGCCGTAGGACACAACCCTTTGCACCCACCAGTACCGATACCCTATCCCTCCCCGGTCTCCATTTTTCCTTTCACCATTTTTATCATGAGTGATAATAATAATCACCTATTGTGAGTAACGACCGGTTATTCACGCTACCAAAATCTTGAGCATAGCAACTACTCGACCTATGCTAGTAGGACTCATAGGTAGGTATATTTCGCCGACAGTAGGTGACGCAGTCACATGGTGCCAGGGTCAGAAACAACAGTCAATTGAAGAAAAATCCCTAATGTGGTGAGGAACCAAGACGTAATACTGATGCAGTCCCCGAGCCACTTTAGGAAATCTTAGAGAAAACAAACCATAGAGAAAATACCAGAGTAATGGTTGTACAGTAGTAATTAGTGAGCCATAATCATTGGTGGAGAAGTCGGTGAAAATTCGACGGGCCATAACAAATTGCGGAGATAAATCAGCGATATGGGCCATGGTTGCGCGAAAGCCCAGGTAACAGACCACCTTGCTGTTGCGGAGAATTTGAAGAGGCATAAATCGTGGGAACGGTTTCCCAAAAACCCTTGAATGAGAAAGGGTGGGAAAAGTGCTTTATAACTACGCCGCCGCATCCCACATTCCCACCTTTGCCACTTTGCCATTTTGTCTTCCTCCCCAGCCCTCACATTTCTAGATCCACATCCACACTTACTTCCGCTACCAAACCCTAATCAGATCTGAGAGATGACACCAAAGAAGGGAGCTACGAAACCAAAGAAGACAAGCCCCAAGAAGGCAAGCGCCGAAGCCCGGCTTGATGAAGAGTGGGTGCTGTCGTGAATGGGAGAGGCGAAGCTCAATAGATTGGTGGAAGCGGGTGTTCTGCCTAACCGTGTCATCGCCAAATGGCGGCCGGCCCTTAGTGAGCCCTTCCCCATGCCTCATACCGACGAAGTGGTAGTATTTGAGGATTATTTCTAGCGTGGGTTGGGATTTCCTATCCATCCATTCCTGATGGATCTGTTGGAGCTCTAGGTTGTTAGTCTGTGCAATCTCCACCCAAATACCATTTTGTACAACTTGATCTTCATCCATTTCTATGAGGCATATCTTAGAATCCTTCCCCCACTTCAACCTCTTCCGTCACCTGTTCTGGCTAAAGAAGAGAGGCGGCGGTGGTTCCAAGGTGGTCGGTGGAGTGTATCTTCAGTTGCACGATGGAATGGTGGGCGAGTACCTTACTGTGCTGCTGAACACATCGCTAAAGGGGTGGAACACTAGGTGGTTCTACATGAAGCAGAGCCACCCAGTCGTCTGCTGTGATGCCGACCACATCCCAGAGAGCCAGAAGAGCTAGTCGGAGTTGCCAAGCAGTGCTGATATGGAGCAAGTGAGGGAGCTCCTTGTCTTAATAAAAGGCGTGAAGACCAATGGCGGATTGGTGGCGGCGAGCTTTATAGTGCGCTGCATTTAGCCCTATAAGGAGAGGGTGTACCTAGCCTTCAAGTTCAAGGGGAGACCAATGGTACCTGAGAGAGGCCAAAGATGCTGTCGAGGGATGTTGTGGAAGAGTGGGCTATAGAGCTATTTGCTCTATTTGCCTCCTTCAGCATGTTAGGGTATATGAAACCCTTTAACTGCAAGAATCTGCCTCCTTAGGTAAATATCTCAGTTGTGTATTCCTGATGTTTTTTATCTTTTGTCGTTGCCGAGTAGTGGACTGATTCACTTATGCGAAGATCCATTCATAGGAAAGAGCGGTGTACTTCTCAGGTGTCCTGAGGAGCGATTGGCCAAAGGGAGTAGACACCCGGCCACCGCCACAGCCTAAGGAGGAAACCGTCAGCATCTCGTTGGAGATTTCATCCCCGGTGTCGGAGAAAATCCAAGGGAAGAGGGCAGCAACAGACGAGCGACCTAGAAGAAGAGAAAGACGGCGGGTATCGCTTCCCTCAAGTTGGGCGGTATATCGCTTGGTGGTGACTAGACCACTCAGATGTGAAGGACCGCAGTGTTCGAGTGGTCGGATGATAATGATGTTTGGGTGGCTCCTCCACCGAGCACGAAGGTGCCTCCATGCAGTGTGTGCGTTGAGGAACAATTGATGGGAGGGGAGGAAGTTCCCCAACAATGGGCGACGGAAGTCCCCAAGTAGCAGGCAAGGGGAGCCCTAGAGTGGTAGGCAAAGAAAGTCCCCGAGCAGCATGTGAGGGGAGCCTCGAAGCGGTGGGCGGAGGAAGTCCTCGAGCAGCAGGCGAGGAGAGCCTCGAAGCGGCGGGCGGAGGAAAGGCCAATGGCAGAGACCACAAGACCTCTACCCCAAGACACAGGCGTCGACCCCAAGGCCACGGCTAGGGCTCTGGTAGGCACCACCGGTTCAAGAAATTGTACCGGCAGACCAAACCGTAAGTATCTTTGTCTTGGAGTTACTTTGTCGTCATTCCTTAGCTTTTTTGGCGACTGACAAGCTGAACTGATGCAGTGCAAGGCATGTGGAGGATCCAACCCCACCTGTCTAGACTATTGAGCAACCGAAGGCTAGTCCCGGAGCGGAGGTGGTGGTGATAGACCCCATTCCAGAGTCCCTAGGTGCTCGACGGTCTACGGAGGAGTCAGCTACCTCTACTAGTGAACTTGGTGGTGGCGAACAGTTGGAGCCGACGGCGAACAAGTCGGTGATGTTGCCTGAGGCAATGGCGGAAGCTGCTAGGTCTTCAATGGCGAATGCGGGAGATGTCAATGGCGAATGCGGGAGATGTCAATGCTGCACCTGGGTCTAGAGCGGTGAGGCTAGTCACGCCTAAGGAGCAGATGGTGCCCCCGAGGCGTCATAGAGCATAGTTGGACCCACTATCCAGCCACGGAACCCCCAGTGGTGCCTTCAGCCACACAGAGGAGGATGAGGTGGAAGAGATTGAACGTGAGGAGTCTCAACCCTAGGCTGTCTAAATCCTTCGCAAACACGACGATGAGGTGGTGGTTGTCAAGGAAGAGGACACCACTAGGGAGATGAGGAGACTAAAGTCCGCCCTTGCGGGAGTGATGAAGCAAATCGAGGTCAGTACTGCAACTAGGATCCTCATCTTTGACATTGGAGATCGTAGTTCGTCATAACCATTATGCGCTTGTAGGGGATAACTCGGACTGCCGAGCAGCGCCACTAGCTGATCAAAAGGATGGAGCCTCTTGCCGAGGAGAATGAAAAACTTAAGGAGGCGATGAACCTTATGGAGAAAAACATCTAGAGGGCCTAGCGCGAGCGAGACCTTGCTGAGTCCAATGCGCGGGACCTAGAGTACCAGAAGGGCATTCGATCTGAGCAGCTAGCAGCTACGTCCGAATAGCTATGTGGCAAGTCCGAGCAACTAGCAAGTGCTTCCACGCAACTGGAGCAGAAGTTCAAGCAGCGCAGAAGCGTATCCGAGTAGAAAATAGGTACTATAAATCGACGAATGTGCTTTGTATTGCTGAATAGCTATATCTTTGGTGATGATTGTTGTGCTCGTAGAGCAAGATGCAGAGCTCACCCAGCTGTGCCAAGCCATCGAACAACTCCAAGAGGAGAAGACAAAGGAGACATGGCGAGCAGACAAACTGGTCGAGGAGCTGAAAGGTGAGTACTTCCTAGTTGGAGTTACTGCTGAAGTAGTTTCCTTGCTTGATGGAACCTTGTAATGCTTCAAACTACCATCAGAGGGTCAAGGCATAGTTTGATGTGCTGGTGCAGGACGCCAGGACCCAATGGGAGAATTTCGACACCATAGTCACCGGGGTTAAACCGGTGCTCGACTGCGTCGATCTAGAGGTGGCTCCTTAGCCCAATGGTAGGCCACCGTGTTCAAACACTATCATCTAGAGGTGCAAGGCGGCGTGGGAGAGCTTCAACTGCAATGCTACTGTTACCGCCATTACACATGCCCTTGCGATGGTTCGGTCCCACTATCAATCTGTTGACCTTCAGGCAATAGGAGTTAGATTCGCTGAAGGGATGGGCGAGGCGGAGACCCAGTAACTAGAGGATGAGGTGGAGGATGCGGTGAAAAAGCTGGCCGGTGACATAGACCTGTTTGGTGAGACGGACAACGATGGCAGAGCTTGGTGATCTGCTCAGAGAGTATTGTCTGTAACATCTGAAGAGGGTAGTTAGAGCGTGCGAGAGCACAGAAAACATTTATGTATTTGTATAAATGTTAAAAAGTGCATATTTATGCAGCTTGCTCGTATTTGCGGTGAAAAATCATTGTAGTAATAACGCTAATGCAATTATACATAGTATAAGTAGCATCCGAGCAGTTAGTTTGTTACTGAACTCTTTGGCCTTAGCTAGCCCATAGTCCATAACGTTGAGCACGGAGCCCATGCACGTCTAAGAGGAACAAGCGTCACCAAGGAACCATAGCCGACCACCCATAACGTAGAGCGTGGAGCCCATAGCACGTGTAGGGAGAGATCAGAGACAGGGTCTTCTCTAAAGAGTGCAGAGCGGAACATGTGCTGCTTGGCGGTTGGTGAAATAACATGGAGATAAACATAGTATAAGTGGCGTCTAAGTAGTTAGTTCTTTACTGAGCTCTCGGCCTTGGCTAGTCCATAGTCCATAACGTCGAGCGTGGAGCCCGTGCACATGTAGGAGGAACAGGCGTCACCATGGAACTGTAGCCGACCACCCATAACGCAGAGTGTGGAGCCCATAGCACATGTAGGGAGAGATTGGAGACTGGGTCTTCTCCAAAGAGAACAGAACAGAACGTATGCTGCTCGCTGATCGGCGAAAATATCTTGGAGATTTGGAGAAAACTATTTGGCCAAATATGATGGCGATTTAGAGAAACGTGTTCGGCGATTTAGAGAAACATGTTCGGCGCAGTTATGGCGATTTCGTATTGGAATTCGTTATGGAGTAGCTAAAAGCTCGGTGACCATAAGTGAAGATTAAACAATAATGGAGAAATAATGGAGACAAATTATAGAGACCAAAACTTTATTCATCATGAAGTGGAGAGTACATATCTAGAGCATTTCAATGATAGAAACATATAAGGTGCTCGATGTGCCATGAATTGGGTACATTGATTCCATCTAAGTCACATAGGCGATAAGACCCTGGTCGGGTAACCTCTTTGATGACGTAAGGCCCTTCCCATGGGGAGGAGAGCATGTGCATCCCTTCGGTTTTTTGTTTTCTGTGGAGAATGAGGTTGCCGATAGCAAATGAATGACCTTTGATATTGCGGTTGTAGTACCTCCACAAGCCTTCTAGATACTTGGCTATGCGGATACAAGTGATTAGGCATTCTTCCTTGGCCCTATCGACGTCCTCTGTCTGGATAGCTGCGGCTTGCTCTTCATCATAATTTTCCACCCAAGGTGCTCGGAAGGCAATATCCACTGGTAGTATGGTTTCTGAGCCATAGACCAAGAAATATGGAGACACACTAGTGCTGTGAGTAGCTTGAGTGTGTAGTCCCTAGACTATAGCTGGTAGCTCCTTGAGCCATCTGCTCGGATGCTTTTCTTCTTTCTGATATAGCCTCTTTTTGAGGGCATCAACGATCATGCCATTCGCCCATTCAACCTAGCCGTTGGCTCTAGGATGGGCAACAGAGACGTATTTGATGGAGATGCACTGGTCTTTGTAGAAGTCTCAAAAGTGATGGCTATTTCAAGGTTAGTGATGAAGCTGTTCGGGAGACCAAATCTATAGATGATATCTTTGAAGAGCTCGACCGCTTTCTTTGTAGTAGCCAAGACGAGCGGTTTATACTTGATCCACTTGGAGAACTTGTCGATGGCAATGTATACATACCAGAAACCACCTGGTGCTGGCTTGAAAGGCCCAATCATATCCAGTCCCCAGCATGCGAAGGGCTAGGAAGCTGGGATGGTCTATAGCTCTTGTGCCGGCACGTGTATTTGCTTGGCGAAAAATTGGCATCCTTCACAACGTCGGACGAGGTATTCTGCATCGGAGATGGCCGTGGGCTAGTAAAAACTAGCTCAGAAAGCTTTGTCGACTAGTGTTCTCGAGGCCATGTGGTTGCCGTAGGAACCAAAGTGAATTTTGAGAAGTATCTTCACTCCATCTTCTTGGGTGATGCATTTTTGCAGTATCCCTTCCTTGGCACTTTTTCTCATCAAGTTGTCATCCACCAGCATGTAATGCTTGCTTTGATAGATTAGGCATTTAGTTTCAGTCTTATCAGTGGGTACTTCGGCGCTGGAGAGGTACTTGATGAACTATTGCCTCTAATCGGCGGCCGGCGAAGATACCGTAAGTACTAGCTGCTCGGCAGGGGGAACTTCCTGAATTTCCTTATCTTCCTTAATGGATGGTGCCAGAAGATCTTGAACGAAGACCCCCAGCAGAATCATAGTGCGAGACGAGCCTAACTTGGATAAGTGGTCAGCGAGCTGATTTTGATCGCATACCACGTGGTGGTACTCGATACCATAGAATTTCCCTTCAAGCTTCCTGATTTCGACGCAATATGCATCCATCTTCTCACTGGAGCAAGACCAGTCTTTATTGCACTGGTTGGTGACTAGCACGGAGTCCCCATATACCATGACGCATTTAACGCTGAGCTCAACGGCTATATGGAGTCCATGGAGACTTGCTTCATATTCGGCGGCGTTGTTGGAGGCCAAAAAATGTATCTGGAGAACGTATCGGAGCTTATCCTTGGTTGGCGTGATGAACAAAATGCCCGCACCAGCATCATTGATGTTGAGAGTGTCGTCAAAGTATATCATCCAGTGGTCAGGACAAGTAGCGGCAATAGGCTCTTGAATCTCAGTCCACTCAGCGACGAAATCAGCAAGCGCCTGAGACTTGATGGTAGGTCTACTTCTTAATTCAATGGAGTAAGTACTGAGCTCGATAGCCCACTTGATGATACAACCGTACAGCAGCTATGGAGGAGCTTGCGTGATGTAATCAGAATGGCGTACAGCAGCTTCTCGATCTGAGGATAACAAGTCTTGGGTTCATTGAGAACCTCACTGATGAAGTATACCAGACGTTGCACCTTATAGGCATGCCCGACCTCCTCGCGTTCGACCCAATGTCCATGCTGATGACGCGAGAAGTTGCGATGATGTAGATTAGGAGAGTTTCATCTAGCCGTGGTGCCGTCATGATCAGAGGCTTTATTAGGAACAACTTGAGCTGCTCGAAAGCTATGTCTACCTCCTCCGACCAAGAAAAGCGCTCGGAGGCCTTGAGGAGTTGAAGAACGGTAGCCCTTTTTCACCGAGGCGTGATATGAAGCGGCTTAAAGCAGCCATGCAGCCTGTTAGCTTCTGTATATCCTTGATGCATGTTGGTCGTTTCATGTTGGTGATGGCAAAACCTTGTCAGGGTTGGGCTCAATGCGTCGTGCACTGATGATGTAGCCCAGGAGTATACCGGATGGAACTCCAAAGATGCACTTTGAAGGGTTCAGCTTCCATCGGTACCTTTTAAGGTTGGCAAACGTTTCTTCGAGGTCAGCGATAAGATCATCGATGGTTTTGGACTTGACGACCACATCGTTGATGTAAGCTTCGATGTTGCGGCTGATCTGTTGATCGAGGCATATCTGGATAGCCCTTTGATAAGTCGCCCCGGTGTTCTTGAGTCCAAAGGACATGGTGGTGTAGCAATACGCACCGAAGGGCATGATGAACGATGTCTTGATCTGGTCTTCTTCCTCGAGGGAGATCTAGTGATAGCCAGAGTAACAATCGAGGAAGGAGAGTAGTTTGTAGCCTATTTTGGAGTCTACAACCTCATCTATCCGAGGTAGACCAAAGGGGTCTTTAGGGAAGTGTTTGTTAATCAGTGTAATCAACACACATTCTCCATTCTTTATTCTTTTTTTGAACAAGAATAGAGTTTGCTAACCACTCAGGATGATATACTTCTTTTATGAATCCAACAGCTAGGAGCTGTTTTATTTCTACCCTAATAGCCTCTTTCTTGTCTGGTGTGAATCGGCGGAGTTTCTGCTTGATTGGTTTGGCGATCGATAAGACATTCAAGGAGTGCTCGATCTTCTCCCGTGGTACCCCCCGCATGTCTATAGGTTTCCAAGAAAACATGTCGGCGTTGGCACATAGGAAGAAGACGAGTGTGCTTTCCTATTTGGGGTCGAGGTGAGCCCCAATCTTCAATGTCTTGGATGGGTCATCGAGACCAAGGCCGACCTTCTTGGTTTCCTTTGACTTGGTAGAGGCGTGAGGAGGCTCCAGCGACGGGATCTCTAGGTCATCAGCAGGCACCGTCTTGGCATCAGTGACCACACTAGCCATCTGGATGGAGAGGTCGGTGGCTTCGGTGATGGTGAAACTCTCTATCTCGTAGGCGTAGGCGATGGAGAGGTTGGCTTGCAAGGCCAGGACTCCTGTAGGCAAAGGCATCTTCAGCACCAGATAAGCGTAGTGTGGTATGACCATGAACTTGGCCAGAGCTAGCTAACCAAGTATGGCATGGTAGGCGGTGTTCAAGTCGGTGACGTAGAAGTTGATGTGCTCGACGTGGTAGTTGCTTGCCGTGCCAAACTGTACTGGTAGGGTGATCTCTCCAAGTAGTTTGGATGCCCTACTAGGTACCACACCCCAGAAGGACTCTGAGGGTGTGGGATCTATTATCCCAAGGCCCAACTTCTTTAGGGCTCCAGCGAAGAGGAGATTCAGAGCGCTCCCACCGTCAACGAGCACTTTTCCAAAAAGCACCTTCTGGACGGTTGCGTCGAGGATGAGGGGGAAATGCCCTATGTAGGGGATGTCCACCCACTGGTTGGCCCTACTGAAGGTGATGAGGACCTCAGACCATGGGCGATAGCTAGGGTTGGTGGCGGCATCTTTCGTAGTGACGAGGAGCACCCGTCGGGCGGTAGCTTCTGTTCTCTTCTACTCTCGGTGGAGGCGAGGCCCTCGAAGATGGCGACGGCCTCTAGCTCCATCATTGGTGTCGTCGTCCATCTTTTTGTCCTAGGACTCCTTAACCAAGTCAAGGCAGTCCTTCATCTTATGTCTAGCGTTCTTATGGAGGGGGCAAAGGCCATCAAGGATCTTCTTATATTGCTCGTCATAGTTGCACTTGGTGCGAGGTTCATTGACGGTGGCGACGATGTGGTCTGGTCGACAGCGGTGATTTTGGTTAGACTTGGGTCCTTCTGGCCGATTACGGCTGCTGTCACGATGGTAACTACGATCATCGTAGCGGTGGTCATTGTAGCGTCAGTCATCGGGGTGGTCATCGTAGTGGCGTGTTGGGCGATGAGTGCCCACATCCTCATTGAATCGCACCTCAGCTTCCTTGGCGTTGGCGTACTAGTTTGTGGTCATGATCATCTCACCAATCCCTATGGGTGGCTTGCGGTTGAACTTGGAGCGAAGCTCGTGGTGGTGGAGTCCTCGGATGAAGGCGGTGATGACCTCAGCTTCTGTGATGTTGGGAATAGAATTCCTCATCTCGAAAAAGCGTCGAATGTAGCTACAGAGGAGCACGGACGACTTCTGGTTGATGCGGTTCAGGTCATGCTTGGTGCCCGGCCGAGTACACATAGCCATATAGTTATCAGTGAAGACTTTTTTAGCTCTTCCCAGGATCCGATGGAGTCCGGGGCAAGGCTTATAAACTAGCTAATGGCGGCTGGCGTGAGCATGATGAGAAGATAGTTCGTCATGACACTGGTGTCTCCTCCAGCGGCGTGGACAGTAGTGGCATAAGCCTGTAGCCACTGTGTTGGATTCATCCTTCTTTCGTAGGGCTCGACCCCGGTGATTTTAAAACCATAGGGCCACTAAAGTGTTCGTAGTGCCCTCGTGAATGCTGGGGGCCCTTCGGGGATGTTGGCGCCATCATCTGTAGCATTGCCGGTGGCGAGCGGCTCGAGAGCTGAGTCTGGGTTATTGTACTCTTGCTCATACTCCTGGCGATGGCGTACTTCTTCTTCATGGCAATCGAAATAGCGTTTGTCGATACATCGTCGTGCATCTCGGAGATTGTTGAGGTGCACTTAGACGTCTTGGTCGACCTCCTAGTCGGGTTGGCGGTGATGTTCGATGCGGTTGCCCCTAGCTCTGCCCTGGAGGGGTTGCCTGTCATCGTGGTGCTGGTCGATGAAGCAACTTAGGCGACAATCGGATCTTGTGGCGACTGATCGGTGAATCGAGGTTGTGGAGTAAGAAGGTCTCTAATCCTGGCGGATCTCATTGACCTAGCAATGCGTCGCTTTAAGCATTGCGGTGACCTTAGCGACCTCCGGTGTCTGCGGGAGCTAGGCGAGCTCATTGGTAACCACGGCCAGGTAGGTGCTTGGGGTCTTGTAGACATCATGGCCATTAACACAAACACACTCATCGTCGAGGTTGCATTGGAGTGGTCTTCCTTGCGAGTCAAGCTGCTGCTCGGCCCTTGTCAGGACAATCTCGTTTGCTCGGTGCTGTGCTCGTTTGACGTTCTGGTTCTCACGAGCGGTGTGTTCCTCCTTGGTTTCACTGTTCCGAGGGGGGCTGTCGATGCTGACGTTGAAGATTGCACCGCAACAGATAGAGGCAGAAGAAGTAGTTTGGGGGGTGTTTCGGCTATGGTCTCCATAGAGCCCTAGGACTCGGAGTCTGGATTCTCCTCTAGGATGGTCTGGAGGGATGCTCCAGAGCGTCGGCCAACGTGGAGCATGTTGACGCCTGATAGAGGCTGGTCGGTGATCTGGTCGGCGGGAGGATGGACATCTCCAACCTAGTTGGTGAACCTACCTCTTAGGACATCTTGGTAAGCGGTGGCAGCATTGGTGAACCCAAAGGGTAGGGCCATAACCCTTGGAGTTTTCCAAGTAGCCTCCGATAGATCTAGATCGGAGGGTGGTCGGCGCTGAACAAGAGTGTCTAGAGCCAATTCAGTGATGGAGAGGCAATCGGCGAGCTTCCGACCAACTCGATCGATGGATGTGATCAGATCATTATTGTTGATCTACCTCCTCTGGTAGCGAGGAAGCGAGTGGCAAGTCATTGACAAAGGCGACCTCAGAGGCAGTTTTGAGATCAGATCTATAGTCGCAAGTGTGGGGGTGATTGGCGTAGAATTGATCTACACTGGCTCGAGGAGCTCTCCGACTCTGTCAGCGTTGATGATCCACGAGATGGATCCAACCATGAAGATCTAGCTAGGGTACGAGAGGGACGAAGAGCCTGTAGAAAAAGTCATCTTGTTCGATAAGAAAACAACACACACACCCCTACCTGGCGTGCCAACTGTCGATAGAATATCATCAATAGTCATCCAAGGGGTATCCCACGAAGGTAGATTGATCGGTAGAGAAGCGTGTGATCAAGAATAAGAAGACAATAGAGACACATGAGTTAGACAGGTTTAGGCCATCAGTATAACATAATACCCTACTCCTGTGGTCTATTGGTTTGTATTAGCTATAGTATGATATTGCGTGAGTTTGGAGGGGGTCCCTGCCCGCCTTATATAGTCTGGGGGTAGGGTTATAAGTCGGTTAGATCTAAGAGATAAACAGAAAGTAATAACAGATTACAAGAATCTTGGGATCATACGCATCCTAACAGATCTTGTAGTATCTTTAGGATATCTTTCTGGTGTCTTGCGAGAGGCGCTGAGCAAAGTTGTGCCCCGTAAGGCTTTGTCTTATGGGCTGGGCTGCCCCTAGAGGCGCAACCCATATGGTCTGCCATGGGTATCCGAGGTCATACCCCCCACAGCTAGTCCCCGAGCACCTTGTACCCATTGTGCAACGCCATCTTGAGCTTGTCCGAGCATGTGCGAACAAAGCCGAGCAGTCAAACTCATGGTCCGACCACCGTGATGAGTTGCCGAGCAGTTGTGAGCAGTTGCCTAGCAGTTGTGAGTAGTTGTCAAGCAGCATGAACTGTCACTAAGTAGCATGAACCATAGCCAAGCAGTATAACCCAAGTATGACTTGCCACAAGGGTGTAAGGAGCTCAAGTTCAGAATAAAAAATTTTCTTCACAGTGGACCAAGTGGGCCCACTTAGAGTCTAACCATGAGAAAAGGAGGTAGTCTTCTTTAGCTTCAAGAGGTGTAGAGTCTTCCAGATTTAAGCAAACACACTCACCGCAAGGTGAAGTGTGCCCACTTAGTCCCCGAGCCCGATAGTAGATGACGTAGTCATGTGGTGCCAGGGTCATAAGTAGAAGAATTGTAAAAGACCAGCCGAGCAGGTAGCCAGTCCCTAGGCGTAGCCTCGAGTGAGAAAAACCACATTCACCGCAAGGTGAAGTGTGCCCACTTAGTCCCTGAGCCTGACAGTAGGTGACATAGTCACGTGGTGCTAGGGTAAAAAACAACAGTCAATTGAAGAAAAATCCCCAATGTGGTGAGGAACCGAGACGTAATACTGACGCAATCCCTAAGCCACTTTAGGAAATCTTGGAGAAAACAATTCCATTTCACCATCTTTCGTCTTCTAGTTTTTACTACGATGCTAGACTGTCGACAAGTCGTACCGACACGGCGGTGACTCACGAATCAATGTGCCCAACTGGGTACCTCAAAAACACATGCCTCATCTACACCCTAGGAATCAAAAACACATCCTAGGCAGACAAGACCAACACGTTCCACTCCTATCAAGGGGTCTAGGTCCCCGACCAAACAAGGTCTCCAAGCCCCCGCCCCTGAGTCCCGAACTCACTATGATGCAAGGACCTCCACCCCAAAAACCACCCTAACAGTCTGTCTGGAAAGAGCCAAAACCCATGACAAGAGAGTAACAAGTTTTTCCTGTGCTCATACACAAGTATGTGCTCGGGATAATAAGTGTGTGACTTGCTTAGAACCCAATGCAACGGCCAGTCCTTAACCGACACAGACAGGGAAATAGTGTAACTAAGCTATGCCCCGTTAGCCACAGGACACAACCCCTTACACCCACTGGTACCCATACCCTATCCCTGCCCAGTCTCCATTTTTTCTTTCACCATTTTTATCATGTGTGATAATAATAATCACCTATTATGAGTAACGATAGGTTACTCATGCTACCGAAATCCTGACCATAGCAGCTACTCGACCTATGCTAGTAGGACTCATAGGTAGGTATATTTATGCATGTCGTTTCCATAAAATGCCTGTACATAAATGCACATCACACACACACATATATATATATATATATATATATATATATATATATATATATATATATATATATATATATATATATATATAGTGATCATTCAAAATAAGGGTTATGCCCCGGGGCTTGCCTTGGGCATGCCTGGTGTCAACAAAGTCGGCAACTAATGGCTCTGGGGCTTCCTCCTATACGAGAATCTCCTCCTCATACTCCTCGATGACCACCTCGTACTCCTGCTCACCCGCAGGCACGAACTCTACCAACTCGTTATCTACATGCATGGAATGATGATGCAACACTTAGTAATACGGCAACAACAACTCTTAAAATAAGAATACATCTATCAAGCTAGCTCTACCGACTAAGACGCTGAGTAACTTATTATTAGCACTAAACAGATATGAAATATTGTATGTATTATCTTAGCAACTAAAGGTATCCCTATTCTTAACACCGATTTACTACATATATGATAAAATAAGGAATACTAGCTACCCTATTTATCGACCTCTTATAAGGCTACAAAAATTATAGTGAGCACATAATAATACAATGAACCTACTATAAAAATTTCATGGCCAAAGCTATTACCAATTTGCCACAAAAATTCCTACAAACATTAAGTTAAATAATACTAAGCTTTCCTAAATGAATTGATGAGTCTATCATTATCACCGATAACTGTAAACCAACTACACCAACAGATAGATCACATTTTTAGAAACTTAATAGAATTTATTTCACAATTTTTGGATACTTATGTGAATTGATATTAATTTCCAAAGTTCAACTTAGAATGTAAATTATAAAGCTAATTCTATCCTTTTTAAAATGGAAAACTGATTCTGACCCGCGTGGCCCACGAGCGAGCGGTGCGGCCCACTCCCGCGCAGCGCACGTGCATGCGTGACCCACCGGTGTGGCCCACGTGGCCGACCAGTGTGGGTCAGTCAGAGTAGGCCGGCCCACGCTGCCGACCGATGTGGCCCAGCCGGAGCAGGCTAGCCCACGCAGCCGACCGGCGTGGCCTAGCCACGTGACGATGGCCCACAACGGGAAAGCCAACACGCTCTGGCAAAACCCATCTTGACAACGACCAGTCCTCAGCCGACCCTGCGCGTGCATTGATGTGGCGGCGCTGGCACAGGGTGGTGACGCCGGCCAACCAAGCCCCTCCCCGCCCCCGATAGCAAGCCGATGCTCACCTAGATGCAAACATGAGGCGATGGGCGGTGAAGCGGTGAACAGAGACATGGTCTAGAGCTCTCTCCATGGCGTCGGGACTCCTACGGCGATGGCGGCCATGTTCCCATGAGGTCAAGCACAACCGAGATGAAAGGAATTAGAGGATAGGCATCAGAAACTCACCCCGTACCTACCAGATGTGGTGGTGTGAATGGGGACGAGCCGGGTGAGTCCGGCCACATGTGCACGACAAGCACCATGACGGACGATAGTGGTGCAACCGTGCCAGCGGCACCAGGAAGGCAGTAGGAGTGCTAGTGGGGTGCGCACTAGATGGAGGGGGTCAAGGCGAACACATAGTGCCATGGAATTGAACGGAGGTGGCGAGCGCAATTACCATAGAAGCGACCTGGCACTATGAGATGGCTCAGGCATGGCTCGGCGACGTTGGTGTGACACCATTTAAGGCAGAGGTGACGGGGGCGTAGCGTGGCGCTTGCCACTCAATAGAAGAGGACAAGGGCACTCACAGGAGGCTACATGTGCACGTACTAGGGCAGCACGGTTCATGCGGCCGCAGCGCCTTAATTGGCAAGCCGACGGCGACACGCCCATTTGCCGGTGCAGCGGACGCGCGCAGCAGTGGTAGCAGCGATGCGATGCAAGCGGCTAGGGTGCACGCGATGTGACAACATGACGCAGTAAGAATGTGCGTGTGCTGGCAATCATGGCTATGGCCAAGGAATGTCGCTGCACCTGAGCAGACGGCAACGGCAACTAGCGGGGCATAGCTGGCAACAAAGTGATGCGGGTGGCCCCAGGGCACCGACAGCGGCACCAACGTGCATCGTGGCAGTGAGGCGGACCCGCTACCAGCTAGAGCTGCTGGCCTCCATAGCCAGCCGAGCACAACCTGGCACGTGCATGTGCGTGGCTGGCACGCTGACGACGGCACAGGAGTGCGCTGACCGCATCCACGCGATAAAACCGGCTAGAAACGCCATGCGCACGATTTTCAAACCGTTCGAAAAAACCTAAAATAATATACGTGACATTGAAATGTAACTTTCTTTTCATGTTTCCGATGATCATTTTGAGTTATGGAATTCGATCCAAACACTATATCGCATGCATTAACACATAATATGATGCTCATGACATGTTTAAGCAAAAGATTTTTAGTGTAACACCGAGGGTGTTACAAATCTACCCCCCTAAAACAAAATCTCGTCCTGAGATTTCATGTGCCTAGTGTGGGAAAGGAAATAAGAAATACATTTCTATAAAAACAACTACTTTGATGAACCAAAAAGAAGATGGGGATAATGCTTCAAGATATAGTTTTCATGCTCCCACGTTGCTTTATCCTCTAAGTGGTTTTGCTATTGAACCTTGTAGAACTTCACCACATTGTTTCTGATCACTCTTTCTTTTTCGTCCAAGATCTTGACAAGATGCTAGATATACGACAAGTCAGGCTAGATGGGAAGTCCTTCAATCTCCACAGCTTCATCGGGAACCTGCAAACATTTCTTCAACTGAGATACATGGAACACGCTGTGTACCACCAATAAAATATCTAGAAGTTGGAGACGATAAGCAACTAAGTCACACTGCTCTAAAACCTTGTAAGGACCCACATAATGAGGGGCTAGCTTGCCACTGACACCAAACCGATGCACCCCTCTCATAGGAGACACCCTGAGGTACACATAATCCTCAACTGCAAAGGCTTTCTTCGCTTGTCCGCATAAGCTTTCTATCGGCTCTGAGCTGCCTTCAAATGACTCTGGATAATACTGGCTTGCTCTCATGCTTCTTTGATGAAGTCAGGCCCAAAGTATCCATGGTCTCCCACTTCAACCTAGTTAAGTGGTGTCCTATATTTCTTTCCATATAGAGCTTCAAAGGGTGTCATACGAATGCTTTCTTGGTAGCTGTTGTTGTTAGAAAACTCAGCTAGTTTCAAGCATTCATCCCACTTCTCAGGAAACAAAATGGCATAAGCTCTCACCATATTCTCAAGTGCTTGATTTACTCTTTCTATTTGGCCACCAGTATGTGGATGATAAGCTGAACTTCTAAGGAGACTAGTACCAAGACATTCCTGGAGTTGCTCCTAAAAATAGGAGATAAAGACAGACCCTCTATCAGAGATGATAGTGAGAGGAACTCCATGCAGGGTAAATACAACTCGGCATACTTTCTAGCTGAATATCTAGTATTCACCAGAAGAAAATGAGCTGACTTGGTAAGGTGATCCATAATGACCCAAATAGAGTCATACCCCTTGGACGTGCGGGGTAAACCCACAACAAAGTCCATGGAAATATCTTCCCACTTCTAAATAGGAACAGGCAAAGACTGCAAATATCTCAGGGTACGCATATGGTCTGCCTTAACTCTTCCATAAGTGTCACACTCCACGACGTACTTGGTGATATCATGTTCATATTGGACCACCGATACAAGTGGCGCATATCATGGTACATCTTGTTACTGCCAGGATGGATGGACAACTTGGAAGTATGGGCCTCATCCAAAATCTTTCTTCTAAGCTCCTTACTTGACGGAACCACCAATCTATTTTTAAACCTCACTACACCTTGATCATCAACACTGAAATGAAAACCACTCCCGTCAACAATTAACTTCTTAATGTGAGGAATTTCTGAAGTGTCCTGCTTTTGCTCTATAATAATCTACTCAAGTAAATTTGAGACTAAGGCAATGTGAGCTAGCACCTCAGCGTGGTTGAGAGACAAGGATGTTTCTTAAACTTGATACGACTTCCAGCTCAAAGCATTAGCTACCACATTAGCTTTTCTGGGGTGATAATGTACCTCCAAGTTATAATTCTTGATTAATTCCAACCATCTCCTTTGCCTCATATTTAACTCAGACTGAGTAAAAATATATTTGAGGCTCTTGTGATCTATAAAAATATGAACCTTGTTTCCCAATAAATAACGCCTCCAAATTTTTAGAGCGTGCACCATAGCAGCCAGCTCTAAATCATGGGTGGCATAATTCACCTCATGCTTTTTTAGCTGACATGAAGCATAAGCTATCACACGCCCCTCCTGCATAAGCACACATCCCAACCCCATCTTTGTGGCATCACAATATACATAAAAAAGGTCTATCAATATCTGGTTGGGCCAGGACAGGTGCAGTGGTAAGAAATTTCTTCAAAGTTTGGAAGGCTTCTTCACAAGCCAGGCTCTATACAAACTTGACATCTTTTTGGAGTAGCTTAGTCATCGGCTGAGCTATCTTGGAGAAGTTAGGAATGAAGCACCGATATTATCCAGCAAGACCAAGGAACTAGCGAATCTGGTGCACTAACTTGGGAGATTTCTAATTTAACACATCTTGCACCTTGCTTGGATCTACCGAGATACCTTTAGGTGTAAGAACATGTCCCAAAAACTGCACTCAATCTAACCAAAACTTACACTTGCTGAACTTAGCATATAACTTGTGTTCTCTCAATCGAGTCAGTACTATCCGAAGGTGTTGAGCATGCTCTTCCTTGTTCTTGGAATATATCAAGATACCATTAATGAACACCACTATAAACTTGTCCAACTCTAGCATAAAGACTGAGTTCATGAGATATATGAAGAATGCAGGAGCATTGGTAAGACCAAAAGACATGACTAGGTATTCATACAGCCCATACCTAGTAGAAAAAGCTATCTTTGGTATATCTTAGGGTCTGATCTTGACTTGATGATAGCCTAAACGGAGATCAATCTTGGAGAACACCTTTGCACCAGCCAACTGATCGAACAAAGTATCAATACGAGGTAAGGGATACTTGTTCTTAATGGTTACCGTATTGAGAGGGCGGTAATCCACACACATCCGAAGAGTGTCATCCTTCTTTTTCACAAAAATGGCTAGACAACCCCATGGTGAAGAGCTAGGATGGATAAATCCCTTTTCCAACAACTCCTCTAACTGCTTCTTCATTTCAGCCAATTCCTTCGGGGCCAAGCGGTACGAGCGTTGGGAGATAGGAGCAGTACTAGGCTTTAACTCAATGGAGAACTCCACATCTCTATCCGGTGGCAAGCCAAGTAGATCTTCAGGAAAGACATCCGAGAACTCATAGACCATAGGAAATTGTTAAAAAACAAATAAATATGCAAGACTTTATATGACACAAAATAATTAATAAATAATAGCAATTTCTCACAATAAATGTACTGCGGCACTAACACTCTTAGGCTCCCAAGTAAAATTGGAACACATCCAATACCTCTGCCTATAGGTTGCCTCATCTTTCAGAAATATCTACCTTGCAAGGATCACCACAAAAGCACATGGGTCTTGGCACACCGCTAGGGAGCGGCTTTGGGTCGTAGGTACTTTCGGTCATCCGACCATAACTACAATTGAACAAAATTTGTTATAATAAAAGAAAGCAAATAACAATTAACCCTAAACCTAGGGTTTACCATGTGATGCACAACAATGAACGCATACCTTGGTTTGCTACCTTTTCCACATCTTGGCATCCTATGGTTGTATAATACATACGAATATTAAAAAGTGCATAAACAACGACCCTAGTGACGATTCTTAGGTTAAAAACACGACTAATATATACCGAATCGATACGAAAAAAAACTAGGAGGGGTGAGAGGATACCTTGCCCTCGAAGAACTACGGATCAAATCCAACTTTCCATGGTCTAATATGTCGATTTGTGAGGTAGGGCGAAGTGGAGACAGGGAAAACCCGAAAGGGAGGAGGAAGAAAATAAGGATGGTTCGGGCAGGTTTCCCCAAGAGGGAGGAGGAACAAAATGAGGATGGTTCGGGTAGAAAGAGGGGTGGATTTTTTAAAAAAGGGTCTTGGCGCCAGACTTGGCGCCAATTATCATGGCGCCAAGACTTGGCGCCAATAACGATGGCGCCAAGATCACTGCCACTTCAGCTCCACGTTTACGTCGGCGGAGGTGTCTTGGCGCCAATTTCACTGGCGCCATGCCATGTGACCTTAGCGCCAATTACTATGGCGCCAAAATGAGGGTCTATTTTTTAAAAGCATTTCGTCATGGGCATATTTGAGAGAATGTTTCGAAAAAAGGAAAAAAAACAAAAAAGACGGACAAGCCCACACCACCCGGTCACGAAAGCCCATCTACCTCTCGGCCCAGGAATGTGCCCGGGATCTGGGACGAGATCACGAGGAGAACATACCAACGACATCCTCAGGTTCCAGAACCGCTGACGTGGCGCTCCTCCTCCGGCAATTCGCTCCCTCCCTCCTCTCCCGGCCACGCCCTCCCCCCGCCCCCGCGAGGCCGCAATCTCTCACCGCCGGCCCCCGCTCTCCGTCGCTCCACGCCGCAAACAACCCGCCTCCGTCCGCGAGGAGGATCCCCGATGAGGTGAGGCCTTCTGCCCTACCGATCCCTTCTCGTGCACGAATCCCATCTCGCCCTCCGGGCCGGAAAACTCCGATGCGTGGGATCCCATGGCCGCGCCGCTCGCGCGTAGGAGTCGGGAGTCCCGGAGAGAATGCGGACCCGCGGTGGCGCGTGCTTGCGACGGCGTTTCGGCGGCGACGGGATCCGTTTCTGGCTTGATTTCGTGTCCGTGTCCCGAGGTATTGGGGCGCTGGTCGGGATTACGATTCGCGTGGCTTCCAGCTGAGCTGTGATCCGGTGATCCTGAGCGGGGAAGTGGTTGGTTTCCTTTTTTTTATGGGATTCTGCTCCAATCGGAAGGGGAACTGGGTGGGTGGTGTGGTGTCATCCGGTCGTGGAAATTGCTCGCGTGCGCTGAGGTCGTCGGTCCTGACCCACTTCTTCCTGATCTTTTGCAGCTCGGAGACGTGTTCATTTGGATAGCTGTTCGTAGCGTGTGCAATGGTGGACTTTGTTCGACGGCTCGCCTCTGCCCTGCTCAAGTGCTGCGACCTTGACATACCCAATCGGCCAAAGGGCCTTGAGGACCCCGAACGCCTGGCTAGAGAGACTGTTTGTATGCTCTTTTTTACTCTCGCTTGCTTCTACGGAATCAGTCTATATTTTCAGACGCTTGTTTCGTCTGTTGCCGTTTATTCAGCAGTGGATTTCCTGTGTTTTGCAGTTAATGTGAATGAAATCGAGGCTCTGTATGAACTGTTCAAGAAGATTAGCAGTGCTGTGGTTGATGATGGCTTGATTAACAAGGTCTGTAAGTTGTACTAATTTCTTTGAGTGGGGAGTGGTAATGAATGGCGATTTTGTTTCCATGAAACCATGATTGTCTGATCTCTCCTTGGAGCTTTGACGTATTATCTGCAGGAAGAATTCCAATTAGCCCTGTTTAAGACCAACAGAAAGGATAGCATGTTTGCTGATCGGGTATGTCCACTGGATCCTTATATACATTTTGTCAGTGAAAATTTTGTTGTCATGAAAGCAAAGCTCACTGCTGAGAACATCACGGTATTCACTATTCAGTCTGTTCTTGCCCAATTATTGTGTTCTTTTTGCTATTTGGGTCACATTGTTTTTCTAGTTTTGTTTTATAAAAGGATCACCAGTACAATATTTGTTTTATGAACATTGACGTTAATCACATTATGGCAAGCTGTCTAGAACAGTGGTAGGATGCCATAGACCCTGAGCCTTTTAAGCTTCAATCATATGCTTACACACATGTTTCTGTGGGCATGCGTTAAGCCGTTAACAGATTTCAATTGTCTGCATGTGTAATTGGAAGGGGGTGTGCTCAATGTGAATTCTCTGTCTCTTTGTTACAAATTCGTTTGATTTTCAAAATATGCATATTTTTTTGGGTTGATCTGAATAAACACTAAGGTATCCTGTTTTTGATTCATTGACTTAGGTATTTGACTTGTTTGACACGAAGCACAATGGAATTCTTGAATTTGAGGAATTTGCTCGAGCCCTTTCTGTGTTCCATCCAAGTGCACCAATTGATGACAAAATTGATTGTAAGCCTTCATGCTTAATTTATTCATTCATTCATTTATTCCTGAAAGTGCTACATAAGTGACCGAGTATCCAGTTACTACTTTAATATGTGAAATAATTCAAGATAAGATGTTGAGTCATTACTGTTACTAAATATCCATGAAAACACTTGTGGACATGATAGGCAGCTGGAACTGTAATGCGTGTGATGCCCTTCAGCTTTACAAAAGAATGAACATTGCAAAAAATTGGACTAGACATTCATTCCTGATGTGGTACATGGGTTAAATGGACTAACACTAACTCCTTTTTGTTGCGTCCAGAAATAGTTTATTTTGATTTCGTTACCTGCTAAGGCTCTGTAGAGTATATTAGTGGCCTGCAACCTGCATCTCTACCATGCACATACAAAATCTTTAGGTTTGGGAAGTTTCTATGATGAACTATTTAGAATGAGTATGTAGCTAACCAATTCAGTTTATTCTAGTTTGGGAAATTATGCATGTGTCACACTAATTGTTCACTCTCATGATCTTGTTTCCTATCAACTTTCAGTTGCTTTCAAATTGTATGATCTCAAACAACAAGGTTTCATTGAAAAGCAGGAGGTACCTTCCACATGCTTATCCTTATCTTAATAAATCATTTCTTCCATGTATTAGTGCATATGATTGGTTTGCATGTTCCATGTTGCATATATTTTTCGTACATTTGCTACACTAGCTTGTACGTGAATATAATTATTCACCCTCTCAAGTCAGGTTCCAATTTAGCATATGATTTTATCGTCAGTGGAAATTTATTTCTCAAATTGAATTGAACTAAGCTGATGTGTTGAACATCTATGAGTCTAAACTGAAGCCCTCATACACAACCCTTTTTGAGGATTGTTCTTATATTTGCTTGCACGAAGTATATCCCATTTGCCATTAAATGCAGCCATCAGCAATGAAATGATGTTGTGTTTGTTCTTGATTGTCAGGTCAAGCAAATGGTGGTCGCAACACTTGCTGAGTCAGGAATGAATCTTTCAGATGATATTATTGAAGGCATTATCGATAAGGTATATCGGAGTACATGTACCTATATATCTATTGGACTTATGCTTGGTTGCTCATACTTTTTGATGTTACTAGACATTTGAGGAAGCAGATACAAAGCACGACGGGAAAATTGACAAGGAGGAATGGCGTAGCCTTGTCTTGAGGCATCCATCTTTGTTAAAAAATATGACCCTCCCATATCTCCGGTCAGTACTCTTGATGAGTTTTCCCTTTTCTTAACAATTTGAGTTTTCTTCCTGAACTTCTACTTGGGTTCCAGACTTCCTATGTGAAGCTCACTAGCTCATACTATATTTGTTAACCCAGAACATAAACCACCTGCCTCCTCCATTTCTCTGTATGTCCATGGTCTCAGAATAGTTTTAGTCAATTGTTCCTCAGTGGGTCAAAACTATTGTGTCTTATACTTTTATTGTGAATTTTCATGTTATGATGCACATTTCGTGCACCGGATACTTTTGCTGTTTTCGACAAGCTTTAATTCAAGTGCCCTTTGGTGTACTCTGTGTTATGTCTGTTTAATGTCTTCTTAATCGTGATAATGAAGATATTAATAGCCTTGTTGTTAGAGAAGAAAAAGGCCACCCTCTGTGGATTGGAAGTTTGTTGGAAAGAACAGAAGTATCTTGTGGTTTTGGGACTATAATAACAGGAAAAATCACAATAAAACACCATCATTTCCACCCTTGGACAGATATGTTGAAACAGATAATTCTGAGGCATGAACAAGTAGAGTGAAATGGAGGGAATATTTTCATAAAATCTTTGCTTTCCAGATCGTTTGTTTTTCTCTGTCAGATCCTTATTTGGAGAAAGATGGGGGTATTCTGTGCTGATGGTGCACTATCATGATTGCTAATTCAAACTTGGACAAAAAAATATAGATTGATCCTTTTTATTTTTTCTGTTTTTACTGAATCTGTGTATGTTTGATGAAGTGACAACATTTATTGAAATATTGTTCTTATTGTGGATTAATTTTTGAACAGGGATATCACCACAACATTTCCAAGCTTTGTGTTCAACTCTCAAGTAGAGGATGCGTGAGGTCCCATCGTTTAAGGCACCATTCAAGCCCCTGGGGCACAACAGATCAGGTTCTGTGTGGGGGTGGGGGGGGGGGGGGGGGGGGGGGGGGGGGGCACTAGTGTGTTTTTGTTTCCTTGAAAATGTAAATTTCATGTGGTGGCATGTCCTTCTGTATAGTGAGTATTGCTATTGTGCACAGAATTGCAGCATGAAGCGTTTCTTGCCATGTGTTCATAAAATGTTCTTCAAATTCAACCGGTACATGGTTCGGTTACAAACCGGCCCAACCCAGGAACCAGCCCATAATAAACCGTATTTTAGGCCACGCATGGGCTGGCTTGGTTACGGTCAAAACCGTGGCACCCGTCTTCTTCCTTGAGCATTCGACTGACGAGCCGCCGCCGGTGAGATGGGCACTCGTAGCTTCACCACCGGTGACACCGCATCACCGCCTATGAGGAGCGCCTGATCCTCCAGCTCCACGCGCAGTGGGCAGCAGGTACTCGCGCATCTCAGGAACCTCCTACGACACACCGATAACGGCATCAAGAGCTTCTTGAGAACGCGGACGACATAGAAGGCGCTTGAGGAGGGAAGGACGGCTGTAGCCGCAACAGGGACAACGGAGTTGTCGTCGTTCCCTTGGTCCTCGACCCCCCAACAACAGCTCAGTCATGTCTTCCTCGTTAGGTTTCGTCGTCGTTGCAGCAACGGCGCCGCAACAGCAGCAACAACGATGGCAACACCGAGCTCAAGGAGGCGTCCATGGCCACCGTTGCGGCGACCAAGCACGAGCAGCCGCCAGCTATGGAACAAGGTCATGGCAGCCGATGTGGCGGCGATGCTGGTGCAGCTGCTGCCGTCGCTTCGGAGTACTGTTCGAATTGATGGATGCGACCAATCGAACCCATGGAAACCATGGAACCCGCTGGTTCCTAACCACCGGACAGCCTGTTCGCTTGCTCGTAAACGATCGTAAATTTCCAGCCGGGAACAGTGTTTTTCTCTCACACCAAACCAGCCAGCAGTAAATAATCCGGGTTGGGCCGGGTTTTGCCCAGAGACCGGTTAAACCGGACCATGTACAGGGTGACTTCAAATATATTGTTCATCAGCATGTTGCACCTGTCTGCATAAGAATGTCAGAATCTGAGAAATGGGGTTGCAATGTGACTCTTCGGCGATCATCTGCTGGTTGCTAAGGTGTGCAGTGTGCTCGTACCTCTTCTTACTTTGGTGGTGCCTTAACGACTAGTTCTCGAGTGCCCAAGGTAATTAGATGTCTGACATTTCAACTAGCACGATAGGCCTATTGAACTGTATCTTAGCTCTGTGTTGGGGACGTTTTTTTTTTCAAAGAGAAGATCAAGCCATCATTTGAGGAATTGAGGTAGATGGAACATGGTTTGTTGTGATATTTCATTTATGCCAGGGAAGGAATTTCATGCTAATACTATAATGATTTTCGTGTAGTTCTATTTGCAATTGGCAGGGACTACCTGTCACTCTGTCAGCAAGAGACAACCACGATTCAGGTTGAATAGTTAGGGTTTTGGATCACAGGATTTAAAAAACGTAGGAATAAGAAAAACATAGGAATAGAATGTCCAAACATTTTAAATTCTATATGGATTATGATGAGAACACAGAAAACTGCAAAGATTAAGACCCCCTTGGATTGCAGAAAAAACAAAAGAAAAACGAAGGATTTTCATTTCTATGGATAATGTTCTCTTTGGTTCACAGAAATCGCTTGCATGAAAAGTGTGTGTGTTTTTTTTTTGGCATTTGATTCCGGAGGAAAGCTGTAAAGAAAAATATCCACTTAAATCTCATTGTTTCTCCTTTCCTGTGTTTTTCCTACAACCCATACAAACACCCATTTCACAAAACTTCTATGTTTTTCATTTATCTGTGTTTGCATATGCATTTTTATCCTGTTTCTGTGTTTTTTTTCTTTTTATGTGTTTTTCTGTCCTTACATTCTAAAGGGGGAACATTTGGATCGAACGTAGGAAAAGCACATAAATTCGAGGGAGGGAGTGAGGGAGGGAGTGAGGGAGGGAGAGGGAGAGGGAGAGGGAGAGATTCATATGAGGTCCAACCTCTTGGTAAAATTTCTCTAAAAAAGTCATTTCATAGGAGTTTTATTTGTAGAACCCAATTCTTTGTTCCAAAGAGGTTAAATATAGGATTGCAATCCTCTAAAATCCCTCCATTTTCCTTTGTTCCCAAGGCGCCTTAGGGTCTCTTTGGATTGCTGGGCCCAACAACTACTCCTCTATCTCAAAATACTCATGTTTTAGTATTTTTAAGACAGATCACTGTTCACGTGTACCCTATCTATTGAGGTGGTGCATCATGATAAAGAAACAAGCCGCTAATTAAAAAGAATATACAATCTCAGATTGATATGAACCCAATCTTGTGTCCAAGAGCTATTTTTTAGCCAATCTTTGAATTAAAAAAACAAGTTTTCTAGAATGGTGAGAGTAATAATACCTAAAAAGGTCATAATCCATCAAAACATTCAGACTAATAGGTGGACTAATTCTTAGTGTAGTCCCCGATTAACATCTATTCTCTCTTCATTTCCTTTTATAAGGCATAGTATGACATGTCACGGTCTCTCAAATTATACTTTGGCCATTTATTTTATTTTATTTTGTTTTGTTCATACTCCTAAACTTAAGATAACATTTGGATAGTATATTTACCTAACATATGAAGTTTGTATTATAGTAATTAAAATTGTTAGCCAAATTATTGATCGAAGGTTTTAAAGTTTAAATTTTGATATGCATGTGAGGCTTGTAAAAGAGAGGAAAGGGAGTAGTCTATTCGGTGCGTAAACCCAGTTAATGGGACTAACATGTGTTTATATAACTTTTAGTTGGAGATCCAAACACACAACTAATTTTTAGATAGCTAAGTTTGAGCTGACTAATTTTCAGTTTAAACTTATAAATAGTCCTAACTTATCAAACAGACCATTAATTTGATTATAACAGTTGCGTCTATCGATATATCCACTAGTTACAATGCACGCATGCATAATACACTCCAATAAAAATGGGTAAAATCTAAATGAAGAGGGCTTTCTATTTCATATCTATGCCTCTATATCTATACCTAATAATAATAAAGATGCAAAATTTTCGGTCATTTTTTTTTTGTCCATCCATTTTTTCACCCATCTCCCTCTAATTATTGGTAGTCTTCCGTTTAGAGTTATATGACCTTAGATAGTTAGGACAAATAGATCTATTTGGTATAATCAAATTAGAGGTACGAGCACACTGCACACCTTAGCAACCAGCAGATGATCGCCGAAGAGTCACATTGCAACCCCATTTCTCAGATTCTGACATTCTTATGCAGACAGGTGCAACATGCTGATGGGGGGGGGGGGGGGGGGGGCACTAGTGTGTTTTTGTTTCCTTGAAAATGTAAATTTCATGTGGTGGCATGTCCTTCTGTATAGTGAGTATTGCTATTGTGCACAGAATTGCAGCATGAAGCGTTTCTTGCCATGTGTTCATAAAATGTTCTTCAAATTCAACCGGTACATGGTTCGGTTACAAACCGGCCCAACCCAGGAACCAGCCCATAATAAACCGTATTTTAGGCCACGCATGGGCTGGCTTGGTTACGGTCAAAACCGTGGCACCCGTCTTCTTCCTTGAGCATTCGACTGACGAGCCGCCGCCGGTGAGATGGGCACTCGTAGCTTCACCACCGGTGACACCGCATCACCGCCTATGAGGAGCGCCTGATCCTCCAGCTCCACGCGCAGTGGGCAGCAGGTACTCGCGCATCTCAGGAACCTCCTACGACACACCGATAACGGCATCAAGAGCTTCTTGAGAACGCGGACGACATAGAAGGCGCTTGAGGAGGGAAGGACGGCTGTAGCCGCAACAGGGACAACGGAGTTGTCGTCGTTCCCTTGGTCCTCGACCCCCCAACAACAGCTCAGTCATGTCTTCCTCGTTAGGTTTCGTCGTCGTTGCAGCAACGGCGCCGCAACAGCAGCAACAACGATGGCAACACCGAGCTCAAGGAGGCGTCCATGGCCACCGTTGCGGCGACCAAGCACGAGCAGCCGCCAGCTATGGAACAAGGTCATGGCAGCCGATGTGGCGGCGATGCTGGTGCAGCTGCTGCCGTCGCTTCGGAGTACTGTTCGAATTGATGGATGCGACCAATCGAACCCATGGAAACCATGGAACCCGCTGGTTCCTAACCACCGGACAGCCTGTTCGCTTGCTCGTAAACGATCGTAAATTTCCAGCCGGGAACAGTGTTTTTCTCTCACACCAAACCAGCCAGCAGTAAATAATCCGGGTTGGGCCGGGTTTTGCCCAGAGACCGGTTAAACCGGACCATGTACAGGGTGACTTCAAATATATTGTTCATCAGCATGTTGCACCTGTCTGCATAAGAATGTCAGAATCTGAGAAATGGGGTTGCAATGTGACTCTTCGGCGATCATCTGCTGGTTGCTAAGGTGTGCAGTGTGCTCGTACCTCTTCTTACTTTGGTGGTGCCTTAACGACTAGTTCTCGAGTGCCCAAGGTAATTAGATGTCTGACATTTCAACTAGCACGATAGGCCTATTGAACTGTATCTTAGCTCTGTGTTGGGGACGTTTTTTTTTTTTCAAAGAGAAGATCAAGCCATCATTTGAGGAATTGAGGTAGATGGAACATGGTTTGTTGTGATATTTCATTTATGCCAGGGAAGGAATTTCATGCTAATACTATAATGATTTTCGTGTAGTTCTATTTGCAATTGGCAGGGACTACCTGTCACTCTGTCAGCAAGAGACAACCACGATTCAGGTTGAATAGTTAGGGTTTTGGATCACAGGATTTAAAAAACGTAGGAATAAGAAAAACATAGGAATAGAATGTCCAAACATTTTAAATTCTATATGGATTATGATGAGAACACAGAAAACTGCAAAGATTAAGACCCCCTTGGATTGCAGAAAAAACAAAAGAAAAACGAAGGATTTTCATTTCTATGGATAATGTTCTCTTTGGTTCACAGAAATCGCTTGCATGAAAAGTGTGTGTGTGTTTTTTTTTTGGCATTTGATTCCGGAGGAAAGCTGTAAAGAAAAATATCCACTTAAATCTCATTGTTTCTCCTTTCCTGTGTTTTTCCTACAACCCATACAAACACCCATTTCACAAAACTTCTATGTTTTTCATTTATCTGTGTTTGCATATGCATTTTTATCCTGTTTCTGTGTTTTTTTTCTTTTTATGTGTTTTTCTGTCCTTACATTCTAAAGGGGGAACATTTGGATCGAACGTAGGAAAAGCACATAAATTCGAGGGAGGGAGTGAGGGAGGGAGTGAGGGAGGGAGAGGGAGAGGGAGAGGGAGAGATTCATATGAGGTCCAACCTCTTGGTAAAATTTCTCTAAAAAAGTCATTTCATAGGAGTTTTATTTGTAGAACCCAATTCTTTGTTCCAAAGAGGTTAAATATAGGATTGCAATCCTCTAAAATCCCTCCATTTTCCTTTGTTCCCAAGGCGCCTTAGGGTCTCTTTGGATTGCTGGGCCCAACAACTACTCCTCTATCTCAAAATACTCATGTTTTAGTATTTTTAAGACAGATCACTGTTCACGTGTACCCTATCTATTGAGGTGGTGCATCATGATAAAGAAACAAGCCGCTAATTAAAAAGAATATACAATCTCAGATTGATATGAACCCAATCTTGTGTCCAAGAGCTATTTTTTAGCCAATCTTTGAATTAAAAAAACAAGTTTTCTAGAATGGTGAGAGTAATAATACCTAAAAAGGTCATAATCCATCAAAACATTCAGACTAATAGGTGGACTAATTCTTAGTGTAGTCCCCGATTAACATCTATTCTCTCTTCATTTCCTTTTATAAGGCATAGTATGACATGTCACGGTCTCTCAAATTATACTTTGGCCATTTATTTTATTTTATTTTGTTTTGTTCATACTCCTAAACTTAAGATAACATTTGGATAGTATATTTACCTAACATATGAAGTTTGTATTATAGTAATTAAAATTGTTAGCCAAATTATTGATCGAAGGTTTTAAAGTTTAAATTTTGATATGCATGTGAGGCTTGTAAAAGAGAGGAAAGGGAGTAGTCTATTCGGTGCGTAAACCCAGTTAATGGGACTAACATGTGTTTATATAACTTTTAGTTGGAGATCCAAACACACAACTAATTTTTAGATAGCTAAGTTTGAGCTGACTAATTTTCAGTTTAAACTTATAAATAGTCCTAACTTATCAAACAGACCATTAATTTGATTATAACAGTTGCGTCTATCGATATATCCACTAGTTACAATGCACGCATGCATAATACACTCCAATAAAAATGGGTAAAATCTAAATGAAGAGGGCTTTCTATTTCATATCTATGCCTCTATATCTATACCTAATAATAATAAAGATGCAAAATTTTCGGTCATTTTTTTTTATCCATCCATTTTTTCACCCATCTCCCTCTAATTATTGGTAGTCTTCCGTTTAGAGTTATATGACCTTAGATAGTTAGGACAAATAGATCTATCTGGTATGTCGAGCTTTTAGATAACCTGTATAGGAATCTAGGCTCTGTTCGCTTGAGCTTATCAGCTAGAATCAGTCAGCCAGAAAACAATATTTTTTCTCACAACAAATCAACCATACAAATCAGGTGGAGCCAAAAATAAGTTCTGCCGAACAGAACCCTAATCCTAATCCTAATCCAACTAGATTCGATTCCTCAGATCTATCCTAATTCAATATAAAATCTCTGTCTGTACGAGTCTTTTTTTTTCTCTTTTATGTTTTCCTATTCTTAATCCAAATATAAACTTTCTGTCCGTACGGTTCTTTTTTCCCTTTTATGTTTTCTGTTGTCCATTGTTAGGTGTCTGTTTCCGTTTTTCTCGGATGGTAGCCGCAACTCAGCCTTTTATTATTTTCTGGTTTCCCCAGTTTTCATACTTGTTTCCTATTTTCTTAATTTCTTTTCTGGTATTTTCTAATTTTTTCTTATAAAAGCTAAACAAATATCTAATCTATCTATATCTACTTCTAGAAGTTCATTTATGTTGATTTTGATATGTTAATAGATTGAATAGATTTCTAACTCAATTCGGTCACGTTAGCATACAGTTCATGTGAATACATTGAACTATAGAAATTAACATGTATCCTATTTTTTCGTAGTGTCCCTATCTCATACGGTAGGGATTTCTACTAAAAATATGTGCATTAAGCGTCTATGTAGTGTCCATATCTCATACGCTAGGGATTTCTACAAAAAATGTGTGCATTAAGCGTCTACATATAATCTATATTTTCTATGTATACATCTACGTCTGATATAACTGAAATCTCTTAAGTAATTTGTTGCCTAATTTAGTCTAAATAAATATAACCCTACAATTCTCGACGAGGGCTGCCATGTGAAAAAATTATGAGAGGTCTCCTGTCATAAACATCAATAGATAGATCATTTGCCCGCATGTCAACAACTAACTACTTGTCAACTTTAATAATTAAGTATTAGAACTATGGATTTTTATGGGTCCACACGATATTAAACTATTACATCACATGGATAGTATGAAAATTTAGTTAATAAGTTATGATAATACATCTAAATATTTCCATGCTTTGCACCGGGAAAAAAAGAAATCTATCAAGATTGTATTTTAATTCGATACATGTTAATAGGATATCGATATATTATTACCATCATTAACTTATATTATTGTGTGTGCGTGTGTACAATTCTCGTTATCATTTCCATAAATATATGATAGTTTTTTCTCCCGTTGCAATGCACGGGCATGTTTTGCTAGTAGTAATAATAAAGAGGCAAAATTTTTGCCAATTTTTTTTTCGTCCAACTCTGATCACTATTTGGATTTTGTTTTTTTTGTCAGTAATCCTCTTCTCTTTTCAAAGTCCTATTTAGTAAGGAGAAGGACAATGGGTTGAGGGAGGGATTAGAAAGAAATAACTGGTTCTAGATGCAAAGATACCAGAGACAAAGAAATAGTGGAAGGGCTTAAACGATTTTAGGTTCCTGATGTAAAACTGTTTTCTTTTCTTTTCTTTTTTTTTTCTCTTGGGCATGTTGTGGTAGGCCTTGGATTCGGCCCCAGGCTGGGCTGGCTGCGAAACCCATGGCCCAGCCGCACAGCAGCCCTTTGCTTTTTTTTTGTTTTGTTTTCTTTTAAACTAATTAAGAATTCTAAAAATCATAAAAGCACAGAAAAATAAACAAAATACGAAACCAGTTTTGTTACACTCTTTTTGACTAGGGTAACAAAGTAAACATATAATATAATATGCTTTAGTATAAATATGTCGATGCATATATAGATCTATGCTTTTATGTAATTAATTTGCTGAATTTTTTATCAATATCTATATCTACCCGCCATGCTCTAATTTTTATATTAATTAAAGAGCCAAAATTTCATCTCCTTTTTTGGTCTCCTTCCCCTAACTACGCGATAGTGTAGTTTCTTTCGTCCGGACTTATATAATCCGTTATGCGAATTAGAACAGCTCACGTCTAGCGCGATACGAAGTTTGATTCCAAAATATATTAGGTTGTGTATATGATCCAGACTCATGAGCCGTTATACGAGTTAGAACAACTCACATCTAAAGATGATTAAGTTGTGCGTGAGCCAATGCTTAACTTGGTCCGGGTAATTGGAGGGTCACCAGAGGCCAGATCTGGCGGCAGCCAATGGCTAGCTGGCGCGGCTAGGGGCAGCCCTGGGAAAGCTAGCGCCGGCTAGGTGCAATTGACGGTAGGTTGATGATGGCCTTGCTTGACCTGAGTCGATATAAGGGGCTAGGACAAAGAAAATACACACGTGACGAAGAAAACAGGAGAGAGAAGGAAACAAATTGCTATTGAACGTGCAAAGTTAGTTGGAGAAGAATTTTAGTAACTTCTTATTTGTAACTCAGTGCGTGAAAACTATCTCTGCTCGCGCCACTGGCAACACAATAAATTGTTCTCGCGTTGCAATACACATGCATGTTTGCTAGTTTAGTGTTAAAAGGAGAGCTCAAGTTCTCTATAAATGGTAACATATGATCCACCGCTAAAAAAGAAGAAAATATGGTTTCTTAATTTAGCATATGCAAGCTTTCCTAAAAGAGAAATATGATCTGTTATTTTTCTGAAACAATGGAAAGTTGATTTATTCAATACGTGCCTAACAGAAAAAGTAATTTTGTACTCCGTAAAATGTGAAAAGGTAATTTTGTAATATGTGAAATAACATGAAAAGTAACCTCATAGTTTGTGAATGTTTGAAAAAGTATCTTTCTAACCGTGAATAAATTATGAACAGAAAAGGTAACTGTTGCATCGTTTTAAGGACAAAATGGAATGCTAGCTAATAACATAGATGTTAGGATTACTTTATTCATACATATGGTGACTCTATCGGTGATACATAGCAATTTCATTACATAAAGATAATTTTTACTGAAGGCCTAGTACGTTTGGAAAAAAGTAGATATATTTATTTTAGAGTAAAGTGTACCAGCGGTCCCTAAACTTATACCGCTGTGTCATTTCGGTCCCTAAACTCATAAATCGATCGTTTAGGTTCTCAAACTTGTTCATCCTGTCCGTTTGAGGACCATATGTATGAATAAAGTAATCCTAAACGGTCGATTTGCAAGTTTATGGACTAAGATGACACAGTCGAACAAGTTTAGGGACCGAGATGGATGAACAAGTTTAAGGACCTAAACGGTCGATTTGCGAGTTTAGGAACCGGGATGACACAATGTTATAAGTTTAAAGACCACTGGTGTACTTTACTTTTTATTTTATTATTCTTTATCAGGAGTCTCTCCATGCTCAGTCGACTGACAATTCTTATACAGCGCGCGTGCGCTCGGCTTCATAAGGACGCGCGGTTTTCTTTTACAGCAGACACGTTTCTTTCCGTCCAGTACCTTCCGTTTTTGTTGCCCTCGCTAATGTTTGCCCCGCCTCAGCCATTTAAAAAAAAAATCAAAATAGTATCACCCGTTTCTTTGTCCTTTGAGGCTTTTACACGTGTGTTATTAAAAAAGTTTGTAATTACACATAGACCATTAAAAAAAGTTGATCGCACACAGATATCATCGTTCTGAACTTCTTTGCTCTATAAGCTATTCCGTCCGTTTTTTTATTTAACGGTGTCAAACACACAGGTGAAATGACCATTTTACCCTACGGTAGGATCCATTTGTCACCACCCAAACTTTATCTTTCTCTCTCTTTCTCTTGCGCCTCCGTTCCGCGCTCGGCCCCGGCGTCGCCGTCCCCGCCCGCGGTAGCTGCGGCGGCGATGGAGGAGGAGCGTCGGCTACGTCGGTCCCCGCCCGTGGAAGCGCGGCGGAAGCGGGAGCGGCGGCGGGCGCTGGAGCAGCCGCAGTGCGGGGAGGTGACGGGCGGGACGACGGCTGAGTTCGCCGTGGTGTGCTGCTGCTTCCCCTTCGCGGTGGTGGAGCTCGTCGTGCTCGCGGTCGTGGGCGTGCCCGCCGCGCTCTCCGCGCTCGGGCGAGGTGCAGGCACGCCTCCCGCGCCGCCGAGGCCAAGAAGAAGGAGATGGCGGGGATGGACAGGGTGAGCAAAGGGGAGCTGCGGCGGCGGCGAGAGCCAGGAGGCGGCGCGCGTGGAGCTGCCGCAGCCGGTCCTCGTCGTGGATTTGACGCAGCACGCGTGGAGGTGAGCTCCGGCCGCCGTGGGCGCGCGCAGGCGAGCTCGGCCCCGGCTGGCCGCCGCGGGCGCGGGTGCGGGCGAGCTCGGCCCTGGCCAACCGTTGCGGGCGTGGGCGCGGGCGAGCTCCGCCCCGGCCGCACGCACGAGAAGAGAGATCGAGTTTGAGAGACAGAGGATAGGGACGAGAGGGGTATTATGGACGTTGTGACTGACCGGACCCACTTGTCAGGACTAACAAACGGTGAAAAACGAACGGAATCGGATGGAATGGCTTAGAGAGCAATGAAGTTTAGAACGGTAACATTTGTATACGGTCAATTTTTTAAATAACCTATGTATAATTACAAACTTTTTTTAAAGTACACGTGTAAAAGCCTCTTTCCCTTTCTCCCTGCTCCACATTCGTTTCATCTCCTTCGAGGCGGAGGTGCAAGCTCAGGTGACGACGGCGTGGTCTCGATCTCGGGGCCACACCAGCTTTTCTCCCCCGTTGGTGGCACGCCTAGTCTCTTCCGCATCGAAGTGGAGGCGGAGCTCCATCCTCGCCGGTGTGGTCTCGATTTTTGGGACGTTTTCCCCATCGCGGCCTCGATTCGAGGCGGAGGCGGAGGCGGATTCGAGCTGGTTGAGGGCTGAGGAGCGACGGGCCTCGGTGAGTCTGTCGCCCGTCGAGATTTGGCGGCTGCAGCTAGGACTGGGAGGAAGGACCCAAACCCTAGGCGACACGACTGTCGTCCGCGTCCCTGCGAGGACGTCGACGTCGTCACCGGCAACAATCTCCAATGACTCCAGCTCCTCCAGGTACGGGCCGCCACCTCGTATGCCTCCTTCCCCGCTCGTTGCCCCTCTATTCCTGCTCGGCCTTCATGCGAGCCGTACTTCATCCATTGGTGGCCATCAGCTGTGAGAGGAGGGAGGTGATGGAGGTCATTGGCTTCGGCATCCCGGCGTGCCCCGGCGGCGGTCGGAGGAGGTGGGTGTTGTGCGGCTTGAGGTTGGGGCGTATTGCGTTTCTAACTTGCTAGCTGCTGCTGTCTCTACTAGTCTGCTCAGGCCAGAGTTCTTATTCAGATAGGAAAATATCTAATGATACTTTCCCTAGTTCTGCTCAGAGTCCCATTTTTTTATGAATAAATAAATTATATTTAAATCTAATTAAAATTTTGCTCCAACATTTGTAGTTTAATAATTTTAGACTGAACTGGAAGTCTGTAAGTGTAGTTGATGACCCTCTGTTTAATTATTACTAAATACTAAATGAGGAGCGACACACTAGGTGAACAACAACATTAACTGAGTTTCAGCAAAACAACTCATGGCCATGTGTTTATAGGTTTTAGCTGGCAGTAACTTCTTTTCCTGTATTGCAATTATGGTTGTCCGGAAACAGATTCCTGAAATGACATAATATTTTTCTTGATTTAATTCATAGTTTAGAAATGCGGCCTTAGTTAATAGCAACCTTATGAGATTTTAGGGTATAGCTTATATTTTCCAAAGCATGACAAGATGGCTGTTGTACTCATGCCGAAAACGATAGCTGTAAATTTTAATAAGCATTTTTAACAACCATTCACTATTTGATTTCCTACTGTTGTCCTGAAATTTTAGGTGTTGTACTCATGCCGAAAATGATACTTGAACAATTTCACTTGTTCTATTTTCTTCACTATTCTAATTAGCAAGTATGTGAACTTTAGAACTTATTATTTAGTTATTTACCATTAATTAGTTACTCCCTCAGTTGAACTGCAAATTTTATGTTAATTCTAGGAATGATTATTAGTGTTGCTTTTGTACGCACATGTTTGCTTGTGTACTTGAATCTAGACATGTTAGCTAGTTCACTTATATGGAACATACTATTCGATTTTGGACACAGTTAAAGGATGGCCATGTTTAACTATAGATTTAATGCAGTATTGCATTTATATTATCATATATTTTCCTTTGCAATGCAATGCTGCAGTTATTATATACATGCTATGTCTGTCAACTCTAAATGCCAAATTTATTTACTGCATTGATAAGTAATGCTCCTCTTTATTTATCTGATTGTTAACTTTGTCAGTATCCTGGGAATCCTGGGATGGTTCTTGCTAGTCTACAGACGAGATCAATTTCATGATGTACTATATCTTTTGTTAGGTTCCGTTTAATCTATCCGTAGTAACCTATGATATGGTTTGATCGTGCTAGCTACATCCTGTGCAATACTTAATTTTTAGATCATTTTAGCATGCTTTTTTTGTTTGGTTTTGTCTGATTGGGCTGTAGATCAAAGTATAGTGTTTGAGACTACCTGTTGGTTTATTTATTAAATTTGGATCTGTATGTGTGTCATATATCTTCATGATTAAGATGGATGGAAATATCTCTTCATCTTTGCTCATTATTATTCTTTTCTCTACTTTTCTCATTATTGTCACTCATGTGGCCAGTTTTACTGGGTGTCTAAATGAGCTAGCCTAGTCTATTTTGTGCTGAGACTATCTGCAGTTTTTGATATATTACTCTCTCCAGCCCAAAATATAATATGTACTTATTATTCTTTTGACAGAAGTAATACCTAGCTTTATATAGAAAACCAAGATAAACTTATAGCTATTACAGTTATCGAAACATGTCTATACTATCTGATACTACCTGTGTGCATATGTGTATGCTATTAACTACATTCAGTTCTGAAAAAAAATAACATGAAAATTTGCTAGAGTCAAGGTTTATAACTGCTCTTAAGTTAGCTTTTCTACATACACAAGGTGTTGTGACCATCCTAGCATGTTGTTATAGTGAACTGACTGATGATAGTCCTTATGGATTTCACTTGCTGTCAAAAGGAGCATCAGGTCATATGTTGTTGTTGTTCCTATTTGTCTAAAAATATGGCTTTATGAATGTTGTAATTAGATTCATATTTTTTTTACCTCTCTGTCATCTGTCCATCATGATCTGGTAGCCTGAAAGTAGGTTATTTTTAGAACTTCTGAAAGTAGGTTATGTGTAGGTCTCTGAAGTTTCTAAATTATGCAGCATATGTGTTGCTGTTGCTGTCATCCAATGAACAACTCACTGAATTGCTTGTTGCTTCTTGTGTGGGTCTGTTGCTATCATCCAGTTACATATTTTAGCATCTGTTATCTAGCGTGTGAGTGTCAGGCCATAACTGTTTCAGTTATCCCATTATCCAAATTTTTGTTAAATTGATATCCAACATAGTTCTTTCAGTTACCTGTCTAAAAGCCAGAAAATGTTCCACCTGCTAATCTTCATCACCTACTAGTCTGCTGTTGGAATTGTGTATGCTCATTTATTGGTGACCTATTATATTCTCTAATCATCTCAATGGCTTTATCTGTAGGAACTATTGTGGACAACAAAGTCTGTCATCCAAGGAACTTTGACTTCAACATGTGTTCACATGCTTGAATGATTGTAAGCATTATCTGCCTTGGGATTTGCTCTGCACTCAATACATATAGATGAATCTGCAGCTTATATATTTGACAACAACCTAGCAGTACAAAGTTTTGTGATGCGATAGTTCAAAGTCTTGAACCCAGTGGTATAAAGTTTGTAACATGATAGTTCAAATTTTTATTAAATCTAAGTGTAAAGTTTTCAACCTAGCAGTAAAAAGTTTATAATTTGATAGTTCAAAGTTTTTAACCTAGCATTACAAAGCTTGTAATGTGATAGTTCAAAGTTCTATTAATTTTCAGTGTATAGTTTTGAACTTAGCAGTACAAAGTTTGTCGTGTCATAGTTTAAAGATTATAATTTCTGAGTGTGAAGTTTTTAAAGATAGCAGTATAAAGTTTATATTGTGATAGGTCAAAGTATTGAATCTAGTTGTACAATGTTTGTATTGTGATAGTTCAAAGTTTACAATTTCCGAGTGTAAAGTTTTGAACCTTGCTGTACAAAGTTTAAAATGTTATAGTTGAAAGTTTTAAACCTAACAATGCAATCTTTGTACCGTCATCATTCAAAGTTTTATAAATTCTAAGTGTAAAGTTTTGAACCTTCGAAGTTTAAAGTTTTGACCCTAATAGTGCAAAGTTTATATAATATTTGTAATGTCATAGTTCAAAGTTCATAATTTCCTAAGTGTAAAGTTTTTTAACATAACAGTCCAAAGTTTTATAATGTGATAGTTTAAATTTTTGAGCCTAACAGTACAAAGTTTGTAATGTGATAGTTTAAAGTTTATAATTTCTGAGTGTAAAGTTGCAGTACAAAGTTTGTAATTTGATAGTTCAAAGTCTATATATTCTGAGTGTGTTTGTAATAGCATAGTCGAAAGTTTATAATTTATGAGTGTAAAGTTCTGAACCTAGCAGACAAAGCACAAAGTTTTATAATTTCAGAGTTCAAAGTTTTGTATCTAGAAGTATAAAATTTCTAATGTCATAGTTCAAAGTTTATAGTTTTCTAAGTGTAAAGTTTTTGAACATAACATCATAGTTCAAAGTTTATAATGTGATAGTTCAAAGTTTATAAATTCTAAGTGTAAAGTTTTCAACCTAGCAGTACAAAGTATGTAGTGTCATAGTTGAAAGATTATAAATTCTGAGTATAAAGTTATAAACCTGACAGCACAAAGTTTAAAATGTCATAGTTTAAAATTTTGTACCAAAAAGTATAAAGTTTTGTAATGTTAAAGTTTAAAGTTTTATAAATTCTGAGTGTAAAATTCTGACCCTAACAGTGCAAAGTTTATAGTATGATAGTCGAAAGTTTGGAACCTAAGTATGAAGTTTATAATTTCATGCATTTTTTTAATCTGTTTACATTGTCTTGTTTTTTTCAAGGTATTAGTGACAACTACTTTGGTACTGAAGAACAGATGCCACTTGTGCTTTATATTAGCTATTTACAATGACATATATCTCGACAAATAAGATGTACTCCCTCCATCCCAAAAAACCTGACGTTTAGGACATGATTGTGCTTACCAAGGAGTCATTAATTAGGGTATAGTTTTCCCTATATGCCCCTATTAAATACTGTTGCGAGCGCTATCCATACGAGAAAGTTTCCTGGCTCATCTGGTTAGTGCGGTGTGGGTGAGCCCTGAGTCCTGAGGTCTCGAGGTCGAAACTCCGTGGACGCATTTTTTTTGCCCGTGGCTTCATTTTGCATGGGTTTGGGTGGGGCGTGGCACGTGCGCGTTGGCTCGCATGGCACTGGTGCGGGTGGGAGCGTGTTTGGTGTTGTTTTGGCGCGTTTGGGCAGCGTTGGTGCTTGTTTTTGCGCCGTTCGCGCTCGGGTTTGTGCGTGGCCACGTAATTTTTCTGTCCGCGCTCCAAGCATTCTAATTTGGCGCTAATCTGGCCGGTCTCCGGACGCTTCGACTGCTCTGGCTGCTGCTTCATTTAAAACGCCTCGTTCTCCACTGTACCACTCCCATGCTTGTCGTGCTCCACTCTTTCCTTCTCCACTCCTTCTCAAATGCAATGGCTAATCCATTTGATTTGAACGTTCGTTTGGAAGAAGATGACGGACGACGTCGATCTCAATGAGCCAATATTGGAGGACGACACCATAAATGGTAATGTACTACTCAGTTTGTTTGGTTTTTTTGTTTTATATTCAAAGCAAGAACGTGTGGTAACGTTTCTCATTTTCTTTCTTCTTTTTTTGGACAGGGTTCGATTTGAACTTGCCATTAGATGATTTTGGTGCTGTCGATTTCGATTACCTACAAAACCTTGCTGGTAATTTTTTTCTCATTTTGTTCTTTCGTTTTCTCCGTACTTGCAATGAAGCTGATGCTTTCTTTCCCTTTGATCTGAACGTTTAGCGGACGATGACGACGGCAACCTTGCCTTGGATCTCAACGAGGCTGAAAATGACGATGGCGACGCCGGCTTTGATCTGAACGAGCCTGAAGATGACGAGCATGGCATCGGTAAAATGCTTCGTCTCTTGTTTTCCTCTTCTGCATGTACTACAGCATGTTCTTCTTCTCTTGTGCATGACGAGCTAGAACATGCCGTGAGCATCTGTTGTTGAATGTCTTTGTTTTTTTTTTCATATATTGAGAGCATGCCGTGAGTACTATTAAAATGGTTGTTTTTTTCCTTTTGTTAGAACAACATGCCGATCAAGTAAATCAACCGAAGCATGACTATTCTGATCATGTTAGACAACAAGTGTACCAAGCATTGTTGATGAGAAGTAAGAATGGGAAACTAGGCAAGCAAGATACAACAATTGTTGGTGCTCAATTTGGAGTAAAGATTCGATCAGTTCAGCGCATATGGAAGCAAGGTAAAAACCAACTTGCTCACAACATTCCAGTCATGGTTCCTAATCTAAAGAAAGGTAGAAGTAGGCCGTAAAGCAATCCCTCTTGATTTGGAAAAATTGCGGGACATTCCTCTCAAGCAAAGAATGACCATAGAAGATGTGTCTAGTAGACTTGGTATTAGCAAATCTAGGATACATAGGTACTTGAAAAAAGGTTTGCTTAGACGCCACTCTAGTAGCATAAAACCTTACCTCACCGAGGCTAACAAGAAGACTAGGTTGAAGTGGTGCATTGACATGATCGAGCAAGGTTTAGTTGATGATCCAAAGTTTAAGGATTTGTTTGACTTTGTGTTTATTGATGAGAAATGGTTCTACATCTCTCAAAAATCCGAGAGATACTACTTGCTACCCGAGGAAGATGAACCACATCGTACTTGCAAGAACAAGAATTATATCCCTAGGCTCATGTTTTTGTGTGTTTGTGCTCGGCCAAGATTTAGAAATAGAGAATGTGTGTTTGATGGCAAAATAGGTTGTTTTCCACTAGTCAATTTTGAACAAGCTATTAGACGAAGTGGAAACCGTCTTCGTGGTGCACAAGTTATCAAGCCCATAACTTCAATAACAAGAGATGTGATTAGAGAGTTCATGATAAACAAAGTGCTGCCCGCTATCCGAGCCAAGTGGCCAAGAGAAGATGTGCACAAGCCAATTTTCATACAACAAGATAATGCACCTTCTCATCTAAAAGTGGATGATCCTATTTTTTGTGAGCATGCTAAGCAATATGGGTTTGACATTCGGCTTATTTGTCAACCACCCAATTCACCGGATTTCAACATTCTAGACTTGGGTTTTTTTCGTGCTATTCAAGCTATTCAATACAAGAAGAATGCAAAAACAATGCAAGATATAATTCCAGCCGTGCAGCAGGTAAATTGATCATCCATTCGATTGTTTAAATTGATCTTGGACAAGTAATGAACTCACTAATTCATTTCTTGAACACATGTTTTGTAGGCATTTATGGAGTACTCTCCACAGAAGGCAAATATGATCTTTGTGACACTACAAACTGTTTTGAAGGAAGCAATGAAGATAAAGGGTTACAACAAAATCAAGATTCCTCACATGAATAAACAAAGACTAGAGAGGGAAGATAGGCTGCCATTGCAAGTCCCTTGTGAAGCTTCTTTGCTAGCCGAAGCACTAGCTACTCTCCCTGCATGAAACCATTAGAAGAAGCAAGTTAGCTTTTGCACCAAATTAGATAATGCATGTACTGTATGTTAGCTTTTGCACCTTACTGATCCTGTATGCACTCGTCGTTAGCTTGTGACTCCAGTTGCTTCAGCTTTTGTTCTTCCAGTTTCTTCATATTGTATTGTTCGTCCAGCTTCTTCATTACGTGCTCAGGAAGAAGAATTGTGTCACCTCTCATTTGAAGTTCGTGCACATCAGGAATATACACCTCACAATCAAATTTTTCCATCTTATCGCACACCCTTGCTGCGAGATTGTAGTCCTCATGTAAAAGGCCACAACGGGCACACCTGCGAGCTTCGCGACGAGCTTCGTAGCATGCTTCGCCGAAGACGCCGCCGGCATGGAACGTGCCGCAGTGAGGACAGTGCACCACCTCGTCCAGTTGGTTGGAGTCCGGTAGTACCTCGATGGAGTCCGGTAGCACCACGTCGGAGTCCGGCACCTCCTCGACGGAGTCCGGCACCACGTCGACGAAGTCGAGCGCATCGATGGACTCCATGGCCACAACAGAGTCCGTGCCCTCCGAGTTCAGCGCGTCGGCGGACTCCATGGCGCGACGAGGGAGGCGCGTGCTGGCGGCGGCGCCGTGCTGCGGAGGTAGGCGAGGGCGTGCGGAGGTAGGCGAGGGCGTGCTGCGGAGGTAGGCGAGGGCGTGCGTCGATGTTCTTGGTTGAACCGTACAAGGTCGCGGCGGCGGCGCGGTAAAACCCTAAACACTACGTGCTGCGGAGGGCGGCGGCATGCTGCGTTTGAGCACCTGCGGCACAGCGGCAGGAGAAGAACGGCGTGTCGAGGTGTTGCGGAGGGACTGCAGCGCCTTTACTCCACGCAAGAGCTGAGGACGGCGGCGACCAAGAGAACGAGGCGTCGGTCCATCGAGCGATTAATGCGTAGTCGAAGGAACCGTTGGCGAGCGGCTCGCCAGGGGTAAACCCGTCCTCGCGAGGCCTCGGGAGCCCAGGACGTCAGGTTTCACGAAAATGCTTCGGTTGCTCAGGACGTCAGGTTTTTTGGGATGGAGGGAGTACTTATTTTTCTAGTTTTTTTAAACTTTATAACCATTTTTTATTTTGTTATGTATCGTTTGAATTGTTAATCCTGTATAAAAATCATAAAACATAAGATATATGAATTTTTAAAATAGTACTTCTACATCTATTTGGATTTTAAACCATCTCCCCGCCCTTTTCATCTTACACGACCCCGCTATCCTGAAAGAGAGAAAAAAAATTGCTCGTAGAATCTAAATGAGCCCATTGACTCAGAATCTAGACAGGAGAAACACTAATGGGCCAGCCCAAAATAAAGCTGACAGGAGAAAGGAGAAAGCGACAGCAGCGCGCCCCTCACCCCCGTAGAACGGATTCTCACTGTGTTCGGTTCGGCTGGTGCCCTCAACAGTGGATTTTGGATGGTTCTGGATGATTCAAAGCTGAAACAAGCCACAAGTAGACTAGCCGAATGCGTGTTCGGCTAGTCTACTTGTGGCTTGTTTCAGCTTATTCTCTCTCACAGAACACGCGTTCGGCTAGTCTACTTGTGGCTTGTTTCAGCTTATTCTCTCTCACAGAACACTATTAAGGGCACCAGCCGAACACAGTGCTGCTGTCGCTTCTCGTGCACGCGCACTGGGCGCATGCGCGCCGAGGTCTGTCAGAGCACACGCCCGTGGAGGAAGAGTCCCGGTTAACTGAGGATATATATACCAGGCTACAACGGAACATTGGGTCATAGACATGATGTTAAGAAAACTCCACGTCGACTCCAACATCTGTGGTAGGGAGTAAAGGGGACAAAGAAAAGAGTGAGTACATCAAAATGTAATTCCACATTTGTATGGAAAAAAAGACCAAGATAAGAAAAGGCTTACTCTGGTTTACACAAGCAACTAAGTACTAATCCTATTATCTTCGGCCTCAAGCACCTATTTGCTAAATGTAATAGCTACTTCCTACGGAGAAATGTTCAATCTAAACCAACCATGCGTCGCAGCCCATCATGGCAACCAACCAAGATCGACTAACCAAACCATAGCCCATCCAATCAAAATACACTTTGCAGAGGCTGTAAATCTTTATCTTGGAGTCATGTTTTCATGTCAAGTTGAACATTGTTTAGGTGTATCCTTACCCAAGCTGTTTTTATTCTTGAAATTTAACCAAGCTTGTGTTCCCAACCCAATACACTTAGCTAATGTTTCACCAAGTAACTTTCACCTTAATAGTGGGTTCCAATACCATTGTCCTAGTCCCTCTTGTGCCAATAACTTTTCAAAGAAAGTTACTCCACCTAAAGTGTATGGAATTGGGCAGCTAATTAGTTACTGAGGTTTAGAGCCATATAGATCTCATGGTTGCGCCGTTAATCTAGGTCACATGCTTCATAACTAGTCCTTACTCTCCCTTTCCTTCCCTCCATCTCGCAGCGACAGTTCAAGCTCAGCCTAGACACAGAGTTCGGCGGCGCTAGAGGCCTAGAGCGGGATGGGACGTGGGGCAGGGCGTGGTGTGATGTGGGCGGCGATGCTTCGTCGGCCGAGATGCGGGGCATTGGTGCGGGATGGACGCGAGCGGGTTTCACTTCTGTATTTCGAGCAGGGCACGGGAGTTATGTCCAGACGAGCCGTCCGGGCACCGTAACATGTAGGCATGAAATCGAATCGTCAAAACAAAATAAAAAGGAATGATGGATAGTTTTTGATTGAGAGATCGAAGAGAAATTAGCCTCACCTTTGATCCCTGTGCGACAGCTGCCGTGATGGAGCTCGGGGAAGTACGGATATTGGGAGGAGGGGCACCAGGGATGTGATGATGCCGTGGACCTGTATGTGGTTTTCAGAATTTAAAAAAACGGGGGTGAGCCCAGCCCGTACGTGCATTCTGGGTTTATAAATAAAGAGACGAGGCCGCCACCGTCCACGAAGCGAACTCTGTAGAAGTTTGCTCCGACGCAGACTGTTGACGTAGGTTCAGCCGTTTTGCGAGATTTGGGACTTCTGGCGTGGCGTGGAAGCGTGTGTAGTTCAGACTTTTGGTGCATAAGAACGCCGACTGGATAGTATACGGTTTGGGTATCATCTGGTATTGGTTCAGCCGTTTTCGTGATTTCAGACTTCTGGCGCGGCGCGGAAGCGTGCGTACTTGGGACTTTTGGTGCGCATGAACGCCGATGATTACTTTGTAGAGATATGGATTAGAAAACAAAATCTGATGCATTTTGTCGTCTACTTCTAGCTTAGGCCTACTAGATGAGAACGACAAGGTATATACTCTCTTCTTCTGAAAAATCACATGAGACAGCAAATCTTCCGAAAAATCTCCTCCATAGCGTAATAATTATAATGTACGTTTTAGATGATTTGAGCCTTCATGGTCGCTTAGGCACCCGTGGAGGACGGGAGACACGAGCTTGGTGGCCAGTGCTTATGCTCTCTTCTTCTAGCTTAGGCCTAGGTGCGTTAGGATTATGTTTGCTCAGGACCGAGGGGTTGACCGGTTATGCTGCTTAATTTCTCAGACCCGTCTCTCTTGACCCTTGCTGTGGCAACATGTGTACGAGGTGATGACCGGTAGGCTTCTAGGCCTTGCCTGCCTGGCCAATGGTGCCACAGATGTAGCTCCTCATGGTTTACAGTGCTTGGCCTAACCCCATGGAAGTGCTCGGGCCGTGGACCTTTCTCGTGGGGCTGAGGGCGAGTGGCGCGGTCGGCCACGACCACCTTTTCCTCCCCACGGTGCTTCTTGTCTTTCCCCCTCTTGTCACGGTGGTGATAGGCCACAGCAGAGTCATCGCCGCCGTCCCCACTGCTGAGGTGGGCGGCAGCCTTGCCCTTGCCACTGAAGAGCCTCCTCGCTTGTGGTGTACTTGGTGGCGACGTCTAAGAGCTCCTGCATCGGAGCACGTGGACAAGCGCCTCGCACGTTGTGCACAAATGAAGGTATTGATGACATCGGCGTCGGTGACATTGGAGAGCTCATTGTGCTTCTTGGAGAAACGCTGAATGTACTCCTGGAGGGTCTCGTTGGCCCTCTGTTTGCAATTACGCAGGTCCCAGGAATTTCCTGGGCGGGTGTACATACCTTAAAAATGCCCAATGAGGGTTGAGCGGAGATCGCCCCAACAACGGATGTTGCTAGGCTCCAGCTGCTCGAGCCAAGCTCTCGTTGAGCTCGACAGGAGCAGGGGAAGGTAATGCACAACGAAGTCATCGTTGGATCCCCCGACCCTCATGGCGAGGCGGTAGTCCTCCAACCAATGGTCAGGGTTGGTCTTGCCGTCGTACTTGGCGACATGTGTCATCATCTGGAAGCGCTTAGGGAAGGAGGCTAGCCGGATTATGGCCTTGAACGCTAGAGGGCTGAATCGATCCTGAGCAGGCCTCCCTTCCCGCAGCTCACGAGTCCGTGACTAAGCCTGAGCGTGGCGCCTGGCATCGATGGTTTCGCGCACGTCCCAGTCGTCGCCGATCCAATCGTGCACGGGTGGATGACGAGGGGAAATTAAAGCACGTGCCTTCGCTCCTGCCGAGGCTTGGCGCCCCTGGTCAGGCAGTCCGAGCTATCGATGGAGGTGTCGTCGCTGCAGCCTCCCGTCGACGGGGCACGCGCATCGGAGTGGTCCCCATTGATGGTGGGTGTTGGCTGGGACGGCCTGGTGGCAGCAGCACGACGCAAGCTCTTGGCCTGCTGCTCGAGGGTGATGCGAAGGAGCTGTCTTGCCTCATGAAGCCTCTCGTTGGTCTTTGGGTCCGGCGTGTCGGGGATTTCCTCGAGGCGGCAGGCAGTGGCGGCCATGTTATAAGTCGCGCGGGGTAAGCGGAGGATGCTGGGAGCCCGCGAGCGATCCTCGTCGTCTGGCCACATAGCCTGCTACTGCGCAAGCTCTTCCCTTTAAAGAGTATAGGTGACAGGGGGTCACCTTGTTTGACACCTTTAAAACTTTTGATATATGTTCCAATTGTGTTGTTTAATTTAACACTAACTGTTCCTCCTGTTACAACTTGCTTGATCCATTGGCACCATTTCTCACTGATAAAAGATCCGAGTTAACCTTGCCGTATGCCTTTTCAAAATCTAGTTTAAGAAGCATGCCTTTTCAAAATCTAGTTTAAGAACCACCCCAATCTTTTTTCTTTTAGTTTTATGTAGGACTTCATGCAGGCACATGATGCCAGTCATGATATTCGTACCCTTCACAAAAGTAGTTTGGTTATTGTGAATCAACTTATCAGCAATCCTCCGCTTATTGAAATGAGGAAACATTAGTCTTTTGGCCCGAGCCCGACACAGCAGTAGACAGGCCAAATGTGACGGTAAAAATTAATGATTGTGGCGGATCGGACTCGGAGCCTGATGGATCCCGCCTGTGCACGGTTGGTGTAGAGTCCGACTCGATCCGGGCATGCTGCAAACCCGCCTTTTATATGTCCAACGATCCCTGTACGTTGTCGAAGGTCGATGCAACTTGGTCACCGTATCACGATCCCTGTACGCGGCTATAGCCGGCCGGCCGTTCAATCCAGGGTCGAGAGCACGCACATGGAGGCACAGGCACAATAGAGTGTCGGAGCGAAAATGCCGCCATGATGCGGGACATGTACATGAGGGCGGCCGCCGCCAATGCTGCTGCAGCTGCCCAGCGCACTGCTACATGATGATGCATCCGTTCATGTCTTGTTACGTACTATTGCTAGATAGATAGCATGATTATCTATCTATCTATTTTTATTATCATAGTACTAGATCACCCGGCCCTATTCTTTTTTTTTTTGCGAAAGAAAGTACTTTATTAAAAATTAAGTAACGTCCTTACAAAGGGAGGGACACAACCCACTCTGGAAAACAAGCGAAAAAACACTGATGCTCCCTAGACCTAGTCACAAAACACGCTAATAACTCACGCGCCACATTTTTCTGATCCCTACTAATCTTCACCAACTCCAGTCGACACAACTGACTTCCAGCCCGTCGTGCATCTCTGCGAAGACTTGCCATAGAGCAAAACGTTCACGGCCCTTGTGGTATGGAACTTGGCGACCACCGTTCGACAATCAGATTCCAGGACCATCGGAATTTCCGGCCATCTCATCGCCAAATGAATACCCTCCAGGCATGCTTCAGCTTCGGCTTCTTCTGCATCCCTGCAATGAGATAAAATGTGCCATGCAGTCAGTTTCAAAGAGCCCTGCCGATCTTAGATCACGACTCGCACCGCAGCATCAACAGATAACTGATTAAAAGCTGCATCAACATTAATCCTGAAGACACCCTGCGTCGGTGGCACCCAATGCCTTGTCCTCGCAACTACTGACGGCCTCTGAACATTACTGGCAGCAGACTCAATACAACGTTTCCCTTTTGTATCCATGTACACAGCCTGTTGTCGGATATTATTCAGGGAAGACATATATCTAGTTAGGAAGCTAAGGGTGTTACCGAGCTGCCTATAAAAGGACAGATATCCTCATGGATGACTTTATTTCGCACACTCCAAGTATGCCAAAAGAGCATGAAAACGTTTGGCAATACCTCCACAGAATTATTGTGTATCAGCATTATCATCCACTCTGCGTCAGCCTTGGCCAATTCCTGCTGTGACGGCAGCATCCAGAATTCTCTCATAGCTTGCCGCAGAGCCATAGTATCCGGACAAGCCACTAAGGCATGATAAACATTTTCAGCATCTTGCCCACATAGCTGACATACGTCCTGTTGCTCAAGATGGCGGTGTTTCTTATTAACACGAGTAGGCAGTCCATTGTTAACAGCATTCATAGCAAAGACACTAACCTTGGATGGCACATGAACCTGCCACAATTTCTTCCACCCAGCCCGTCCTTGATCAGAGTTGGAGCTGCTCCCAATGTTACCAGCCCCATTGAAATTCCGGACAGCTAGCCTGTACGCACTTCGAACAGAAAAAATACCCGTTTTTCTTATAATGCCAGGCCACAAAATCCGCAGTCTCCTGATCAGGCAACTTAATTTTAAAAAACTCTGCAGCATCACAAGGAAAAAAGTACCTTCGAATGGCCGTTTCATCCCAAGATCCGCTGTCATCGATGAGATGGTGAACCCACCGGAGCCGACAAGAACGTCTGGGACCGATCGGCTTCAGGCCATACCCTCGCGGCAGCCAGTTATAGCTCCAAATCTGAGTGGACTCTTACCATCACCTATCTGATGTATAACGCCCTGCTTCAGCAACTCCAGCACATACTCAATAGCTCGCCACGTCTGTGATGCATCACCTGCCGGCGCCCGATCCAGCAGTTTACTGTTAGGATAGTATTTCCAAGCATGTCGAGCGAGCAATGCTTGATTCATCAGCCGGAGGTCCTTGAAACCAATACCACCAAAACCCTTCGGCATCACCAACTTCTCCCATGGAATCCATTGCACCTTCCTGCGGCCCTTCTCAGCACCCCACCAGAAAGCACGAATCTGCTTCATGAGTTCATCACACAAGGTCAGTGGAAGCTTAAAGACACTCATAATATAAATTAGCAAAGCCTGAGCAACCGATTTGATTAACACCTCCTTTCCTGCTGCAGATAAATATTTCTCCTTCCAGGCAAACATTCTCTTATGAAAACGCTCCTCCAGTGGTTGGAACAGCCCTCTACGAACCCAGCCATTTGGAGTAGGCAAGCCCAAATACTTGGCCTCAATTCAATTCTTTCCACTCCTAAAACTGAGCTCACTTGGTCAGAGGCATCCTGCTCCAGATTTTCATTTACCAGCAGTGAGTGTGACGGAACCGTTCAACAATTTATACAAGCTCAAGCATGGCTGCCCTCGCTTAACATGTTGGCACGCACACACTTGCACTTATATAAACCCGGTAGTCTGCCAAGTGTCACGAAGGACCTCGGTAAATCAACATCACAACCAAGATCGCAGGATTAAGCAAATACACATCACATACACGGAGTTTGCAGCAGAATAATATTACAATTGAGTTCACAATAACTAATGCAGTATCAAGTTCAAATCTAATTTGTAGAAAACACCATAGCTTGAAATGATTACAATAACCTAAGTTCCAAATACATTGGTAGCATAAGTAACATCTTTCAACAATAGCATACAGACGAGAAATAAGTATAGAATCGTCGAGCCCACCGGCGGTTAGCCACCGTCTTCAGCAGGCCGAGAACTTCACCTGCAACATGGTGGGATAAACCCTGAGTACTCGATTGTACTCAGCTAGACTTACCCCATAGGAGAAAAATAAAAAGACTCTCTGAAAGCATCTAGGCCTCTAGTTGGGTTTCGGTGATTAATGACAATACGTGATTACTGTGACTAACGTGTGTTTTGCAGATGCAATTAAGTTAGGTCATGGTAATGGCAATGATTGGGCAATCATGGTTGTCATGCCTCTACGATGGAAATCGTTTCAGTTTTCAAAGGATGGACTAGTTCTAAGTGTCGTTTGGTGTTGAGAAGACACTTAGAGTCGTTTAGGACTTTATTTTTTCCTTTGGCTGTACTATTAAGAGGGGTGTGGACGGGTAGCTTGACCTAGGTGAGTCTAGTGGGTTAGGTGCGGTGCACACTTGCTAAATCTAGCACTAGGTAGCTCCTAAAAAGAACTTAGATCAATTGGAGCAAACTTCATTCACATATGATTGCGAGATGGAAGTGAATAGAGGGTCAAATGCTGACCGGACACTGGTTCCGGTGTGACCGGACGCTGGCGCAGAGTCTGGTCAGTTCATTTGATCAAGGTGAAGTCGTCTGGCGCGACCGGACGCTGGGTGCCAGCGTCCGGTCGACTCCAGAAAGGTTCCAGAGAGGGAAAATCGTGACTGGACGCTGTCCAGCGTCCGGTCACAACTTAAACACTGGGTTTCGGGGAGAATTGACCGAAGCGTCCGGTCAACATGGCCGGAGCGTCCGGTCACCCCGTAGAGGCACATAACGGTTTGTTTTGAACACGGGTGTATAAATACTTCCTCCATTCATGTGAGGTGGTACTTTTGCTCATTCCAACAGCTGAGAAACACCCTTGAGAGTGCCAAGAAGAGCAAGGTCCTAGTGAGGTGATTGAGATTTGGGAATCCAAAAGAGAGCCCTCATTAGTGAAAGCAAGAGTAGCAAAGTGTGCATCCACCCTTCTCATTAGGCTTGTCGTGGTCAAGTGAGAGTTCGTGCTTGTTACTCTTGGTGATCGCCATCACCTAGACGGCTTGGTGGTGATTGGGAGCTTGGTGATCATCCGGCAGAGCTTGCGGATGACCCAACTCAAGTTGTGAGCGGTTGTGGGTGATTCACCGCGACGGAGTGTTAAAGAATCAACACGTAGAGAGCACTTGATCCTTGCGCGGATCAAGGGGGAGCTACACCCTTGCGCGGGTGCTCCAACGAGGACTAGTGGAGAGTGGTGACTCTCCGATACCTTGGCAAAACATCGTCGCATTCCTCCTTCTCTCTTTACTTTGAGCATTTACTTTAAGCAATTCAATTCTTGTCTTTACATTCATAGAATTGCCATGCTAGAGTAGGATTGGAATTTAAGTTGCAAGACTTTTTGTGCGGTAGAACATTAGAAACACTTTCTAGGCACAAGGGGTGAAGTGGCCTAACCGTAGGGTTTAATTATTGCAAAGAAATTTAGAATTAGCCCAATTCACCCCCCTCTTGGGCATCTTGACCCTTTCAATTAGTATCGGAGCCTCGTGCTCACGAAATTAGACTTAACCGTATATGGAAAGATGTCTCATGGGGATGAACCTCCTCCTATCTTTGAGGGGGATGATTTTCCTTATTGGAAAATCTGCATGGAGGCGTATTTAGAAGCTCTAGATGTTGGTATACTTAGAGCCACCTCACAAGGATTCCCAAAACCTCGGGATCCCACGCACCTACAAGGCGATGAGGTCAATTACAAAAAAATTGAATGCAAAGGCTAGAAACACCATCTTTAGAGGCCTTTGCAAAGATGCGTTTAATCAGGTGAGGAACCACAAAGACGCCCATGCACTATGATTGGATATTTGTGCGCTCCATGAGGGAACAAAGAGCGAGCGTGAGGAACGCTATCATCTTGTCATGAAAAAGCTAAATTCATTTGAGATGCTTCCTAAAGAGAGTGCTAATGAAATGTACTCACGCTTGAATGTTCTTGTAGAGGAAGTCAATGGGCTTGGACTTACTCAAATGCAACCATCCGATGTTGTAAGAAACATCTTGAGTGTCCTCCCCATTGATAAATATGGGCATATTATGACCGTGCTTCATCAAGGTGATCTTTCCACCGCTACACCAACACAAATCTTGGGAAAGATCAATGCTCATGAGATGTACATGCACATCACACCACAAGATGGCTCATCCTCTACTAAGAAGAAAGAAAAAGACTTATCATTCAAAGCTAGCCAAGAGAAGGGCAAAGCAAGGCTTGAGTATGAGAGCTCAAGTGATGATGAAATTGATGATGCAAGTCTTGCTCTCATGGTTAGAAGAACCACCAAGATGCTAAAGAAGCTTAACAAGAGTGGCATCAAGTTTGATGGCAAGAAAAATAAGTTCTTCACTAGCTCTAGAAGGAAGCCAATCTCGGAGATATATTGCTACAATTATGGAGAACTTGGTCATCTAGCACACCAATGCACAAAGCCCAAGAAAGACAAGTACAAGAACAAGTACAAGGGCAAGAAAGATGACTCAAGTAATGAAGAAGAAGAAAAACAAACCATACAAGAAGGATGGCAAGAAGAAGGACTTCCACAAGAAAAAGAAGAATGGCAAGGCATACATCGTCGGTGATTGGCTCACAGACATTGATTCATCAAGTTGCTCATCCGATGATGATAGTGATAATGAGAAGGTGGCCGCCATTGTGATTGGCTCTTCATCATCTTCACTGACACCACCGCCATCATCCTCTATACACCTATGCCTTATGGCCAAAGGTGAACGCAAGGTATCAAATAATGATGATAGTAGTGGTGATGATCATGCTAATAATGATGATAGTGATAGTGATAGCGATGATAAAGAATATGAATCACCTTCATATGATGATCTTGTTAAATTGCTAAATCAATATACAAAGATCATTAGAAAGACTAGAGCTAAAAATGACAAGTTAGAAGCTAAGAATGATTCTCTTTTAGCCAAATATGATGTAGCCAAAAAGGCTAGTGTTGAGCTTAGAGAAGCAAATGATGCTATGTCATCCAAACTGAAGGAGCTCAAATCTTCTAAGAAAGAGCTTAAAGATAAACATGATAAACTTGAGAGGATATACAATGAGCTCATCACTAGCCATAATATGCTAAAAGATGAATATACCAATCTTAAGATTAATCATGATAATCTTGTCATTGCTCAAGAATTTCTATCCAATGAGCCACATGATGCTACTAACGATGTTGTTAAGATTGATATAGCTACATCATGTGATGATTTGATCATTGAGAGCATTGAGCAAAGTTCTAGTAGTAAGGGCAAGCAAGTGGTTGAGACCAATAATTATGATGACTATGTCAAGCTCAAGAATGATAATGAAAAGCTCAAGAAAGATCTTGAAGAGCTCAAAACCACCAACACTATAGTGCTAGAAACTCTTGATCATGATGGTGACTTGATTCTTGAGAATGAGAAGCTCAAAGAAGAGAACAAGAAACTCAAGGAAGAGAAAAACAATGATGCACTCAAGGAAGAGAACAAGAAGCTCAAGTTAGAGAAAGAGCATCTTAAGATTGGATTGAGCAAATTCACAAGAGGCAAGCATCTTCAAAGTGAGCTACTAATGAACACTGTCATGAAGATGGATAGAAGTGGCATTGGGTACTTGGCAAACCAAGAGAAGAAGGCTCAAGCTCAACAACAACATAAGTCAAAGCCAAAGCCAAAGAGATGTTTTGAGTGTGGACAAGAAGGCCACTTTGCCCATGAGTACTAAACTCCACCACCACAACCCTTGCCCAAGCATGCTAGACCTTTTGCTTTCAATGCTCATTACATGCTTAGTAAGGATTCTAGTGGAAAGATGAAAGTTATGTTCTTAGGACCTCCCAACAAGAATAGGCCTAAGAAAATTTGGGTAGCAAAGTCACTTGTTGAGAAGGTGAAGGGCCCTCAACAAGTTTGGGTTCCTAAATCTTGATCTCTTGTGTGTAGGTGAACTACAAGACCGGTGGAAGTCATTGGGTAATTGATAGTGGTTGCACACAACATATGACCGGTGATCCTCGTATGTTCACCTCACTAGATGAAGAAGTAGATGGACAAGAAAGAATCACATTTGGAGATAATTCAAAGGGCAAGGTTAAAGGATTGGGCAAAGTGGCAATATCAAATGATCATTCAATCTCAAATGTGCTATATGTTGCTTCATTGAGCTTCAACTTGCTATCCATTGGACAATTGTGTGATCCTGGCTTCCAATGCTTATTTACTGAGAAGGAAGTTGTTGTATCTAGGAAGGATGATGATCAAGTGATATTCAAAGGTTTTAGATACAACAACCTATATTTAGTGGATTTCACCTCCGAAGATGCTAACTTGAAGACATGCCTATTCACCAAAACAACACTTGAGTGGCTATGGCATAGAAGACTTGCTCATGTTGGGATGAGCTCACTCAAGAAGCTAATGAAGAATGATTTGGTGAGAGGGTTGAAGGATGTGAAGTTTGAGAAGGACAAGTTTTGTAGTGCATGTCAAGCCGGCAAGCAGGTTGCAAATACTCATCCAACAAAAGCTTTCATATCAACCACAAGAGTGCTAGAACTCCTTCACATGGACTTATTTGGACCAACAATATACAAGAGTTTGGGAGGAAATCTTTATTGTCTTATGATTGTTGATGACTATTCAAGATACACATGGGTATTCTTCCTTCATAACAAATCTGAAGTTGCATCATGCTTCAAGAAGTTTGCCAAGAGAGCACAAAATGAGTTTGAAGTGAAGCTCAAGAAGATTAGAAGCGACAATGGGAAAGAATTTGACAACACAAATATAGAAGCCTATTGTGATGAAGTTGGGATCAAGCATGAGGTCTCCGCAACATATACTCCTCAACAAAATAGTGTAGTTGAGAGAAAGAGCCGGACATTGATCACACTAGCAAGAACAATGCTTGATGAGTACAACACTCCTGAAGCTCTATGGGCAGAAGCTATCAACACCGCATGCTAAGCATCCAACCGCCTATTCCTTCAAAAGTTTCTTGGCAAGACACCTTATGAGTTGCTGAAAGTGCATCTAGCCCTTTAGTGGGTTTTGGATGATTGAATGACAATGTGATTAAAGGACTAACCCGTTTGCTAAGTGTGGACAGGTAATAGGTTATCTCACAGGTACTTAATGAAAGCCAAAATGATGTGTTGTTGTATAAGCTATCTAGTTCAAGCACAAGACAACAATGCAAATGGAATTCATGCAAAGGCTTGTTTATTGTGGGATTTCGATGTACTATGTGAAAGCAAGCTTGTAAGAATTAATTAATGAGACATAAGGGATTGCATATGGATTGGTCTCATATTTGAAGCTTGCTAAATTGAAATGAAAAAGATAACAATACATGAATGGATGATTCAACACAAGATGTGACTTGATGGCTTGAGATGGTGAAGATAGCAAGGAAAGGCTTCGAGGTACTAAGCAAGGGTGAAGGGCAAGCGACGGCTTGGTGGCCAAAGAACCTAGCTAGGGTGAAGAAGGATGTACTTGCATTTAGTTGAGGTACTAATCAAGCTAAGATGTCCATGTTTATGTGGAGGATCAAATCACTATTGAAGTGTTTGATGGAAGTGACTTGATACATTTGGGATTATTCAAATTTGATGAATGGAATCAAGTCACATGCTCAAGATGGGTATGCTCAAGTGAAAAGATCATTATCAACATGTTAGCACCCTTATTTGATGAAGATTGAAAGGGACGGCATCAATTCAAAAGAGATCAACTCAAGTGGTATAAATTCACTTTTCTCTTTATCTTGAGTTTGATAGGTATGCCGTACTATTAAGAGGGATGCATCATGTTGATAGATAATGTTTCATAAGTGCTTAAGCCAACCCATGTGAGTTTTGAGTATTTGAGAGACAAAAGAGCTAACTGATTTCTTGCTGGTCTGGCAATACCGGACGTGTCCGATATTCATATCGGACGTGTCCGGTATTTGCCCAGCAATGATAAAATTATTGTTCTCAGGTTGGTTCGTCGGGAGTCCCAGCAATGGTCGGGAGTTCCGACGTCTCGTGCTTTAACTGACTTGGAGAGTTCACTGTGGTGGTCATACCGGACGTGTCCGGTATGGACGCCCAGAAGCCAATGGCTAGTTTTCAAAAGCCTTGAGGGTCGGGAGTTCCGATGTGAGTCGGGAGTTCCGACGGTCGGAAGTTCTAGCATGTGTTGGGAGTTCCAACACCTCACATACTTTAACTCAGTTACATGGTTTTTCAAATATGCTGAGGGTCGGGAGTTCCGATGGTCGGGAGTTCCGGCATTCATCGGGAGTTCCGGCACCTCACATTGTCACTGTAACTTAGTTACCGTTGGGGCAGTGTAAGTCATACTGGACGTGTCCGGTATGCATACCGGACGTGTCTAGTATGGCAACAGCTATAAAATGGCTAGTTTTTCCAAGGGGGCTATAAATACCCTAAGCCTCCACCTTTGGAGGCTGTTGATTCTGCTGACACACACACACACACGTTTTTGAGCCTTGCCAACTCTCCTAACCCTCTCTTAGTGAGTGATTGATCAAATTTGCCAAATCAAATTGTGGGTTGAGTGAAATTCAAAAAGAGAGCAATCCAACCACTTGAGCACTTGTGCATATTATCAATCTCGTGATTCACATTTGTTACTCTTGGACTCTTTGGTCCTAGATGGTTAGGCGTCGCCGGAGAGCACCCGAGAGATTGTGGTGTGCCTCGGAAAGTTTGTAACGGTAGATTCCGCCGTCTCGGAATCATCTAGTGGAAGGAGGAAAAGGAGTTTGAAAAGACTCCGACTAGAGTGACCTTCATGGTACCCTCTAGGGCTGACCTTTGCTGGGTCGCCCGCAGCCCCCTCAATGGAGAGTAGGACTCGAACGAGTCCGAACTTCGGTAAAACAAATATCGTGTCTCAATTTGCATTTCATTCGATATTTGTGTTGCTCTAGCTCTTGTGCAGGTTCTCTGTGTTTACTGTCATCTCGAGTAGGTACCTGCAGTTTGGTTTGAAGATAGAAATCGAAAGGAGCAAGTTTGGTGCTGCTCTGTAGAAATCGTGTATACCGGACACGTCCGGTATTAGAGCTCAGTGCTGAATTTATTTGATCCTTGCGCTAATCGTTGTGATGCTGGATTGTGGCTCCTAGATTTATTTAGTATCTTTTACATACTCTGTGGCTAACTTGTGAGGGGTGGTATTACTCTTATTTGGAGTTTCCATTTTGGAAATTCCCTTTACTAATTGTTTCCGCATTTAAAGGTGTTAATTTTCAGAAACGCCTATTCACCCCCCTCTAAGCGGCATCCTAGGTCCTTTCAGTTGCTCAATGGGAAGAAGCCGGACATCTCCTTCATTAGGGTGTTTGGTTGCAAATGCTACATCTACAAGAAGTGGCAACACCTAGGGAAGTTTCAAAGACATTGTGATATTGGTTTTCTTGTTGGTTACTCATCAAAGTCCAAAGCATATAGAGTATTTAATCATACTGCCAACTTGGTTGAAGAAACATATGATGTGGAATTTGATAAATCTAACGACTTCCAAGGAGCACATGAGAATCTTGATGATATAGGTGATGAACCATCGAGGGAGGCCATGAAGAATATTTTGGTTGGAGACATCAAGCCTAATGATGATGAAGATGATGTACAAGTGATCAATCTACATTCTTCATCAAATGTGCCACAAGATGGTGATAAAGATAGGAGAGTAGAAAATGAAGACACTCATGTTTCCCATGAGCAAATGGTGACACAAGCACATGATGTTGATGCTCCACAACCTCCCCCTCAAGTGGTTGATAGAAGAAATTCACCTCTACTACAAGCTCATCCATAAGATCTCATCATAGGTAGTCCATCAAAGAAAGTAATAACTCGCTCTCAAAAGCTTGCTTCGTTTATTGAACATCACTCTTTTGTCTCTTGTTTTAAGCCTACTAAGGTAGAAGAAGCTCTTCAAGATCTGGATTGGATAAATGACATGCATGAAGAGTTGAACAACTTCACTCGCAATGAAGTTTGGACTCTTGAAGAGCGACCACAAGGTGCAAGAGTCATTGGAACAAAGTGGGTGTTCCACAACAAGCAAGATGATGAAGGTGTTGTTGTGAGGAACAAGGCAAGGCTAGTTGCAAAGGGGTTCTATCAAGTTGAAGGCTTAGATTTTGGAGAGACCTTTGCACCGATTGCAAGACTAGAAGCCATCCGTATCCTCCTTGCATATGCATCACATCATGAAATAAAACTATATCAAATGGATGTGAAAAGTGCATTTTTAAATGGCTTTATTAATGAACTAGTCTATGTTGATCAAGCTCCCGGGTTTGAAGACCCTAGATATCCTAATCATGTTTATAGGTTGTCTAAGGCATTATATGGGCTTAAGCAAGCCCCAAGAGCTTGGTATGAGCACCTTTGGGACTTCCTCATTGAGAAGGGCTTCACCATTGGGAAGGTCGACACCACACTATTCACCAAGAAGCTTGATGGACATATCTTCATTTGTCAAGTGTATGTTGATGATATCATCTTTGGATCATCAAATGAAGACTCATGTAAAGAGTTTGGTGAATTGATGTTGAAGGAGTTCGAGATGTCAATGATTGGAGAGCTTACATTCTTTTTTGGTTTTTAAGTCAAGCAAATGAGAGAAGGGATTTTCATCTCTCAAGAGAAATATACAAATGATCTTCTCAAGAGATTCAAGATGGATGAATGTAAGCCAATCAAGACACCAATGCCAACTAATGGACATCTCGACCTAGATGAAGGAGGTAACATGGTTGATCAAACTCTCTACCACTCTATGATTGGTAGCTTATTATATTTAACCGCATCTAGGCCCGACATCATGTTTAGTGTATGTATGTGTGCTAGATTTCAAGCTAATCCTAAGGAAACTCATTTGATTGCCGTTAAAAGAATCCTTAGGTATCTTAAGCACACACCAAGCATTGGCCTTTGGTATCCCAAAGGAGCTATATTTGAATTGGTTGGCTATTCCGATTCGGATTATGCCGGTTGCAAAGTTGATAGAAAAAAGCACATCCGGAGGGTGCCATTTGCTTGGTAGATCACTTGTGTCTTGGTCCTCTAAGAAATAAAATAGTGTGGCTTTGTCCACCGCCAAAGCGGAATACATTGTCGTGGGTGCTTGTTGTGCACAAATACTTTATATGAAACAAACTTTGCTAGACTATGGTGTAGTTCTAGAAAAAGTACCTCTTTTGTGCGATAATGAAAGTGCGGTAAAATTTACAAATAATCCGGTTCAACACTCTCACACCAAGCACATAGATATCCGCCATCACTTTCTTAGAGATCATATTGCAAAGAATGATATTTCATTAGAAGGTGTAAGGACCGAGGATCAATTGGCGGATGTCTTCACTAAACCGCTAGATGAGGCGACTTTTTGTCGATTGCGGAATAAGCTCAATGTTCTTGATTTTAGTAACTTCACTAGAAAATGAGCTTGTGTTGTCCCTTGCATTGCATTGTAATATACAACATGTTTAATTGTTGGTAATGCATATAGGGCTTGTCTAACATGGTTAAGATAACCGCCGAAAAGCGAGTGAAGAAGCTGAACCTTGGAACAAACTTGACAAGCAACTAGATTTACTTTCAAGTATTGCATTGCTTATGCATGAATGTTGTTTTGTTGTTTCTCTTGAATTGCCCTCTTATTGCCTATTTTCTTAAAAAGAATTATAGCCTAAGGCAAAATATTTTTTTAAAAATGAGGGTTTGAGAGAGGTCACTCACATCAGTCCCAATTGGTGTTTATTTGGATCTTATTGAAGTTGGAACTTGATTAAGAACAGGCAGCACGAAGGACTTTGAAGATTTGCTAGAAAAGAGTGACCGGACGCTGCACTAGACTCTGAAGTCCAGCGTCTGGTTAATTCACAGGAGGTGAACCTTGCTATGAAGGTGTGACCGGACTCTGCCATCCAGCGTCCGGTCAGAAGGCGTTCCTACGTCCGGTCGAGCGAAGATAAAGGAGACAAGTTGGACCGGACTATGGCTATGTCCGGTCAGTGGTGATCGGACGCGTCCGGTCACGATTCTAGGGGTTTTGGACCTCTCTAGAATCGACCGGACTCTGGGTGGCAGCGTCCGGTCGTTGCCACTAGAGCATCCGGTCAGTAGAAAATGTTTGGATCGCGGACTCTTTTCTTCTTTCCTTATCCAACTTGGTCAGGGGCCACCATATAACCATAGCGCCACGCGCATTTTGACCTATCCAGCCGACATCGCCGCCGCACTCCTGCCCACGCCCCAATCCTAAGCCGCTGCGCCATCCTCCCTGCGCCGTACTGCTTCGTAGCCGGCGAGCCCGTGCCTCTAGCATCATTTCCTATGCCGCCGTACTACCTCCCGCGCCGCCGTACCACCGCACCCGTGTCGTGCCCTATGCCAACGCCGCCGCCGTGCCCTAGCGCCATCATGTCTCACCTCACCAGCGCGTGCCCGTGCCCTAGCGCCATTGCCTCGCCGTGCCATCACTATGCCGCTAATCCACTGCGCATTACGAACCCTAGCTTCATAGTGCCTCCCGGTGGTTCCCCGATTGTCGTTCCTCTTCTTTTCAGATTGCCGGTTCGTCAGGTAGCAAGCCCTCGTTTCCAATTTCGTATCTATTGCTTGCTTTCTTAGGGTTTTGTATCTCTAGATATATTGTAATTATTCATATATTTGATCTATTCAAACATGCAGCGAGTCAGTGTTTCTGAGGTCACTTTGGCAGTTGTCAGTCAACACGGGGCCAAGCTCGCGAGTATGGATCGAGGCTAAGCCTCGGAAGTGACAGTTGGTAGTTGATTCTTGTCAGTGCAGTTGTTCTTTTTAGTTCCATCAGATGGCTTGTGTCAAGAATGTCAGAGGTGGTCCCAGTGATGAGGATCCGAGGCCCCCGCCTCACCTGCCTTCTGAGGCAAAAGGCAAGGCGACGAAGAAGGTTGCAACAAAGAAGCACAAGTATCCAGATGCTGACACAGCGAGAGCAGCCATAGTTGCAGCCGCCACAGAGTGTGCAGAGGCAGGAGGTGCTAGGAGTGGAGTACAAATTGCCGATCAGCTTTCTCCAGCTCAAAGGGCCGCTATCCAGGAGGTTGAGCGTCATCATGGTGGTCCAGCTGGGATAGCCATGGTTGGAGGACGACGTGTCGCTATTGATGAGAGTCAGCCTCAGGGGAAGTCACAGCAGGAGCCACAGCCATTAGAGCAGACTCAAGAGGAAGAGCAGGTAGATGAGACAGAGCCGGCACCATAGCTTCGCCACTCTAGTCGTACCCATACCCAGGTGACACCGAGGGCAGAGACACAATGGAGGGGTTCTCGTCCACCTCCGAGACCATAGGGTCCGCCTCTAGTGACTCATCTGGACTTGAGGGCCGCCACAGCCAAGCAGGTACAATAGCTCAGGTTCATTTAGTTTGAGGAGTGTTTTCCACCGAGGTGGGATGAGCGTGCATCAGAGGGCTTCTACACACCACTGTAGGAGGATTTTTATAATGCTTATCTTAATAGTGGGGCAGCATTCAGATCTTAGAGGGTGTGCAACATTGAGTCCATTGTAGCAGCAGCTAGAGAGCATATTCGCCCTTACCTATCTTACTTGCTAGGGCTGACAAACTTACTCGGACGGACAAGCTTATATGTTTCATCTTAGGTCTGTGAGTTCTATGCTACACTCTGGATTGACCCGCAACATAGATTTATACACTTTACATTCAGAGGCAGAGATTACACGCTGATGAGCTTCAGGGTCAGGGAGATTCTCAGGCTTCAGGAGCAGCCCATCCAGCTACATGAGGTTTGCTATGGATAGACAACGCCTCCTAGATGCCCTCATGGCGGTATGATGCCTCCCATAGACTTGGTCTGCCATTGCTTCATAGAGTCATTCAGTGAGGGGTCGAGCAGGACACCCAGTGACCTCACTCCTACAGCTAGAGTGCTTGATGCTATCATGAGGAGGACACTGCTTTTGAGGATGGGATATCGTGAGGGATTGACTCACATTCAGCTGTGGCTTCTGAACTCTCTAATGTATCAGACTGTATTTGATATTTGGGATCTCCTACTATTAGAGATTGAGGATACTATTGCAGAGGGGTTTAGAGGTCACCGATAGTTGCCCTATGCTCACTAGATTATATTCTTGATTCACAGAGTAGTTATAGTGAGGACACCTGAGATGCTAGCAGAGTACAGTGGTGCTACTACAGAGTTCCTTGCATACAACATGACTCAGATGCTCTGCCACAGTGTAGGGAGGACACCCAGCCAGCCACGTCGTCGTCCAGAGGTGCTAGAGACTGTAGCCCAGCAGGATGAGACCATCAGGGGCATAGCAGCTATAGAGGAGGAGCAACTTGATGCTCAGTAGGAGGGGATGGTCGAGAGCGACCCCAGTGATAGCTCGGATGATGACTACCAGGCTATCCCTCAGATGCCTCCATGACGACATGACCATGAGGCCAATAGCTCCAGTTCAGCTCCACCTGCACCATAGATAGACCCCGCTCTAGTTGCTATCCTTGAGTGGATGAGGCAGGATCAGGCTCGCCAGGCCTAGGAGACCGCTGCTACTTTCGCATAGTTTTAGACCAGGTAGGATGAGTTTCAGCGACAACAGCAGGGTATACAGCAGCAATAGCAGGCCATGCATCAGCAGCAGCTTCTCATGCAGCAGCAGTTACTCGGGTTTATGTAGCATGTTGTGATAGCTATTGGGGCTCCACCGCCACAGCCTTCACCCCAGATCGGCTAGCTTGCCACCACTTCTATGACTCCAGTTGTACAACCCAGTGGGCTTCAGAGTTAGGGACAGACTGCTACTCAGTTTGCTTCACCTACAGAGCAAGTGTCCTAGTGGTTTGCCTTGCCAGTGCCAGCCCCACAGTTCACACCTTTTCAGATAGGCTTCACATTGGCTCAGACTTCCTCACTGCTTGTGCCAGATACTACAGTCTCTAGGAGCCTTGGTGCTATCTTTAGTGAGTTGATAGGGCAGCCTACTCCACCATATCTACATGTCCTAGGTCCTTCCATAGTTGCACCTATTACTGGAACTACAGAGATGCTCCGTTCTTCAGTTGCATCATCAGAGCCACCTGCTATAGTCATACCTATAGAGTCTTAGGCCGCACTAGTTCCTGATCCGACCCAGACCGCTCTAGCGTCGCTTCCAGCTATAGAGGGTCAGACAGCTCCGAGCTCAGGATCAGATGATGATGGCACACAGTTCCAGCTCACTCCTCGTACCTCAGTGCCCGACTCGTCTGCTGCAGCCCCACCGACTGACTCTTAGGTTTTGGTGTTTGATGCCAAAGGGGGAGAGAGATCAAGGATGTGAGACTTAAGGGGGAGCGACTTATCTAGGGGGAGTTTAGCTTATCTATTATATTTGGTTTTTATGTGTGATACACTATTATGCATTCATGTGTTTATTTTCATGCATCGAACTATATTTATGTGATAGTGATATCTACATGATTGTGATAGTTATGTGATATGTGACATATGTGCTCTGTACTTTGAATTATTTATATGTCATATCACTTGTGTTATGCTCATTTGCTTTGCTTCCGCGTTTTACTCTGATGCAAATGAGTTTTATTACTTGTACTCATGCTTATTTCATATCTTTTGAGCACATCATGTTGGCTTGGGTCATATAAGCTTGCCTAACTCTTTTGTTCTTATTGTCAAAAGCTTATATGAACCAAGCATGTTAAAAACCTCATCTCTTTCACATACTCGAGGTGGTATTGTCATCAATCACCAAAAAGGGGGAGATTGAAAGCATCTAGGCCCCTAGTTGGGTTTCAGTGATTAATGACAATACGTGATTACTGTGACTAACGTGTGTTTTGTAGATGTAATTAAGTTAGGTCATGGTAATAGAAATTGATTGGACAATCATGGTTGTCATGCCCATACGATGGAAATCATTTCGGTTTTCAAAGGATGGACGACAAGGTTAAGGATGGACTAGTTCTAAGTGTCGTTTGGTGTTGAGAAGACACTTAGAGTAGTTTAGGACTTTGTTTTTCCTTTGACCGTACTATTAAGGGGGTATGGACGGGTAGCTTGACCTAGGTGAGTCTAGTGTGTTAGGTGTGGTGAACACTTGCTAAATCTAGCACTAAGTAGCTCCTAAAAGCCCTTAGATCAATTGGAGCAAACTTCATTCACATATGATTCCGAGATGGAAGTGAATGGAGGGTCAAATGCTGACCGGACGCTGGTTCTGGTGTGACCGAATGCTGGCGCATAGTCCAGTCAGTTCATTTGATCAAGGTGAAGTCATCTGGCGTGACTGGACGCTGAGAGGTGAGTGACTGGACGCTAGGTGCCAGCGTCCGGTCGACTCTAGAAAGGTTACAGAGAGAGAAAATCGTGATAGGACGCTGTCCATTGTCCGGTCACAACTTAAACACAGGGTTTTGGGGAGAACTGACCGAAGCGTCCGGTCAACATGACCGGAGCGTCCGGTCACCCCGCAGAGGCACATAACTGTTTGTTTTGAACACGGGTGTATAAATACTTCCTCCATTCGTGTGAGGGGGTACTTTTGCTCATTCCAATAGCTGAAAAACACCCTTGCGAGTGCCAAGAAGAGCAAGGTCCTAGTAAGGTGATTGAGATTTGAGAATCCAAAAGAGAGCCCTCATTAGTGAAAGCAAGAGTAGCAAAGTCTGCATCCACCCTTCTCGTTAGGCTTGTTGTGGTCAAGTGAGAGTTCGTGCTTGTTACTCTTGGTGATCGCCATCACCTAGATGGCTTGGTGGTGATTGGGAGCTTGGTGATCATCCGACGGAGCTTGTGGATGACCCAACTCAAGTTGTCAGCGGTTGTGGGTGATTCACCGCGACAGAGTGTCAAAGAATCAACCAGTAGAGAGCACCTGATCCTTGCGCGGATCAAGGGGGAGCTACACCCTTGCGCGGGTGCTCCAACGAGGACTAGTGGGGAGTGGCGACTCTCCGATACCTTGACAAAACATCGCCATGTTCCTCCTTCTCTCTTTACTTTGAGCATTTACTTTGAGCAATTCAATTCTTGTCTTTACATTCATAGAATTGCAATGCTAGAGTAGGATTGGAACTTAGGTCGCAAGACTTTTTATGCGGTAGAACATTAGAAACACTTTCTAGGCACAAGGGGTGAAGTGGGCTAACCGTAGGGTTTAATTATTGCAAAGAAATTTAGAATTAGCCCAATTCACCCCCCTCTTGGGCGTCTTGATCCTTTCACTCTCAAGGATATGCAAGACTTATTTAGTGGAGTTGGTTGAATATCATAACTGCAAAAAAATAGCATTACTACCATAAGTCCTTACCTTCAATATTTTAGTCAATATTTTAGCATCAAGTTTAGTGAAGCTTATTATGGCTAACTTTGCACCTATTCTAGAGCAATCACTTGATTAATAAGCATCACAACAGTAACCATATCGGGTGTAGTATTTTCATATTCATCATAACCATCACAATCCATCAAGTTACTATGATGAAGGGGCTTAGTCAAGTTTCTCACTATCCTGGAGAGACGACGATTCAAATTGATTGCAACCAACTGAGCAAAATCCTAACACAAACCCACACTTTCCCCCTCGGGGCCACGTCGGGTCACCTTTGGTACAATTCAGGACTCATTTCATGGGTTCGATCAACGTTGCACACTCAGGGACCAACCAGCTGTGAGGACGGTCAAGTCTGACCTACCCTTGGTCTCATATCCGTGTCGCCGCACATCCTTACTTCCTCCAGCGTGCACCCTTGGATAGAACGACTCCCGACCTGAGTTGCCCTACTCGGCTTCACGGTCGAAACAAGATATCTGGCCAGCTAAGTGAGAGGCTGCATTCAAAATGATGAGAGGGCCTTCAATGATGAGGTCCTTAACCAACACAGATGGGATAAATATTCACACAAGACCTCCATGTCCTGCTACCTCTCAATCACCAGATCCCGTCCGATCTCTAGTTATTCATCATCATGTGGTTATTTTTCACGATAGCAATATAGCCAACCGTGACCAAGTATCCACCTATATTGTAGGTGACATGAAATCATCCACTTCTATCGGTCTAAGCATGGCTAATCATAGAACGTCCTGCTCATACTAGTAAGGGTTCAGATATTTATATATAGTGGTGTTTTGCTAGAAAAATCACTAGGGGGATCTCTTTGTATTTCACGGATTTTACTACTTAGTGCTAATAAGCACAGGCATGCCAGTATATATCCGTATACAAAATAAAGTAAATGTGCAATAAAACACAAGGGGCACAAGTTTAGGAAAACATCACTTTATTCTTTCATTTGAGAATTACAAAGTACAATCTCCCACTTTAATACATATATGCGCCGAGTTCCATCTGACAATTAGATGATTGTGTGGCTTCTGGTTCCCAGGGCCTCTAGAGGCCTCTGGTTAATTACATCCGCAACGTTGGACCGCAGAACACCTCTGATTAAGCTATGCTGATGATCGTCATTGTTGTCTCCAAATAAAATAAGAGTTATCTCCAAATATATGCATAAACACAAATGAATGAAAATGGTGAAGTGCTAGAGCCTCGTCGGTCTCTAGCTAAAGTGTCCAGCCTCGTCGTGCGGATCCCATAGTGAAGTCAAGTGTTTAGCCTCGTCGGTCGCGAACAAATAATTTTGGCCTCATGAGTCACGGAAAGAAAACGTCCCAACCTCGTCGGTTAGGGGAAGAAAATGGCTTCATATGGTTCACCGGCCTTGACGGTGCAGAAAAGTGATGTGGTAATGGTGAGACTTATGCTTATGTAGTACTCAAGAGATTTCTCCTTACATGAATTTACGAGATCATTGGCGTGACACTTAGCAACCTGCCAATTCAATATATGCGCGTGAACTCAAGCACTTTGTCATGACTTATAATTACACGTAGGCGTTATACCAAAAAATGGGTTTTAGGCCTTCTTGAGCCCATGGCATGAATGGGCCGAGAGATCAATATTGAACCATCAATGTGTACATTGCATGTACAGGCTTGCATGGTACTGTAGACTTCTACTTACTTCTTTATTTGCTTTCTTGCTGTGTATACTATACATGTATACGTATACATATTCCTGGTTGCTGCTGTTTGCTTGCCAAGATGGACCATCGCCGGGCTACACTCCTCTGCCACCGCGGTGACTATGCTTGCCGTTCCGGCCATCGCCGGACTCACTGTTGATTGTTAATAATATCCACTAGGATCACATGACCGCAATATCTGGTTGATTGATATCTTCTAAAGATTGGTTGTGCGCTCAGGCTTGGATTGCGGGTGAAGGCAAGTATCACGGCTTCGGTTAGATAGGATAGGTATCTCCTGATTGATGTAATCTTGTGATGTAATCTAGAGTTACCAAAGTAGTTAGCTTCTTCTTGTTGTACAAGTTGTACCGCCATGTCAGGGGCTCTTCCTGGCTATATTAACACGAAGCCATGAGCCTGAGAGGACATCACGTTCCAACTATTTTCACATGGTATCAGAGCTAGGTTAGTCCACAATATTCTTGATGGCTTCCTCTTCCGCGCTTCAACAATCGTTCTCTCTGATCGGTTGTCCCATCACCGAGAAGCTGGGCAAAGGGTGTAACACCCTAGGTGTTTGCCTTCCACATTTGCACTTGCATTTCATGAACATGAGCATCCTTCATCCATTCATGAGCTTGTGTTGCCTGAAACATGTTTTTGAAACATTGCAACGTATCGTTATATTTCATGTGTGTTGTTTCTTTTATGAAATAAAAAGTGTGCAACACTTAAGTGCAACATGTGCAACTCACTTTAGTGAAATATGGTTAGTTCATACTATGCAACAAGATCATGAAACATGTGAAACATGACTATGAAACAGATGTAACATTTCATGTGTTTTTCATTGTTTCAGTACATACGATGCTTGATTCTTGTGTGACCAAGGTGTGGTGTGGCTAATAATTCTCTTAAACAACTTAGTGACACCTAGAATGCCATTTGGAACATTGTTCATATTGATCATGTTGCCTAAATAGGATTTCAAAAAGTGGTTTGACTTGTTTTGACACCTAAACCCCTTTTGTTTGACTGTTTAAAAAGTGTAGCTTAGGATATTTGCATGTCTGAGCAACCTAAAACAAAGTTGTAGCAAATTTGATAAGGAACAAACTTTGTTTAGAAGTCAAGTCATGAAAATGTGCACAACATGTTCAAAAAGGTCCCACAAGTCAGTATTGAGGGTTGAATCAATACTTAGAAAATTTTCTAAGTCATAAATAGAATTCCAGTTTGATTGAGCCAACTTTGGCTTGATGTAACTCCTGATTCGTGGTGAATTAGACTATGATCCTTGAATAGAAGTTGAAGATGGAAGGTAGGGCTACAACTTTCATGTACATTTCTTCCACTAACTCATCAAGGTTTAAGAGATCAAATGTTGTCAAGTCTCACTGTCAGTCGTCACCATGGAGCACTAAATCGAAATTTCAGATCGCTACAGTGACCCGACCGTTCAGAAGATCACCGCCGCGTGGCGCCACCCGTTGCCGATCGCCTGAACGCGCAGCCACATGCCACGGGCATCCTAGCACGGCCGGCCACGACGTGAACCCCCCCATGCGCCTATCAACCAGCTCGCCAGTCCAATTTCCATTTCCTCTGCTTCCTCCGCTCGCCCGTAGCTCCGCAGCAACAGCCACAGCAACTCCGACGAGCTCGTGCTTGCTCGCCGCCGCAAAAACGCGAACTACATCTTCACCATAGCTCCGCCGTGTTCTCCTCTACCTCCTCCACCTCTCAGCCGTGCTAATTGGGTCTTGGTAAGGGTGCATTTGCCATTTCCACCACCGCCGCCATGACGGGGTCTCGCCGGAGTTGGAGCTCCACGCGGCCAACTACCACCGAGGCTTTCCCGTCCCCTTTTCTTTGCTTGGGTAGCATGGTAGTGACCTCCTGAAGCTCGTACCAAGCTTAGCCATGCCCTACGGGGCCGGACCTTGCCAGAGCACCGTCGGACCACGCCGCCGTCCGCCATGCACGCCATCGTCCTTGCTAGGGTTCGGTAGAGGTTGAAGTGAGGGCATGGATGGGTGCATATCGTTGTGGGGAGCACGCCGGTGCCGTCGGTTTCGCCGGAGGAGTCGCCGTCGGCGAGCTTCGCCGTGTTCAGCGCCGTCGAAGCCGCCTTCCCCTGTTCTGTCTCACTGACATACGGGTCCGGCTGACAACCGGGTCCCACATGTCAGTGACTGCTTGTTCCATAGGATAGTTCAAATTTCCAGTTTTGAATGCTATTTTGTAAATTTTGTAACTCCAAATGTGTAGGTCCAAATGGTGTGATTCAAATTTTGTTAGACTCATAGTGAGGTCTAGTATTTAAGAAAAATATGTCTTGAGCACATGATGTAGAAAATTTGGATGAATTAAATAGGAACTTGAAAGGTGTTTTTGAATGCATGCAAACTTGTTTAAATCATATCTTGAGTTTCTTTGATCCAAAAATTATGAAATTTTATGGGTAAGCTAGTCTTGCTTAGTAGAAGCTCTGGTTAAAATTTGAGAGTCATTGCATGCATAGTTTTTGAGTTATAGATTTTCCTTTTATCATTGATGGATACTTGTATGAATTTTTGTAAATTATCTAGGAATCCTATGACCATGAAACTTGGTGGGTAGTATCTTAGTACCTTAAAGATGCAAGGAAAAATATGAAATCTGTTGCTTGACACTTTTCACTAAGGTTTCCTAATTATGCCATTTTAAGCCATTATGCCTTACCATTTTTGTGTAGGTTGTTCTACTTACTCAAATGGTGTGAAATTTTTATGGTAGTCTACTTAGAGCATGTAGTATCTACTGTAATTTTTGTAGATTTAATGGTGTAGTTTTCATATATGTTTACCATTTCCTCTAATTAATTAAATAAATTAAAAAAGGTATTAAAAGAAATGTTTTGGTGATGAACACCCTACTTTCTGGTATTCTTGTGATATGAGTAATAAGTGAGTAGAGTTAGTTTTGTCCAATTATGTGTTTACATCATAAGTTAATAATTATTTCGTTTGCATTATGTCCCTCTGGACATATCTGGGAACTTTAGAAAGTTCCCCATGATATTTTGATTTACTATGAATGTGATGAATACAAGAGTTGTAGATAATTTATGTATCTAGCTCCTGTCAAAATTTGAGGGCATTTGGCCCAGTAGTTTAGAAACTACAGCTGTTTAAAGTTAGGTTCCAGTTTTGCTTACTCTCTGTCTTGTGAGGACAGAGTTCTGTTGATCAAAGAATTCGACTTGGTAAAGTGTTGAATCATGCTTTGAGGTCTGAAAATGAATTGTAGACAATTTCATAAGATTTCCAGATTGTCTTGTTGCATGTCATTTGGATTTATAAATCTCCAGTTATGGCTAGTTTACTGTACCACTACATAGTCTTCATTTTGCTGAAATACAAATGCTTGAGTGTATGCTTGATGCAATGTTCCCGTTGATTGTTTAGGGGTTAGCCTAACTTGAGAATATTCTTAGGTGCAGGTGCTAGGTCATTAACTGAAGATGAGCAATTATACATTAGGTTGTATAAACTTGGTAAGTGAAAGTGATTTGAATAGGGCTTAAGTTGGAATATGCAAACTACAGCGAACATGTGCATTCCCCGAGCATCTCTAACATTCGTTCATATGCATCCATGATATTTATCTTGCGCATTCATGCAATAGGTGTGCCGGAGGGAGTGATGTTGCTGGAGTTCGAGGGAGCCAACCAGGAGGAGGAGCCCGAGGTGCAGGAAGCCGACGAAGCAGCCGCCGCGGAGGAGTTGCCCGAGTGCCCTGACCACCAGCCTTCCTCATTCCTGAAAGGCAAGCCCCGGAGCATATTAAGCCTCCCATGTTTTTACAAGTACATTGAGTATCTTTTATTCGTTGATGAGGCATTAAGTATAGGAATTGGTTGGAACCAATTGCTGCATTATATATCCCTCCTTGTCCAGATATCGCACTGGAACCCTATTTAAGTTCAGGAACGGGTTAAATGCTTAGCCATGCTTAGTGCGGTAGAAGTCAGGTGATTTCCTGTCACATGCGAGCTTTAGGATGAGGTGGATCACGGTTGGCTATATTTGCTATCGTGGAAAAGAACCATGTTAATAATGAATTAAGACCGGGCGGAGTCTTGTGTAGGTTTGGACATAGTGACTCAGTCTGAGTCGTTTAAGGACCGATGCACTGTACGTCCTTATGTCATATTGAACGCAGCCTAACACTTAGCTGGCCGGATAAGTCGTTCCGACCACGAAGCCTAGTAGCTCGACTCAGGCCAGGGACGCGAGCAGTGGCGTGCATTCTGGAGGTAGTAAGGATGTGCGGAGAGCCATTGGCATAAGTCCAAGGCGGGTTAGAGTCCCGAACAACCTTGGCAGAGTGGTTCTCTGAGAATGTCGATCTGTTCAGACTCGCGACTCCTAAATCGTACCAAAGGTGACTCGTTTGCGACCCTGACGGGGGAAGCAGGGTTTGTGTTTAGGAATACCCCTCTAGCGGGATAGGAATCGATTCGAATCGCCGTCTCTCCTGGATAGTGAGAACTTGACTGAGCAGCGGCAACGTAGATTCAATTAATTTAACGATATGGTTAAATGGAAGATGATGATAAGGTTGCCACAATGAATACCTGATATGGTTATTAATGTTTGCACCCTAATAAAATGATTGCTTAGTACAGGTGCTAATATAGTTGACAGGTTAATGGCTAAAAGTCACTGCTAGTTCCGGTTAAGAGTTGATCTTATTACTTATGCTTTTCCGCAAAAAGAAAGTGTCAGCCAGATCCACTACATTAAGCTATGCATAATCCTTGGTGTCATTTGTTTGGTTTTCGATGGGTAAGTCTAGCTGAGTATATTCCCGTACTCAGGGTTTATTCCCTCTTGTTGCAGATGACCTCCTATATTAGGGATTCTGTAAGTATTGTCTCCACCCGGCGGGTGATGAAGACTAGATCATGGGCATGATCTCTGTTCTCTTATCTAAATGCTTTTGCGGGCTATGATCAGCGAACCAGTATTTGTATTTGAACTCGGTGTGTAAGTCAAACTATTTGCTTCCGCATGTTTTACAAGACTTGTTTTGTAATAATGATGACTCTATGATGATGTAATCTATTTACGAACATCTGTGAAATATTGTAACGTACGATATGTTATGTTGAATTACTGTGATCTTGGTTGTATGCAAGTTGGTTTGAAATCCTTCGAGATTTCAGTTGACTACCGGGTTTATATGGGCTCAAGTTCGAGAATTTGATCGTTTCGGCGATTGTTTTTGTACTTGTGCTCTTGTAAATTGGTCGGTTCTGTGACAAAGGGAATTTCCCCTATGGAGCGCCCACGTGCTGTCTGCTCTTCGCGGTGCGCAGATAGCGCACTATCTCGAGCCCAACATTGTGGTGCCGACGAAGCAGATCCCCAAGGCGGCCGACAAGCCGACTAAGCTCATCCCCAACCCTGAGTATGAAACTTGGGTTGCGAAGGACTAGCAGATCGTTAACTATCTGCTCTCCAATATCTCCATGGAGATCCAGGTGTAAGTCTCCAACTGCGCCACATCGGCTGAGATCTGGAAAGTGATCTCAGAGATGACGGCTTCCTAGTCTCGGGGCCATATCATCAACTTGCGCATGGCGTTGGCCACAGCGTAGAATGGCTCATGTACAATCGCCGACTACTTCAACAAGATGAAATCTATTGCTAAAGACATGGCGGCCGCCGACAAATGTCTTGAAGATGAAGAGATCATCTCCTATGTACTAGCCAGACTTGACATGGATTTTAATTCGATTGTCTTGGTTGTCGTGGCGCGCATGGAGCCGCTATCTTTGGGCGAGCTCTACACCCAGCTAGTGAGCTGGGAACAACGGATGGATCTCCTACACGGTGGATCTGGTTCATCTGCTAACACGGCTACACGTGGAGGCTGTGGTGGTTTCAATTGCGGTGATGGTGGCCGAGGACGGGGGCGCGGCCACAACCGTGGCAACAACAACAACAGCGGGCGCCCCCAGCAAAACTACAACAGCGATAAACCCATTTGCCAGCTCTACGATAAGGAGGGCCACACCGGACTCCGCTGCTTCAAGCGTTTTGATGCTTCCTTCACCGGCCCACCAGAGCAATCCCGATCTACCTCCTCTGCGTCATATGGGATCGACACCAACTGGTACACCAACACTGGTGCTACCGACCACATCACGGGAGAGCTGGAGAAGCTCACCGTGAGGGACAAGTACCATGGAAATGACAAGGTTCATGCAGCTAATGGCGCAGGTATGAGAATCAATCAAATTGGTCGAAGTTTTGTTCGTACCCCCAAAATCAAAATCTCATCCTAAACAATGTTCTTTATGTTCCTGAAGCTAACAAAAGCCTTGCATTTGTTCATCATCTTACATCCGATAACCATGCTTTTATTGAATATCATCCCAACTATTTTTTGATTAAGGACCAAGCGACGAAGAAAACAATCCTTAGAGGGGAATGTGAAGGCGGCCTCTACCCGTTAAAGTCTAGGCCGTCATCGAATAATGGGGCGTTTGGTGCTGTCAAGTCTCCTTCATCCAGGTGGCATAGTCGTCTCGGCCACCCTTCTTTTGTAGTCGTTCAGCAAGTCCTTAGCAAGAATAGTATTCCCTTTGTTGCTGATTTGAATAAAGAAACTGTTTGCGATGCTTGCCAAAGGGGCAAAAGTCATTAGCTACCCTATCCTAGATCCACGAGTATCTCACTGAGTCCCTTAGAACTTGTGTTTTTTGATGTATGGGGTCCTGCGCCCACTTCTGTTGGTAAAAATAGTTATTACGTTAGCTTCATTGATGATTTCAGCAAGTTTACATGGATTTATTTGCTTCGTCATAAATCTGAAGTTTTTCAAAAATTTTATGAATTCCAAGCTATGGTTGAACGCCAATTTGATAGAAAAATTCTCGCTATGCAAACTGACTGGGGAGGGGAATATCAAAAGTTGAATGCCTTCTTTCAGCGCATTGGCATCTCGCATCATGTCTCATGCCCTTATGCACATCAACAAAATGGCTCCGCTGAACGTAAACATCGCCATATTGTTGAAGTAGGTCTCTCGCTTTTAGCCCATGCTTCTATGCCCTTGAAATTTTGGGATGAAGCTTTCATCACTACCACCTATCTTATTAATCACCTCCCTAGTAAAATTATCAATAACCAAACTCCTCTTGAACGCCTGTTTCATCAAACACCAGACTACTCCTCTCTTCGTACTTTTGGCTGCGCATGCTGGCCGAATATATGGCCTTATAACGCTCGCAAGTTGCAATTCCACTCCAAACGCTGTGTCTTCCTAGGATACAGTAACATACACAAGGGGTTCAAGTGTCTGGATGTCAATGAAGGGTGTGTCTATATTTCCCGAGATGTGGTCTTCGATGAACACGTCTTCCCCTTTGCCGAACACCTTCGATTGGCTGGTGTTCGATTACGATATGAAATTCTCCTCCTTCCTCCAACTTTGACAAATCCTTCACATGATTTTGGGGATGACAATTCTTTAGATCATTTTGATAATGATTCCCTGCATACTAACCCTATGTCTAAGCGTGCAGCACATGAAAAAAATTCGGCGTCAAACGAACTAAATCAGGCTGGAAACGGGCGTCATTTCATGCTCCCTGAGCAATTTCCCGTTTTGGCAGGAATAGGCGGCGATCCCTAGGCGGATTCACCTGCACCTTCCACTACGGAGCCAGCAGGATCGGTCTTGGATCCGGCAGCGTCAGCTCCTGCGCTTGTGACGAACGCGTCAGCTCCAGCGGCATCCTCTCCGCGTGTGCCACCTGTCTCGATCTCGCCTCGCCTGGCTCCGTGGACGGGGGATAGGATATTTCGACCGGTGGTGGAGAATCTCCCTTAGGTCCGCCGCTTGCCGGATCTTTTGCGCTAGCCACAGATCAACCCACCGGATCTTCGCTCACCAGATCTTCTGCGCCAGCCACAGATCAACCCACCGGATCTTCTACATCGCCTGCAGCACCGGCTCTCCAGTGACCCACCACACGTCTACAACAAGGTATACGCAAACCAAAAATTTACACTAATGGAACTATTCGATATGGTCAGTTAGCAGCCACCACTGAAGGTCCTATTGATTTGCAACATGCCTTAGTCAATAATAATTGGAAGTGTGCTATGGATGTTGAATTTGATGCATTGATCAGGAATAAAACTTGGCATCTAGTTCCACCTCAAAAGGTAAAAATGTGATAGATTGCAAGTAGGTCTATAAAATCAAAAGATGATCAGATGAGAAAATTGATAGATATAAGGCACGCCTAGTAGCAAAGGGGTTCAAACAACGATATGGCATTGATTATGAGGATACTTTTAGTCTTGTTGTGAAAGCAGCCACAATTCATCTTGTGCTCTCTCTAGCTATGTCTAAGGATTGGTGTTTGAGGCAACTCGATGTTCAGAACGCTGTTTGCATGGTTTCCTTGAAGAAGAGGTATACATGAAACAGCCGCCAGGTTATGAAGATAAGACCAAACCACATCACTTATGTAAACTTGATAGATCCCTGTATGGTTTAAAACAAGCACCACGGGCCTAGTATTCTAGGTTGTGTGGTAAACTTCAGAGTCTAGGCTTTGTTCCCTCCAAAGCTGACACATCATTATTCTTTTATCGGAAAGGAAATCATGTCATCTTTATGCTTGTATATGTTGATGATATAATTGTGGCCAGTTCATCACAGGAAGCAGTGGATGCTCTTCTCCGAGATTTAGAGGACTTTGCAATCAAAGATCTCGGGAATCTTCACTATTTTCTTGGCATACAGGTTCAAAGAAAGAAAGGTGAATTGCTTTTGACACAGGAACGGTATGCTTCTGATATCCTCAAGAGAGTTAATATGCAGTTGTGTAAACCAGTCAAAACACCCCTTAATACTATCGAAAAGCTTTCAGTCACTAGTGGCACTCGGTTAGGAGTGGAGGACTCAACCAGATATAGGAGCATTGTTGGAGCTCCAGTATCTCACCCTCACACGACCATATCTGTCTTTTTCGGTCAACAAAGTTTGTCAATTCCTTCACTCGCTGACGATCGTTCATTAGGAAGTTGTGAAGAGAATATTGAGATATGTACAAGGAACAATCGGCCTAGGGTTAAAAATTAGAAAATCTAACTCTATGCTTGTAAGTGCTTTTTCAGATGCTGATTGGGCTGGTTGCCCTGATGACAGACGATCTACAGACGGCTTTGCTGTATTCCTAGGTTGCAACCTAGTGTCATGGTGCGCAAGAAAACAGCCTACGGTTTCAAGATCAAGTACAGAAGCTGAATACAAGTCTTTGGCCAACGCTACTGCAGAGGTAATGTGGATACAAAAATTGTTTGATGAGTTAGGTATTCCACATCCTTTGGCAGCATGTTTATGGTGTGATAATCTTGGTGCAAAGTACCTATCGGCTAACCCTGTATTTCATGCACGCACCAAGCATATAGAGATCGATTTTCATTTTGTACGTGAACAAGTTGCAGCAAAGCGCCTGGACATTAGAATCATCAGCACTACGGATCAGATCGCTGATGGCTTCACTAAGCCTCTTCCAGAGAAGCAAATGGTCATGTTCAGAGACAATCTCAACCTCGCTGATAAATTGTGATTGAGGGGATGTTAAGAATATCCATTAGGATCACATGACCGCAATATCTGGTTGATTGATATCTCCTGAAGATTGGTTGTGCGCTCAAGCTTGGATTGTGGGTGAAGGCAAGTGTCACGGCTTCGGTTAGATAAGATAGTTATCTCCTAATTGATGTAATCTAGAGTTACTAAAGTAGCTAGCTTCTTCCTGTTGTACCAGTTGTACCGCCACGTCAGGGGCTCTTCCTGGCTATATAGCCATAGCCATGAGTATGAGAGGACATCACATTCCAACCATTTTCACATTGTTGGGCACTTTGTCGAGCCGAAGGGCGCTGCATTTGCCACGGCCGTAGATCATTGTGACAATGCAAAGATTTGCATGTACACCACTTCTGTGGATGCTGAAACTGCATGTTCGCCGGGCTGCCGTTTCTGCCAAGCTGCCGCGCGCGGTCGTGGATGTGCCGTGTTACCGAGCCGCCGCACGTACGCCTTTGCCCGTGGGGCCGTTCGTGGATGTGCCGGGCGTAGTCGTCGCTACCGGCGCAGGAAACGGCCGATCTCTTGGCATATGGTCACCGCCGTCGAGATAGTTGCCGGCGCCGTCGTCATTCCGGCGTCGTCGGGGCTCACTGGTTGGTCGTAGATTCTCATGTACAGAATCTGAATCTCCACATATATTTCTACGCCACAACCATGCACAGATGAGGAAAAATAATCAAAATACATAAAGAATTTCACCTTCGAAGTGAGCAGCCATGGCGACGACGTTGATATTCAAGCGCGAACTGAGGCGACGAATCCCCGAGGTGGCTACCGGCGAGGTGCCCCCGGCGTTGAACTGGTGTGGACTGCCTCCGGCGAACTAGTGGAAAGGGCGGCGGCGTGTTGGTGCTTGCGTGTGTATGTGCGCAGCCTGGCGGCGATGGTGTGAAGACGGCGTACGTGCGTGCGGCGGTGTGTTGCGATGGAGATATTGTGTTGAGAGGGAGGAAGTGCTCTCCTTTTATAGGCCAGAACTAGGGTAGCGCAGGGATCTTTTATAGGCCGAGACGCACGGGCGCGCTGGCGACGCCGTATTTCAAATTTTGATTTGACGCCTTCCGAGCGGCAAGCGCCAGAGCTTATTGTCTCTTGGTAATCCAGCACGTGGCCTACAAATTTTGGAGAAGCATTGAATTTACCTTGCTAGCTGACTGATGGGCCCAACTAGATACGGTGGTATGTATGCGTGAGCTTTCTAGAAGCTTCATTATTTTAGAGGCGGTGGCGTCATTTCCGCACGTGTGGTGAGCGCTGAACCGCCGTGGTATCGCCGCCCACGTATAGAAATTAGAAGCTTCTAGAACATTCTCGACCAGCCCAGGTACAACACGTGCCGTTATAACGGTGTATTTTACGTATATATACGTATGTAGGCCGGCTTCAGAGGTGTACGTACGTGTGTGTAGACTTGTTAACTTTCAAGGAAGAAGCTGACATACACATGCCCACGTACATGCTTGCATGGGCCATGCACGAGTTAGTTCTCAGGGCCCATAATAAGATTAGTGGCCGCTAATGGCCGGTACTAATCAGCCCAACTAATCTTTCGTGTTGGCGTAAACTGTGCGAAATCCTTATGCCACAGGGATTTGTGTGTTTGTACTCGTATACACGGCCAATGGGCTTAATTAGCATTACACTAATTATTTTATTTAAAAGCTAATCATGGGCCTGTGCTCTCAGCAAGCCTCACGTGGGAGAGTATTTGATGGGCCATTCATGAGTCATATACAGTGAAACCCACTTTAATTAATCAAACCTTGCACTAATTAATCATCCTCCTGCAGCCCAAAAATATTCTTGATATAGCTCATATTTGACAAGTATACTATGCACGGATATACATAGTATTATCTTATGAAATTTCCTCTTTCTAGTAAGAATACATATGTATCCCTAATAATAAAGAGGCAAAATTTTAGGCTCTTTTTTTCGTCCATCCATTTGTTTGGTCCGTCTCTCTTTAACTACCGGACGATGGAGAGTTTTTTCTATCTAGACTAGTATATATAACCCGTGCTCATACAAGAATCATAATCTAAATAGGAATCCTTCAAAATATGTTTATACTTTCCAATTCTAAAGAGGCAAAATTCCTCTCATGTTTTATTTATATCTATAACCATATCTATCCCTAATAATAAAGAGGCAAAATTTCCGCCTCTTTTTTTGTTCCATTATTTTGGTCTGGCCTGTTCTAACTAATTTTGTGAATGCAAACCAGATTTGTTGACGTCCACGTACCTCCTGTTTAAATACTAACCTAATAGAAATAAAGAAAGATAAGAAGAGTACAAATCTATCCCGCTTCCACACGTCCATGAATCTTTTTGGATGCCCGATTCGGTTTGACCTTCCACACAGGTTGTTAGTTCGTTTTCTTTTACCGTCCCCAACTCCCATCCATGCTTATAGTGGAACAAAAGATTGTAAAAAGTACCAGCAGTATCAAGACTCCAACAAAAGTAGAATATTAACTCCGACCATCGCAAATCTTCTCTTCAATCACGAACTAACAGAGTCCAAATCAACTACAAATCAAATAAATTCCTTTAAGTCCACTTTCGATTTTTTCCATGTGTCTGGAGTTTGGTTTTAGTTCGTCGTCGTCGTCGTCGCCGTGGCTCAAGTTCGAGTTGGACTGCGCCATAACCCGAGTTGGTTTCCTATACATGTATCTTTGATTCCAACCGCACTGCCCTGATCCGATTGGACATACGCACGACGCAAGGGAGTATAGAATATGGAATCAATACCGTCACCTGTATAATGAAGTTTGACGTCTCCTGCATTATATTGCTTTTCCTGTAACGCAACGCACAGGAGCAGCCTGGCTGCGAGGCAGTCCCTGATTTCTTTTTCTGGAACTCGCCAGTCTTTTGCCATAGCGATCAGTTTTAACACAGTCCTACTTCAAGCACGCGCCGCCGTAGAATCTCGTTGGAGGAAGCCGTCGCCACCTCTGTTTACGTCGTCCTCGTCCCCCATCCCGATTAATAGCACCTGGCAAAAGCCACGGCCCAACGCTTGCTTCTCTTCATCCTGTGCTCGTACTGCTTCAACCTGTCGGCCATGACATCACGTACGTCAGTACGCGCAGATCTTCAAGAAAAGCCAATGTGTTTTTCCTCACCATGATATCTGTAGCAAATGCATTGGAGATTAACGAAAAGGTAAGTCGCGTGCCTTTTTTTTTTTGAAACGAAATCGTGTGCCTTGCTATATTAGAATCATTAATGGTTCAAATACAATGGTGATGACGCGGGGCGAGGTCAAGGAGAGAGGAGACGCTGACGTGGGCGAGGCTGCCAAGTCGATGGCGCGTGCGGCTATCGGGACCCCATCGCGTGGAGGTACCAGGGCGTGCTCGTGTCAGGGCTCCGTGGCCGCGCAGGGTGCAGTGACCGTCAAACCATTAGGGCAGGCGGACAAAGTTGGAGGCCTCGGGGTGCGAGTGGATGTGGCCACGTGACTCCAAGTCCGAGCTAGCAGATAAGGATGAGAAAGATGAGAAAAAGAAAGAAAAAAAGAGAGAGGGTATTTGTCGGTGTTTTGGAACCAGGGGTCCCTCAACCAACGAGTGAATTTGTGCTGCGTGCCCCTAATTCCGGATGGTGATGCAAAGAGACACAAGGTTTATACTGGTTCAGGCAATCGAGGCCCTACGTCCAGTGTGAGAGATCGATCTTGTATTCCTTGCACCTGAGTGCTCGTAGTAGGGGTTACAAGCTAGGTGAGAGAGGGAGCTAACCCCAGGTCTCGGCGAGGGTGGTGCGGACTGCTTGAGACGTTGTTCCCAAGCAGCGTGGAAGTGCGTGGTTCTATCGGTGTGTTCGTCTTCTTCTCTTTTCTTTGTCCTCCCCTAGAAATGGCCCCAGTCCCTCCCTTTTATACTCTAAGGGAGGACCGGGACCGTACACAGGTTGCCACATAGCGCTTCTGTAAATGGGGTGGCGTGTCCGAGCCCTGTAGCCGGCCACTGTTGTGGTATGGTCGATGGAGTGGCCCCGTCCTTGTCGTGCGGAAGTGACATGCTGGTCATACTCGGTCTTGTGCGTCGTGGGGCTCCGGTACGGCTTGATGCAGGACATGGCGGGCGACGTGCTGGTCGCCGTGTAATGACGTCGTAGGGAGCAGCGGCTCTGCAGATGCCGAGGCCGAGCCATCGTGGGGGGCTCGGTGGTCATGGACCCTCAGGCTGCCGAGCCCGTGAAGCAAACTGTCGAGGCCTTGGGGGGAGTTATTGGCCCTGGGTACTGATTCCGAGGCCACAGTAGCCCAGACGTGGCTCCCCATGCTGCGTTGTCCTTGGAGCAGGAGTTGGCAGCACAGTGAGGCATGGGTGTCAACCATGTGCACGGTGGATAGCATAGTGACGGGTAACCCCTGCCCAGTCCGGGGGACGTGCAGGTCATCGCGTGATGACGTCGTAGGGGGCTGTGGCTCTGTAGGTGCCGAGGCCAAGCCATCGTGGGGGGCTTTGGTGGACATGGGTCCTCAGGCTGTCGAGCCCCTGGAGCAAGCTGCCGAGGCCTTGGAGGGAATTATTGCTCCTGGGTACTGATTCCGAGGCCACAGTAGCCCAGATGTGGCTCCCCACGCTGCATTGTCCTCGGTGCAGGAGTTGGCAGCATAGTGAGGCATGGGCGTCAACCCATGTGCACGGTGGTTAGTACAGTGGCGGGTAACCCCTGCCCAGTCCTGCCTCCTGTCCCATCGGCCATTCTGCTGTACTGTGTCGGGCATGCGGCTGTTGTCAGGGGCAGCAGTTGGCTGAGTTGATGCGACACGACGTTTTGCCAGAGGGACGGGAGAAGGAAGAGGTAGCGGAGTGCTGCCGAGCCCGCCTTGCGCGAGACGGAGGGTCGGTGGCCCAGCCGAGGCCTTTGGCGGGGAATCGACCGAGGCCCGCGGTGAGGGGGCCTCGGGCGAATCGGAGAATCGGCCGAGGCCCGCGGTGATGAGGCCTCGGGCGAGTCGGAGAATCGGCCGAGGCCAGCAGCGTTTAGCTGGTTTCGATCTTTACGAAATCTAAGCAGTCGTTTTTTGGATCTTGCTTAGGGTACCCCTTCTCACGGTATCCGACAGTAGCCCCCGAGCCTTGGGGGGAGTGGAGGCACTCCCCCTGAGGTTCTGACGAGAATTGGCTCTTGATAGTTCCTGTCGGGATGGTGTTTTGTTTTCGAGGTTTCGGTGGGTGCGCGCGAGCGCACCCGCCGGGTGTAGCCCCCGAGGCCCTGGAGGAGTGATTTCACTTCTTCAGGGGCTTTTTTCTCTTTCGAGTGAGGCGTTTTCATCGTGTTTGCCGGGCCCGTGGGTGCGAGTTCGGATCGCAGGGCCTCGACGATGTTGCGGAAAGAGCCCCTTAGCCTCCGCCTGGAGCGAGAGGGCCGTCAGGGGTTCTCCCGGCTTTTTTGTACGACCCTCGTGCTTCCTTTTCGCTCGGAAGGAGGGGTGGAAGATGCCGTGCTACCCTCGGTGGGCGCGAGCGACGGCATTTCCGGTGAGCTGTTATCGGGTAAGTCCGAGTGGAGGCCCGTACCCCGTTCGCTGGGGGTCGGCTAGCGGTTCGGAGACGCGCTCCAAGAGTACCAGCGGGTTTCTCTAGTGGGTGCCGAGGCCGTTTGCTGGGCCTCGGTGGCTCGGTGCCTCCCTACGGTGGGATCCCATTCGGAGACCTCCCTGCCGGTCTTGGACACGACATGGGGCGCGCTCGTACAGGCTCGCCCGTAGTCGTCCCTGACTCTTTTGCCCTAGGGCAGCTGTCGAAACCCCTGGGGGCCCAGCCTTCGAACCCCTGGACCGTAACGGGCTCGGGTCGCTTGTCTTTATCTTGGGTGTAGGAAGAAGCCCCCGAGCCTCCGCACGGAGCGAGAGGGTGGTCAGGGGTCCTCCCGACTTTTTTGTCCCGTCTCCCGCACGTCCTTTTCGCTCGGACGGGGGGCTGTTTGCCGAGCCCACTCGTGTGCGAGCCTGAGCCGCTGGGTCTCGGCAAAGTTGCAGGAGGAGCCCCCGAGTCTCTCGCACGGAGCGAGAGAGCGGTCAGAGGTCCCCTGGCTTTTGGTTCGCCCCTCGCGCGTGAGGGTCTGTACTGCCGAGCCCCCCTCGGGTGCGAGCCTAGGTCGCGGGGTCTCGGCGTCTTTTGCAGAAGGAGCTCCCTAGCCTCTGCACGGAGCAAGAGGGCCGTCAGGAGTTCTTCCGGCTTTTTGAACGACCCTCGCGCTTCCTTTTCGCTCGGAAGGAGGGTTTGTTTTGCCGAGACCCCTCGTGTGCGAGCCCAAGTCGCTGGGCCTCGGCAACTGTTTCACAGGAAGAGTCCCTTAGCCTCTGTACGGAGCAAGAGGGCCGTCAGGGATTCTCCTGACTTTTTATTCGACCCTCGCGCTTCCTTTTCGCTCGGAAGGAGGGGTGGAATGATGCCACTGCTACCCTCGGTGGGCGCGAGCGATGGCACTTTCCGGTGAGCTGTTATCGGGTAAGTCCGAGTGGAGGCCCGTACCCCGTTCGCTGGGGGTCGGCTAGCGGTCCGGAGACTGCGCTCCAAGAGTACCGGAGGGTTTCTCTAGTGGGTGCCGAGGCCGTTCGCTGGGCCTCGGTGGCTCGATGCCTCCCTACGGTGGGATCCCATTCGGAGACCTCCCTGCCGGTCTCGGACGCAACACAGGGCGTCCCAAGCGTTTCGCTTGCTTGGGGCTTCGGCCTCGCGTAGGCTCGCCCGTAGTCGCCCCTGACTCTGTTGCCCTAGGGCGGCTGTCGAAACCCCTAGGGGCCCAGCCTTCGAACCCCTGGACCGTAGCGGGCTCGGTGCCCAGTTCCTTTGCCTGAAAGGAATCGGGTGGGGGCTATCCCTCTCCCTACGGCCAATAACGTCAGGCGCGCCTTTTGAGGCGGCTTTTTCGGGGAGGTGAAACGGCGCCTGTTGTTGCTGCGGTTGGACGCGACGTGGCTTCAGCCGACGGGACATAACTGCACCCGCAATTAATGAGGGAGTGGGCGCGTGGGCGGTAAGGATCGGATCTGGGTAACCGCAGCGGATTTTCTGGGGGAAACTTCCCCGATTTCGTCGCCCGGTGGTTTCGACTCGTCCCTACATAAATACGCAAACAGCCTCGCCCTCCCCCTCCTTACCTTTTCCGCGTTCGCTTTTGCTGCCTCCGTGCCGTTGCTGAGAGCATAGAGCGCCGGGGAAGAGAAGGGCGAGGGCGAGAGACCGAAAGAGAGAGGGAGAGAGATTACCGCCGTAGCAGCGTCCTCCGCCGCGCAATGGCTGGTGGTCCCGTCATCCTCCCGGCGGATCCCTGGGAGCGGTCCGACGTCACCGAGGAGAAGCTACAGTCGCTCGTGGAGGCCGGTCTTCTTCGCCCGATCACCGACCCCTGACGAGCCGGAGTGGATTGCTCCGGGGAACGAGTCGGAGCCGAGGCCGCGCGACGGCTACGTGGTGAGCTTCGTCGTCTTCCACGAGCGAGGCCTTCGGGTCGCCGGTGGATAGCTTCATGCGGGCGCTCCCGCACTACTATGGCGTGGAGCTGCCAGAATTTCAGCCCCAACTCCATCGCGCAGGCGGCCATCTTCGTCGCCGTCTGTGAGGGGTACTTGGGGATCGCTCCCCACTGGGAGTTGTGGCTCCACTTGTTCCGGGTGACGTTCACCACCAAGCCGGGGGGAACGAGGGGGGCCCGGAAGGCGCAGAGGGCCGGCGGCTGCACCCTTCACGTGCGCCAAGACCAGGCAGTCCCTCTACATCCCGGCCCAGCTGTCATCGTCCAACCATCGTTGGTATGACAGGCTGGTTCTACCTCCGCAACGACGGCGGAGGACTTCCCCCTTATACCGGGCGGGTTGTAGAGAGTCAACCAGAGAAATGGGGATACGGCGTCATCAAGGTCGATCCAGCCTAGGCTGGAACCGCTCTTGAGGGCCTTGGGGAAGCTGCGTGACTGCGGCCTTTCGGCGGCCGTGGTCGTGGCGGCCTTTCACCGCCGGAGGGTGTTGCCGCTAATGGCCCGGCGGCGGCGGCTGTTCGAGATGACGCCGAGCGATCCCGATCGTCGGTATCAAGATGTCCGCCTTCGCCCTTACCGACGACGAGACCCTGCGTCGGGTGAGAGAGGCGGTAGACGGGAAGCCGAGGCTCGATGACTTGATGCCGTTCCCGATGCGCCCGTCGCGGGGGTATGTCTCGCTGGTAAGTTGGATGTTGTCGAGGCTTTCGCGGCCTTCTTGTTCTTTGCCTTTTTGGTCTGTTGTCTTACTTCGTCGTTCTCACAGGGGATAAGAGACGTGCGAGGCTCCCCGCCGCCCGTTCCCGAGGACGCCCGGTGGCGATCCGTGAACAGGGTGCGTGCCGAGGAGGAGAAGAAGAAGAAAGATGCCCAGGAGGCGAAGCGCACGAAGAAGATCCTCGCACGCGAAAAGCTGGACGCCCGTCGCCGGCGCCAGAGGCTCGACGGTCTCCCTTTGGAGCCGTCTCCCTCGTCGTCGGTGTCGGATTCTTCGAGCGACGGCGGCGGGCGCGAGGTGGGGACGGCCTGCCTGGAACACCTCCCTGACATCAGGGAGATGGTTCTCGGGGCGCCGGCAAGGAGCCTGACGCCCCTAGGAGGAGGAGGAGGTGTCCCGGGGCCAGTGGCGGCCCGTCCCGGGGCCGAGGCCGACAGCACCCGAGGCGCGGGTGTCGGAGGAGCGTGCCGTCAGCCCGATGGGTTCGACGGTGGAGGTGGAGCGGGTGACGGTGGGGGCGACCCCATTATCTCCGCGAAGGGTCGAGGAGGTGCCGGGGTCCGACGGAGGCCAGCTGGCACTGGTGGACACCGAGGCCGCGCTGCTGCCACCACCGCCGCCGTTGCAGAGGAGGCAGGCGGTGTCGAAGCGGCTGCATCCCCGTTCGCGGTAAGCGTCTTCTCTGGTGGAGTCCGTAGTACTTCTTGTTTGCCCCTTGGTTGCATGCTGACCTTGGGAGTGTCTTTTCTTCCAGCCAGACGCTTCTGGTGGAAGATCCTCCCTTGGCGCCCCGTAAGGCGCTCAAGGTGAACGTTAGCTCCTCCGCCCATCAGGCAGCGGAGGCGCAGGCTGGCGTGCGACGCGGCGCGGCGTCGGGCGAGGCCGTTTCGGAGGAGGCGGCTGCCCAGGAAAAGGGGGCCGAGGCGGCCGCGGAGCGAGTGGAGGAGGAGGAGCCCATGCCTCGCGATGTTGTGGGTCTTGGGGCGAAGGAGGCTGGGGCGTCTGCTATTGCCGAGGCCATTGAGGGTGAGGCCGGAGCCCCCAAGACCTCCGACGTCAGGGCGGTGGACGCCGGGGCCATCGAGGTAGAGATGGCGGAGGCCAGAGCCCCCGGGTCCGTCGAGACCGAGGCGATGGAGGTGGAGACGGGGCAAATTTTGGCGCCGCCCCTGGTTCAGACAATCTCGTCTGATGATTCCTCCCATGGGAAGGAGGCGGCGGACGTCGAGGCGGCTAGTACCGCGGAGCAGCCAGTCCCAGATCCCGCCGAGGGGAGTTCGGCTCTTGTCCGGCTACGGCCCGAGCCTCGTGGGTGGAACTTCCCGCGTGTTTTCTGGCAGAACCGGGCTGACCCCGAGGGGGAGCCCGTGTTCGCCCTTGAAGATACCGCAGAGGGGGGGCATTGGGGCACCCTCGAGCAGTACCGCCAACTGGCAGTGCGGTCGCTGCAGACAGCGATGACTATTATGGGTCAGGACTTGCCCGGTGTCACGCGGGTAAGTACTTTCCTCTCTCGTGCCGCGTTGTTTTCTCTCCGAGCCCCCTCGCAGTGTTTGACGTGCGTTTTTTGTTTTGCCTCCTTAGGAGCTCGAGACCCGATCCCTTGGGAAATCGGTGTTCCTGCGAAATGAGAGGGATATCTGGGACCAGCTCCGGCGCCAAAAGGGCCTGCTTGCCGATGCCCAGGGGCTATTGTCGGCGCGGAGTGCGGAAGTGGAGGACCTCCGCCTTCGTTGTGCTGACATTCAGGCCGAGTTGGCCACGGCTAAGGAGCAGTCCGCCCCTCTGGTGGCCAAGATCAAGGAACTGGAGGAGGAGCGAGACTCCTTCAGGCTTCGGGCCCAAGAAGCGACGGCCTCTGCTAAGGTCACAGCCGGGCAGCTGGGTGCGGAGCAGAGCGAGCATCAGGCGACGAAAGTCGCCTTGGCAGAGGCTACCAAGGCGGCCGAGGCCTCTCGGGTCGAGGTCTCAGCCTGGAAGAGCAAGGCCGAGGGTAAGTTCCGCTGAACCATGTTCCTCGCTCCATTTGCTCTGGTTCGCGTTTGACTCCTGACCCCTCGTCGCGACGTAGATCTGGAGAAAGAGGCCTCCCAGGCGGCTGAGGCCTCCGTCGCAGCGCAAGCAGCGCTGGATGTCGAGGTCCGGGAGCACGAGGCGCTGCGCAGCGCTGTCCGGACCGCCTGCGAGGCTCTGGACGTCGAGGAGGTCCAATCAGCTAGCTCCCTTGGGAGCCGCCTGATTGCGTTGAGCGGCCACGTCCGTGAGAGACTCCGAGGGGCGTTGCACACGGGTGTCAAGCGCGCCCTGGCCGTCGTCTCCTCGCACTACGCCATCAACCTCGAGGCTGTCAGCGACGGCTATGTGTTGCCAGAAGATGACGAGGAGGCTGATGCAGAGGTCGTGAGGCTGTTGGAGGCGGCCGAGGCACCTGGCACAGCGCTGGCCCGTCTATTTGAAGAAGAGGTAGGTCCCTCCCGCGCCGGCCGCCGATCCTTGAGCTTTGATCTGGGCCAAAAGGGGCCATGTAACCGGATTGGGTTAGTTGTCGTACCGTGACATCTTTGTGGCCGTCGAGGCCTGTAAAGTATTTGCGTACGTGCGTCTTTTAATCGTTTTCTGTTCTACTTCCGAGCCTGTGCCCTCTGTCTCGATCTTGGGAACCCGCAAAGAAAACCCTCGGGACCTAAGCCGTCCTTCGGCGAAGGGTGGTGAGGGAGCTGCCGTAGCCCAGAGGCGTAGGCCGTTCTCACGACTCGACCGGCCCTTTGGCCTCGAGACAAGCTTTTGGTCTTTGGGTTTCTTGTGAAGGTCCCGTCGGAGCGCGAGAGAGTTTGGCGTAGAAATTTTTTGAAAGACCATTAACAAATGGTGTTCGGGACTTAGGGGGTTCCCCCTTTCTAGCCCCCGAGGGAGGCCCGGCTTTGCAGAGGCAGAGCCGAGTCTCCCTTATAGCGCTATTGTGACGTCGAGCCCCTATTGATAGACAAGCTCTCTGTACAGAACTTCCTCGGAGCCTACGCTGTCCTTTGGGTGAAAAGGTGGTGAGGGAGTTGCCGTAGCCCGGAGGCGTAGGCCGTTCTCACGGCTCAGCCGGCCTTTTCACCTTTGAGACGATCGTACGGTCCTTGGGTTCTATACAATCGGCTTGTCTATAAGGGGGGTTTCTCGAAAAATTATAACAACTAAGAACGCTTCTTTATTGCATTTCGAGAAACAATGTAAACAACGTTTGGAATTTTAAGGGTAGAAACGACGTAGCTGTTCTATGTTCCAAGCGTTGGTGAAGATTTCGCCCTTCTCGTTGGCTAACTTGTAGGTCCCGGGCTTCAGCACTTGAGCGACGATGTACGGCCCTTCCCAGGGTGGGGTCAGCTTGTGGCGGCCCTTGTTGCTCTGCCTCAGTCTCAGCACCAGGTCGCCCACCTTCAGGTCTCGGCTTCGGACGCGCCGGGCTTGGTAGCGTCGTAGGGCTTGCTGGTACCTGGTCGAGTGTAGCAGCGCGACGTCTCGGGCTTCCTCCAGTTGGTCGAGGGCGTCTTCGCGGGCAGTGCGGTTGCTTTGCTTCGTTGTACGCCTGTAGCCTCGGGGAACCGTATTCTAAGTCAGTGGGGAGGATGGCCTTCGGCTCCAGTAGACCAGGAAGAACGGTGTGAATCCCGTGGCTCGGCTCGGGGTATTTCTTAGGCTCCAGATGACTGACGGGAGTTCGGCAAGCCATTTCTTGCCAAACTTCTTCAACTGGTTGAATATCCTTGGCTTAAGGCCTTGTAGGATCATGCCGTTGGCACGCTCTACTTGGCCATTCGTTCTTGGGTGTCCTACGGCCGACCAGGCCACCCGGATGTGGTGGTCGTCAGCAGAACGTTAGGAACTTGCGGTACCGGTGAATTGTGTCCCATTGTCAGTGATGATGGTGTTAGGAACCCCGAACCTGTGGATGATATCCGTAAAGAACAGCACCGCTTGCTCGGATTTGATCTGAGCGATCGGACGAGCCTCGATCCATTTGGAGAATTTGTCGATAGCTACCAGCAGATGGGTATAGCCCCCGGGCTGCCTTCTGCAGAGGCCCAACCATGTCCAGCCCCCATACAGCGAATGGCCATGTGATGGGGATGGTTTGGAGGGCTTGGGCCGGGAGGTGCGTCTGTCGAGCGTAGTACTGGCATCCCTCGCAGGAGCGTACTAGCCTCGTGGCGTCGGCCACCGCCGTTGGCCAATAGAAACCTTGGCGGAAGGCGTTACCCACGAGCGCCCGAGGCGCCGCGTGGTGCCCACAGACTCCCGCGTGCAAGTCCCAAAGTAAGGATTGGCCAGCCTCGGTGGTGATGCATCGTTGGAGAATACCGGATGGGCTACGCCTATACAACTCGCCGTCGCAGAGGACGTAAGTCTTGGCGCGTCGCGCGAGCCGCCGGGCTTCGGTTCTGTCAGCAGGAAGCTCTCCCCGAACGAGGCGATCAAGGAAAGGGACTCGCCAGTCCGTTCCTTGGTCAGCCTTGGGAGGCTCTGCGTCAATCGCCATGGCCTCGGGCTTGGCTGGCGAGGTCTCGGTGGTAGAGGGGGCCTCGAGCCCTGCGGTGGGCTCGGTCGATGGGCCTTCTTCTATCGCCGAGGCGTAGTCGACGGATGGCTTGTGGAGGTCTCTGGCGAAGACGTTCGGGGGAACCAGGGTCCGTGCCGACGCCATCTTTGCTAGTTCGTCTGCGGCCTCGTTGAACTTTCGAGCGACGTGGTTGAGTTCGAGGCCGTCGAACTTGTCCTCCAGGCGACGTACTATCGTGCAGTACGCCTTCATTTTGGGGTCATGGCAGCTTGACTCTTTCATCACCTGATCGACGACGAGCTGCGAATCACCCCGTACTTCGAGACGCCGCACTCCAAGTTCGATGGCGATTTGTAGGCCGTTGACGAGGGCCTCGTATTCGGCCACATTGTTGGAGGCGGCGAAGTGAAGCCAGATCATGTAGCGCATGTGTACTCCAAGGGGCGAGACCAGGAGCAGGCCCGCGCCAGCCCCTGTCTTCATCAGAGACCCGTCGAAGTACATGGTCCAGCATTCTGATTGGATTTGAACGGGTGGCAGCTGTGTGTCGGTCCACTCGGCTACAAAGTCGGCCAGGACCTGTGATTTGATCGCTTTCCGAGGCGCGAAAGACAAGGTTTCCCCCATGAGTTCAACAGCCCACTTGGCTATTCTACCCGAGGCCTCCCGATTTTGGATTATCTCTCCCAGAGGAAAAGACGACACCACAGTCACCGGGTGGGACTCAAAGTAGTGACGCAGCTTGCGTCGAGCCAAGACTACGGTGTAAACCAGCTTCTGGATGTGGGGGTAACGCGTCTTAGTCTCGGAGAGCACCTCGCTGATGAAGTAGACAGGTCGCTGGACGGTAGAGCATGTCCCTTCTCCTGCCTCTCAACTACTACGCGGCCGCTGCTACCACTTGGGTTGTTGCGGTGACGTAGAGTAAGAGGTGCTCGCCCTCGGTGGGCGGAACCAGGATGGGGGGGTTGGTGAGCAGTGCTTTGTCCAGGCTCAGGTCAGACAGGTCCCCAGCCAGGGACCCCGTACCAACAGCTGGTCGTAGGATATCGGCGGGGAGTGGCGTGCCGCCCCGGGCTCGCGTAGCGTCGGGGTGGCCTTGCTCGCGCCGTGCCTGGCGAGCGTGGCGAGAGCGGCCGCCCGGGCGCCGCCTGCGCCTGGGCTGCCGGGGCGCGACTTCGTCGTCGGACGGTGGGGTTCGAGGAGTGAGGAGCACCATGTCGTACTCATGCCCTAGAGACATGAACTCTAGGCTCCCGAACCAAACTATGGTGCCGAGACGCAATGGTCGTATGTGGTCTGCCATCCGGAACTTGCTAGGATGACGAAGCTGACACGCAGACGGCCCCTACCTGGCGCGCCAACTGTCGGTGTTTTGGAACCAGGGGGTCCCTCAACCAACGAGTGAATTTGTGCTGCGTGCCCCTAATTCCCGGATGGTGATGCAAAGAGACACAAGGTTTATACTGGTTCAGGCAATCGAGGCCCTACGTCCAGTCTGAGAGATCGATCTTGTATTCCTTGCACCTGAGTGCTCGTAGTAGGGGTTACAAGCTAGGTGAGAGAGGGAGCTAGCCCCAGGTCTCGGCGAGGGTGGTGCAGGACTGCTTGAGACGTTGTTCCCAAGCAGCGTGGAAGTGCGTGGTTCTATCGGTGTGTTCGTCTTCTTCTCTTTTTCTTGTCCTCCCCTAGAAATGGCCCCAGTCCCTCCCTTTTATACTCTAAGGGAGGACCGGGACCGTACACAGGTTGCTACATAGCGCTTCTGTAAATGGGGTGGCGTGTCCGAGCCCTGTAGCCGGCCACTGTTGTGGTATGGTCGATGGAGTGGCCCCGTCCTTGTCGTGCGGAAGTGACATGCTGGTCATACTCGGTCTTGTGCGTCGTGGGGCTCCAGGTACGGCTTGATGCAGGACATGGCGGGCGACGTGCTGGTCGCCTGTGTAATGACGTCGTAGGGAGCAGCGGCTCTGCAGATGCCGAGGCCGAGCCATCGTGGGGGGCTCGGTGGTCATGGACCCTCAGGCTGCCGAGCCCGTGAAGCAAACTGTCGAGGCCTTGGGGGAGTTATTGGCCCTGGGTACTGATTCCGAGGCCACAGTAGCCCAGACGTGGCTCCCCATGCTGCGTTGTCCTTGGAGCAGGAGTTGGCAGCACAGTGAGGCATGGGTGTCAACCATGTGCACGGTGGATAGCATAGTGACGGGTAACCCCTGCCCAGTCCGGGGGACGTGCAGGTCATCGCGTGATGACGTCGTAGGGGGCTGTGGCTCTGTAGGTGCCGAGGCCAAGCCATCGCGGGGGGCTTTGGCGGACATGGGTCCCTCAGGCTGTCGAGCCCCTGGAGCAAAGCTGCCGAGGCCTTGGAGGGAATTATTGCTCCTGGGTACTGATTCCGAGGCCACAGTAGCCCAGACTGTGGCTCCCCACTGCTGCATTGTCCTCGGTGCAGGAGTTGGCAGCATAGTGAGGCATGGGCGTCAACCCATGTGCACGGTGGTTAGTACAGTGGCGGGTAACCCCTGCCCAGTCCTGCCTCCTGTCCCATCGGCCATTCTGCTGTACTGTGCCGGGCATGCGGCTGTTGTCAGGGGCAGTAGTTGGCTGAGTTGATGCGACACGACGTTTTGCCAGAGGGACGGGAGAAGGAAGAGGTAGCGGAGTGCTGCCGAGCCCGCCTTGCGCGAGACGGAGGGTCAGTGGCCCGGCCGAGGCCTTTGGCGGGGAATCGACCGAGGCCCGCGGTGAGGGGGCCTCGGGCGAATCGGAGAATCGGCCGAGGCCCGCGGTGATGAGGCCTCGGGCGAGTCGGAGAATCGGCCGAGGCCAGCAGCGTTTAGCTGGTTTCGATCTTTACGAAATCTAAGCAGTCGTTTTTTGGATCTTGCTTAGGGTACCCCTTCTCACGGTATCCGACAGTATTATGTTTCCTCATTGATTAATTATGTGTTATTGGTCTCGATTTCAACAAAAATTGCACGATGGAGTATTTATACACTGGTATGCGGTATGCTCAGTTATATTTGTTGATTCTTTGATGCTATAATTAGAAGTGGAAGTGAAAACGTGCACCCCTAGCCCTTCGTGTTCGCCTACCACTACTAGAGAAACGGGTTTTAGTCCCGGTTGGAAAGGCCCTTTAGTCCCGGTTTTCCCAACCGGGACTAAATTCCCGGGACTAAAGGTCCACACCTTTAGTCCCGGGTCTGGGAACCGGGACTAAAGGTCACCCACGGAAGAAAAAAATAAAGGAAATCCTCGAGGCACGGAAGAAAAAAATAAAGGAAATCCTCGAGGCCTCGCTTGCTCTATGTGAGATTCGAACCCAACACCTCTCTCCTCGCGCGTAGGTACATTACCAACTCAACTGCACACCACTTGTGACAGAGTCATGTGCGCTCTCCTTTTGAATAGACTCGTGGGAGACCATTAGTCCCGGGTAAAAGACCTTTAGTCCCGGTTGAAGACACTAACCGGGACTAAAAGGTCACCCTTTAGTCCCGGTTGGTGTTACCAACCGGGACTAAAAGTTGGTGAACTTTTACTCCGGGTTGGTGACACCAACCGGGACTAAAGATGACTTTTAGTCCCAGTTGGTATTACGAACCGGGACTAAAAGTCCTTTAGTCCCGAACGCAAAAAATATCGAGACTAAAGGCTAAAATCGAAGTGGGTGAAAGGTCTGTTTTCTAGTAGTGTACGCTATGGCATAAATGCAATTGATTACTTAAGTAGAAGAAAATATATTGATTCAAAATTAATTATATATATGTTATTGAGCACAGCGTCGAGTGAAATAAAAACAATAGCTTTCAAGACAAAACAACATAGATATCAAAACTTTCGATGACGCTATACCTTTCCCCCGTTGCAACGCACGAGCACTTTGCTAATTATAATTTCATATGTGCTCCGATTTGGGCCCTCTTGCACTACCGGAAACCGGCGATTTGCCGAGTGCCGAGGCTTTGCCGAGTGTATTTTATCGGGCACTCGGCAAAGACCGTGTTTGCCGAGTGCCAAATAAAATACACTCGGCAAACAAAAACACACGGTAAAATACGTCTTTGCCGAGTGTTTTTTTCTGGCACTCGGCAAAGATGTATTTTGCCGAGTGCCTTTGTTTTGGCACTCGGCAAAGAAGCTTTTTGCCGTGTGCATTTTTTTTTGCCCTCGGCAAATCATTTTTTCGAAGCAATTTTTGAGGCCCTAAATGAATTCAAATGAAAAACTTTTCAACTACAAAGTTGTATAACTTCTCAAGATCTACAAAGTTTATTTTGGTCATTTCTTCATTTGACAAAGCGACAATAACGTTGTTCATAAAATCTACATCTCTCATATCTCTCATATTAGTTTCATGAAAGTAGAAGATACATATATAAGATTTGTGAACAATGTTACTACCACTATATCGGATGAACAAATGACCAAAATAAACTTTGTAGATCTTGATAAGTTATGAAATTTTGTAGTTGGCAACATTTTGATTTGAAATCATCTTGTCATGCAAAAACGACGTTTGAATTTGAAAATTTTAAAATTTGAATTTTTCAAACGACCTCGGATGAAAAAACTTCCTAAATGAAAATTGTAGATCTCCAAAAGTTATGAAACTATGTAGTTGACAACTTTTTGATTTGAAATCATCTTATCATGCAAAACTATGTTTGAATCTCTCAAATTTAAAATTCAAATTTTTCAAACGATTTCGGATGGAAAAACTTACTAAATGAAAATTGTAGATCTCAAAAAGTTATGAAACTTTGTAGTTGACCACTTTTTGATTTGAATTCATTTAGGGCCTCAAACAAGCAATTTACTCTCAGTTTGCCGAGTGCCTTTTTTCTAGCACTCGGCAAAGCCGTATTTTGCCGAGTGCCTATGTTTTGGCACTCGGCAAAGAGGTATTTTGCCGTGTGCATTTTTTTGGCCCTCGGCAAATCAGTTTTTCAAATCAATTTTTGAGGCCCTAAATGAATTCAAATGAAAAACTTTTCAACTACAAAGTTGTATAACTTCTCAAGATCTACAAAGTTTATTTTGGTCATTTCTTCATTTGACAAAGCGACAATAACGTTGTTCATAAAATATACATCTCTCATTAATTTCATGAAAATAGAAGAGAGATATATATGATTTGTGAACAATGTTACTACCACTATATCGGATGAACAAATGACCAAAATAAACTTTGTAGATCTTGATAAGTTATGAAATTTTGTAGTTGGCAACATTTTGATTTGAAATCATTTTTCATGCAAAAACGACGTTTGAATTTGAAAATTTGAAAATTTGAATTTTTCAAACGACCTCGGATGAAAAAACTTCCTAAATGAAAATTGTAGATCTCCAAAAGTTATGAAACTATGTAGTTGACAACTTTTTGATTTGAAATCATCTTATCATGCAAAACTACGTTTGAATCTCTCAAATTTAAAATTCAAAATTTTCAAACGACCTCGGATGGGAAAACTTACTAAATAAAAATTGTAGATCTCAAAAAGTTATGAAACTTTGTAGTTGACCACTTTTTGATTTGAATTCATTTAGGGCCTCAAATAAGCAATTTACACTCGGTTTAGTATAATATATTAGGAACTAAAACGGAATCTAGACACAAGTGACAGTGTGGTGTAGTGGTAGAGGAGGTTTGTGCGCAGCGGGAGGTCTTGGGTTCGAATCCCGTCGGCCGCGTAGCTGTGAAATTTACGCGTAGCCGAGTGCAAATTGGGCTTTGCCGAGTGCCCCTGGCACTCGGCAAATTCACCGAGTCCGGTACAATTGTGGCCGTATTTGGCCAGGACTCTATTTGCCGGCGCATCAATGTCTCTTGGGTGTACTGCAAATACCACCATACTGACGCTGTCACTAAGATTCACGGAGGTTCAAAGAGGTCAAAGAGGCCGCATGCACACGAGAGCCTGCGTGAAATGGTACTACAGTATTGTCTATATATATGTTCTTTTATGAATTATATGCGTGGTAAGTTTCACGTTTGTTTTTTTTTCGATTCTGGTTGGGCTTGCTTTTGCATCTTCTGTTCTTTTTTCTTCCTTTTTTATTTATTATTCTTTTTCTTAATTATTTTCCATATAAATATAAAACTAATAATAAATAAAATATTATGATACTTGAACACTTGATCTTTTTCTTTAATAAATAGATATTTTCCACACTAAATTATTGTTGGAGTAAATTATTGTTGTGGTTTAAACTAAAATAAAGCTTATTCGCCCTGTCTTGTAATACAGTGCATTCTAAGAATTTTAAGACAAATTTAAGAGAGAACATAAAAGACGCATGTACCCTCATTTTATTTCTAAATCAGACGCTACCATCAATGTGATTAATAGTAATTGGTTCATAAATGGAAAATATTTAATGCAAAACTGATTTTTGTCCTTTAGAATGCATTATATTTGAGGATAAATTTTGAATGGTAGAATGCACTATATTACTAGATGGAGGGAGTATATCTTATTACAACATGATATAACCAATGATCCAACTAATCAAACCGTAAAATCCTTAACATTTTGCTAACCAGTTTAGTCTAGATAAATATGGTTAAGAACTTTATGCATGTACCGGTGGAATACATGACAAGGACTTGTCGGGGACCTAATTTCGGGTACCCAATGAGGCAGGACTAATAATCATCAAATGTTGATGCTTCCAGTCAGACAAGAGCACTGCTACTCTTCTTGCCCGAACGATGGAAGATTGGTTCCGCCTCGTCCGACGGCTAAGGGCTGGCTCCGCCTCGCACGACGTCCGAGGGAGGGCTCCGCCTCACCCGACCCCCGAGGGTTGGCCTCCGCCTCGCCCGACGGCTAGGGGCTGGCTCCACCTCGCCCGACTTCTGAGGGTGGGCTCCGTCTCCCCCGACGATCGCACCCTGCTCGTTCATAATGAAAAGCACAAGGTATGACAGGACATTCGAGTCAAACGCAGTACCGAGGACCATGCCCTGCACGCCTGCAGGAAGGTACCGTCAGTTTACGATGGGACGGGCGCTTTAAGCCCTTTCCGATGTAACAGTGCCTGAATAGTGTTGTAGGCGCCGACTTTTGTCCCACAGTGTAGTAGGTGCCGCCTTCAGTCCTCGGGCGTGGATACTAACACAGGCATACGACAGCCACTACGGTCCAAGATAGAAATCACCTCATCTACAATGACGAGCGTATTGTCACTTCCCCTGTTACTCTCCGAGGGGTCACAGCTCGGCTCTCCGGCACGCCGCACCATCCGCTGGCATAGGATGGGACGCACCCACTTGCTAAAAAAGGCCAGGGCATGGCCTACGAAGATCAGCGAACACGCCACCTCTGACATGGTCTGCCGTGTTAAGCAGGGCAGGCACAGGGAAAAAGGAAGACCCGGCTCCCTCGAAGGACCTTCAATACCTTTGATATTTTCCTCTTTCTCCGATCTATAACCCCAGCTCCTCCCTTGGTCTATAAAACGGAGGGTAGGCCCCCCACCAAAAGGACTGACACTGACGGATAAGTTCAACACACACACATGATACTTCACACACGGCTGAGCAACGACCAAGCTCTCGGCGACCTTTTCGATCATTCCATCAGAGACTTGGGACTTGTCCCTCTCTCGACTGTTTGTACCCCCCACTACGAACCATTTTCGGTACTAACAACACGAGCAGCAGCAGCAGACTGGACGTAGTGACATTCAGCCCGAACCAGTATAAACCTCGTGTCCTTTAGTGCACCATCCGGGCCTAATGCGCAACAATCATAAATTTACTAGCCGGTGTTTGTTCGGAACACCGACAGTTGGCGCGCCAGGTAGGGGCCTTTGCGCGTTCCAAATTAGGCCGCGGATGGCTAACCACGCAATCAGCTGGGTTCCGGGAGCACACGTGCGTTTCGGTGACTTGGACTTCATTGTCACACTAGGAGGAGAGTTGGCGCTGGCCCACGCCGCTGTCCAGTCTCTCCCCTCCGTCAACTTCAATGACGGGAGGCTTGAGTGCTAGCCCAGCTTCTCCCTTGGACCACAACCATCCAGGGAGGACCCGCGCCGCCTCACCCTCTCTCCGGAACACTCTACATGGAGCGCCCCGGCCATGTTTCCGTTCGGTCTCCGCAATGCCGCGGTGACCATTAGCCACCTTGTGGCACAACGCACGATCCTGTCCCCCTCGAACAACGAGTTCGTAGGGATGATCGAAAGCGTTACGAAATCCCTCCATGGCCTCCTCGCGGAGGGGCCGGGGTCAGACTCTGGCTCTGACTCTGGTAGGGGGAGCCATCATCCCTCCTAGGAATGTTTCATGGCGGAAACCTCTGAGGGACACGTCGAAAGCATTTCCACGGAGGAGACTACCCCGGGAGGCAACCATGGCGGCGCAACCGAGAGGGGGACAGCTGCCCCACCGCACGTTGGGGTGGAGCAGCTGAGAGCCCAAAAGAGGGAAATATATGAAGCCGGACAACAGCTTGTTCGGGAGTATGAGAAGATCGACGAGGAGATCAGGCGCCTCGGAGATGGAGGGCACGCACGCGCCGTGGCCCATGACGTAAACCGAAGGATCATCGCCAACGATGAAACCCTTCCCCACTTTGCTCGGGCAAGCCAAAACATCGCCGCCGCAACGGCCTTACTTCGTGGCTTTCCAGAGGCTACAACGCCCGAGGATCGCCAGGCCCACCACGAAATCCGCACGCTACTTGAGCATGCGGCAGCACAGCAGGCGGAGAGCTCGTTGTCTCAGCGACGTGAGCCTGACACCAGCCAGCGCATGCCCTCGGTACACCCCGCCAGGGATGCATCTGTCCACCAAGCACCGCAAGGCGACGGGCAGCGCGCTGCAATCCCAGTGCATCAACGTCTCGGCCACAACCGCGACGCACGCAGCACCCTTGATGCCCGCAGACGTGCCTACAGTGACCCAAAGGAAGGAGCCCGCCATGACTATCATCCTCGATGCGGCAGATGCTACGACAGCGGCGAGGACTAGAGCCCGAGCCCTGGCCTCCTAGGGCCTCAGGCCTTTAGCCGGCACATCCTCAACGCTGCATTCCCGCCAAGATATCGACCACCTACTAATATCCCCAAATACTCCAGGGAGACAAACCCCGGGCTTTGGCTTGAAGACTATCGGCTTGCCTGTCAAGCCGGTGGTGCGGATAATGACAACTTTGTTATCCACAACCTTCCACTGTTCTTGGCCGATTCGGCTCGGGCATGGTTGGAACACCTACCATCCAATGCAATCTAGAGTTGGGTGGATCTGAAGGAGATCTTCGTGGGAAACTTCTAGGGCACGTACAAACGCCCTAGAAACCAATGGGACCTCAAGAACTATGGCCAGAAGGCCGGTGAGACCCTTTGTGGGTACATCCGACGCTTCTCCCGATAGTGCAACGAGCTTCCCAACGTCGTCGACGCCGACGTGATAGGAGCCTTCCTGTCCGGAATGACCTGTGAGTCCTTGGTTCATAAGCTAGGACGCAAGGGCCCATGGACCACCAAGGAGCTCCTAGACATCGCCACCAGCCATGCCTCAGGGGAAGAGGCGGTCGGAGTGATCTTTGATTGCCTCAAGGGCAAGGCAAGGCGGGACGAGGGTGCCGGCGAAGGCACATCCAATCGTTCCACCAAAAGGAAAAACAAGAAGCAACAGCGCAAGGACCCACTCGTGGCTGCTGCTGACCGCAAGGGTGGTCGGAAGCCCGTGGAGGGCGCTCTGAACCACTTCGAGAAAATGCTCGAGGGGCCGTGCCCGAATCACGCCTTCCCCGTAAAGCATCTGCTCAAAGACTGCAGCCTCATGCGGAAGTTCCTGTCTGGAGGCTCCAACAAAGGGGAACAGGGGAAGGAACCTGCCCCCGCTACCGACGACGCTGAGGAGAAGGACGACAGCTTTCCAACGCCAGACGGCTGCCTCATGATCTTCGGAGGATCAACGGCCTACGACTCCAAATGTCGTCAGAAGGTCACACGCCACCAAGTCTACATGGCCTAGCCAGCCACACCTCTTTTTCTCTGGTGGTCGGAGTCCGCCATAACCTTCGATCGGACCAACCATCCGGACACCATCCCGAACCCAAGAAGGTATCCGCTTGTTGTCGACCCAATCGTTGGCCCAAAGCGCCTCACCAAAGTTCTGATGGACGGAGGCAGCGGCCTCAACATCATGCACGCAAAGACGCTCGATGTAATGGGCATCGACCGAACGCACCTCCGCCCAATCCGAGCGCCTTTCCACAGCGTCATCCCCAGGAAGCAGGCCATGCCACTCGGACAGATCGATCTGCCCGTTACCTTTGGGGATCAGTTCAATTATAGGACTAAGACCCTCACCTTCGAGGTAGTAGGGTTCCCTGAAACCTTCCACGCCATCCTAGGATGACCATGCTACGCGAAGTTCATGGCCATCCCCAACTACACGTACCTCAAGCTGAAGATGCCAGGCCCCCACGGGGTCATCACCGTCGGCACCTCCCTTCAGCATGCCTATGAGTGTGAGGTCGAGTGCTGTGGCCATGCCACGGCAATCGTCGCCTCCGGGGAACTCACCGCCCTCAAGGAGGAGGTCGCCGAAGGAGCACCCGATGCAAAGAGGTCAACCGGGTCGTTCAAATCGGCCGAGGGCTCCAAGGAGGTCCTCATAGATCCCAGTAGCTCTAAGGGTAAAACGGTACACATTGGTACCAAAGCGCGCTCGTCGACTTCCTCCGCGACAACAAAGACATCTTTGCGTGGAAACCCTCGGATATGCTAGGCATTCTGAGGGAGGTCGCCGAGCATACCCTAAAAATCCATCCAGGCTCCAAGCTGGTGAAGCAACGCCTGTGCCACTTCGACGAGGAAAAGCGTAGGGCCATCGGTGAGGAAATTACGAAACTGTTAGCTGCCGAATTCATCAGGGAAGTACACCACCCAGAGTGGTTAGCCAATCCCGTCCTTGTACGAAAAAAGAACGGGAAATGGAGGATGTGTGTTGACTATATGGGCCTCAACAAGGCGTGCCCAAAGGACCCGTTTCCTTTGCCATGCATAGACCAAATAGTTGACTCTACCTCAGGGTGCGAAACCCTCTGCTTCCTTGATGCGTACTCCGGCTACCACCAAATCATGATGAGAGAGTCCGACCAGCTCGCGACGTCCTTTATCACCCCCTTCGGATCGTTCTACTACATCTCAATGCCGTTCGGTCTAAAAAACGCTAGGGCCACTTACCAGTGCTGTATGGGGACCTCATCGGGTAGACCGTTGAGGCTTACATCGATGACATCATAGTTAAGTCCAAACGGGCTGGCCACCTTGTCGCCGATTTTGAGCAAACCTTTGCGAAACTCTAGGCAAATTGCATCAAACTCAATCCCGAGAGATGTATTTTTGGGGTCTCGAGGAGCATGCTGTTCGGCTTCATCATCTCCGAGCGTGGCATCGAAGCCAACCCAGAGAAAATCTTAGCCATCACAAGGATGGGCCCGATCCAAAACATAAAGGGGGTTCAGCGGGTCACAGGGTGCCTCGCCGCCCTCAGCCGATTCATCTCGCGCCTCACCGAATGAGGACTCCCCCTTTATCGACTCCTGATGAAAGCTGACCATTTCGAGTGGACAACCGAGGCCCAGGAGACGCTTGACATGGTTAAACTACTTCTGACAAAACCCCCAGTCCTAGTTCCTCCAAGCGATGGAGAATTCCTCCTGCTATACATAGCGGCCACCACACAAGTGGTCAGCGCCGCCCTAGTAGTAGAGCAGGAAAAAGAGGGGCACGCCCTCAAGGTGCAGCACCCTGTGTACTTCATCAGCAAGGTACTGTCCGACTCCAAAACCCGTTACTCTCAAATCCAGAAGCTCCTATATGCCATCCTCATCACCAAGAGGAAGCTACGCCATTACTTCGAGTCACACCCTATGACAGTAGTGACATCGTTCCCCCTCGGCGAGGTCGTCCATAGCCAGGACGCCACAGGAAGAACCGCAAAGTGGGCACTCGAGCTGATGGATCAAGGCATCACGTATGCTCCCCGAACAACGATCAAGTCCCAGGTGTTGGCTGACTTCATCGCGGAGTGGACCAAGGTCCAGACACCACCGACCGTCATCGATCAAGAGTATTGGACAATGTACTTTGATAGATCACTGATGAAGAAGGGCGCCGGCGCGGGGGCTGGTCTTCGTATCACCCCTCGGGGTCCGCATGAGGTACATGGTTCGACTCCATTTCCCCTCATCAAATAATGTGGCCGAATACGAAGCACTCGTCAATGGCCTGTGCATCGCCATCGAGTTGGGCATCCGACGCCTCGACATTCGGGGCGACTCTCAGCTGGTCGTTAACCAAGTCATGAAGGAGTCAAGCTGCCATGACGCCAAGATGGCTGCGTACTACCAAGAAATCCGATGGCTGGAGGACAAGTTCGACGACCTCGAACTCAATCACATCCTGAGGCGCCTCAACGAGGCGGCCGATGCACTCACGAAGGCAGCATCTGGTTGAGAGCCGGTGCTAATGGGCGTCTTTGCCAGCGACCAACATAAACCCTCGGTGCGCTACAAAGGGTCAGAATGGATCGATGATGGCCCATCTGATCTAGCCCCGAGGGCTGACCAACCGGCCGCTCCGCCCGGCCCCGGTGTCATGGAGGTTGAAGAAGATCCAACGACGGAGCTGGACCCTCTAGATGACTAGAGAACACTCTACCTCGACTACTTCCTCCGCGACACGCCGCCAACAGACAAGACGGAGGCCCGACGGCTCGCACGACATGCCAAATCCTTTGTTCTTATAGAGGGTGAACTCTACAAAAGGAGCCACACCGGGATCCTACAGCTCTGTATTCCTAGCGAATAGGGGAAGCTTCTGCTGAGCGATATCCACGGTGGGGTCTGCGGTCACCATGCCGCGCCTAGAACCTTAGTTGGGAACGCATTCCGACAGGGCTTCTACTAGCCCACTATAGTAGCTGACGCCGAGCAAATCGTACGCACCTGCGAAGGGTGCCAGTACTATGCTCGGTAAACTCACCTCCTGGCCCAGGCACTCTAGATGATCCCCATCATGTGGCCCTTCGTGGTTTGGGGGCTTGATCTGGTTGGGCCTCTCAAAAAGGCACACGGGGGCTACACCCACTTGCTTGTCACTATAGACAAGTTCACAAAATGGATCGAAGCTCGACCGATCTCTGCGATCAAGTCCGAGCAAGCGGTGCTATTCTTCCTCGACATCATCCATCGCTTCGAAGTACCGAACTCCATCATCACAGATAACGGCACGCAGTTCACCGAAAAGAAATTCATTTGATTCTACGATGGACAACACATCCAAGTCAATTGGGTTGCCATCGCGCACCCCCGAATGAATGGGCTGGTCGAGTGCGCAAACGACATGCTCCTACAGGGCCTCAAACCCAGGATCTTCAACCGGTTAAACAAGTTCAGCGCACGCTGGGTCACCGAGCTCCCTGCGGTACTCTGGAACCTGAGGACAACTCCTAGACAGGCCACCGGCTACACACCTTTCTTCATGGTCTACGGTTCCAAGGCCATCCTCCTAACGGACCTCGACTATGGAGCGCCAAGGATCAGAGCATACGATGAGCGGGGAGCCGAGGCATCCCGCAAAGACGTCATGGACCAACTAGACAAAGCTCACAACATCACCCTCCTCCGTTTAGCCAAGTACCAACAGGCATTGCGACGGTACCACGGTCGATGGGTACGGAACCGAGCCTTCAATGTTGGGGACCTTGTCCTCTGCCTCGTACAGAGCAACAAAGATCACCACAAGCTCTTCCCACCCTGGGAGGGGCCGTATGTCGTCGCGGAAGAATTCCGGCCAGGCACCTACAAGTTGAAAACCATCGACGGTAAGGTCTTCACCAACGCCTAGAACATTGAACAGCTACGTCATTTTTACCCTTAATAAACGCATACTTTCCCTTATCAAGTTTTTATCTTCAGAGATCCCCGACCTTTAGTGACATCCGACCCCTGCAAATTGCGAGGGGTCGGACCTCACTCGGGGGCTGATATAAGTGATACAAGTACGTTTATCTTACAAACACTGCCTGTGTTACCTTTGCAAACATTCTCTAAAAAGTTTTCCATTCTTCTCGTAACAAGTCCTAAGGGCTAGGATTTTAGGAATCAATTCTTAGTACAACTGGTAGGACTACGGGAAACCCACGCCCCAGCGGCTATGACCTCCTTGCTCACCAGCATGATCAGAATTGATTCGCCTACACTCCTAGTTTTTGCAACCTGGACTATGGGATGAGCCGGAAGGCACCAAAACCTCTTATACAAAAGAAAAGAGGAAGCTGAAAAGCTGTTTGCCGTAGCAAAAGTTGAAAACTTATGCATTTTTCCGCACAAAATTAATTACCTACAAAGTGATCCCATCACAAAAAGGACTAATGTAATCACAAATACAAAAGACTATTCACTCGGGGACTCCCCCACAAACTTATTCGATTATAGTTTCTGACCAGCCCTTCTACGAGTACTGCTACGGTCGCCACGCCACGCTCTCCATCAGCGACGCCCTACCGTTCCGCGGGATCCTCGAAGGCACCGACCTCTACAAACGTCGAGCACCACGTCGGCGACTGTGGTGCCCTCCTCAGGGTGCCCAGGGACTATGCCATCATCATCAGCCATGACCCTGACAACGGCGCCCCCTGTCGGGGCACCTAGGGACTACACCATCGTCATCAGCCATGACCCTGACAACGACACCCCCACCATGGCGTCCAGGGACTATGCCATCATCATCCGCCGCAACCCTGACAACGATGTCTGGGTGGGGGGCGTCTCCCACCGAGGAAAGGCCACAATGAACGATGGCAAGGCCGATGACGCTTGGCACCCTCCAATCCTCCTCCTCCTTTGACAGCAGTGGCCCCTTCTCAGCAAAGGCAGCCTGCACCATCTCATCTACATTGATGACCCCCAGCTCGACATCGCGCTCCAGATTCACCGGCGGATCTATGAGCTTTTCTCTCCCTGGCATTACCCTCTCTCACTTAGGACCCGCCACGACGCACAAACTCATTTGGTGGAAGGAAGGAGAAGAGGTAGCGGCTCTAAAGCAGGCGAAGGAGTGGGGCAAGAACTCCCCTCCCCCTCCCTATTTATGGAAGAGGCGTAGCAACTGGGGAAAGGCGAAAGGTTGGGACAAAAAACTCTCTGCCTTCCCCTATTCATTATAGGTGGGAGATCAATGCTGATGGAATCCGAGGGGATGCGCCTGGACTGACGGGACGCGCTCTGACCGACAAGACATTGCCTGGGAGTGGCCTGCCACTAATGCACATCGGGCGCAAGAACCAGGGCACACTCGCATGCAGACAACTCTCCACTTCCCCAGGCAGGACCATGGAATGACCCGATAGGGGAGGTCCCATCGGGCCTCCTGGGTCAATCGAATGGCCTAGGCAAAATGATGAACAAACCACCGAAGAAAAATAAGCACCTCTGTTTCCTTGCTTTGCGCATCAATTTCATTACCGAGTTTTTGACCCCAGCAACGGCAGGGGCACGGACATCGCTCGGGGGCTGCTGAGAGTGTCTACCTGTTTAGACATCCTTCTCGCCTGACCCCTCCTTACATTTAAAACCAGAAGCACGGCGTGTGGGTATAAAACTTTGAATACAACTGGACGAACCGCCAGACCCTATGCCCCGACGGCTACGGTGTTTTTGTTCACCAGCATAATTGAATTCACAGTTCCCCACACCACAAGCTTTGGCTCCTGCCTCCCCGAAAGGGGTTTTGGGGGGGGCTCCTATAGAATCTCCTTCGAGGAGAAGCTGTCAGGTCGCCTAAAATCAATCAAACGACTCGGATCGCCACCGAGAGACAGAAATGAAAAATGGCAATGTTTATGCAGGTTACACCAACCCCGTCACAGATGTCGGACCCGAACCCCACACTAACATATTCGGTAAAAGCTTCCCATCACTCACACCACTAGGGTAACGTTATCGACCCCCCGCTTTTGTTTTAATTAAATTATACGCTAAATCCATACATCCAAACGTTTCATATGCAAATCCTTACATCTCAACGCTTCGTGTCACGTCACGAAGCGACAGCCGCCTCATTCAATATGAACGGCGGCTGATCGAGGTTCGAAGGTCGGTCTGCGAAGGGCTCGAGGCCGCCTCGCATCAAACAGAGCCAGGGGAGAAAAACAGAGATGAGATCCAGCGGCCTTGCCCAACCCCGCTCAGAAGCGGATAGGGACATCTTGACCTTTCTCGTTCGATTCTAACCCTGAGCCAAACCCACAGAATCTCCATCGAGGAGAGGCCAACGGGCCACCTAAGCCTATCGAATGGCTCGGGTATCTACCGAGAGGTGGGTTAAGAAGTAGTGAAATGCCACATGAGGGCTCTACCGACCCCGTCAGCGAATGATGGACCCGGATTTCACACGAACATACCCGTTAGCGAGCTCATTGAGCGTGACACTCGAGCCATCGTGGCAAGTATCGTCAACTCAGCCCCTCCGGTTGCGGAAATCGAGGATGAGGTAACACACGAAACACGGCCGACCCCTATCAGACCCTAAGGGGCTTAGGGGCTCGAGCCGATCGATCCAAGATCGAGAGACCGAGGTTCAAAGGCTGACCCATGAAGGGTCCAGGGCCACCTCGCGTTGAACAAGAGCCAGGGGAGAAAACATAGATGAGCCTCAGCGACCTTTGCCCAGCCCGCATTGAGGCAGGTAGGGTCATCTCAACCTTCTAGTTCAATCCAGCCTCTAGCCGAGCCCATAGAATCCGTATTGAGGGGGAATCTGTTGGAAGGTGGGCCAAGGAGCAACAGAACGCCACCCGAGGGCTTTTGCCGACCCTGTCGCAAATAAAACGAGATCGGACTCCGTCCGAACATCCCCATTAGCGAGCTCATAGAGCACGTCACTCGAGCCATTGAGGCAAGTGACGTCGCCTTAACCCTCCCAGTTGCGAAAAACCACTGATGGGGCGACAGTCGCAAAACGAGCCGGCCCTTGACTAAATCCACACCACGTGCAGGGTCTCGGGGAAGGCCAGACCAGTGATAGGGCCAAACACATGGTCATGCAGCGATCGCCAAAGTCCTAAGTAAGGGGTACGCGCGAATACAAATGTAAGTTCGCTACCCTCGCTTCGGTCTCCAGTAACATCCGACCCCAGCGACCGCAAAGGGGTTGGACCTCACTCGAGGGCTGATAAAGGTACGAGTACCTCCTTTCTTTTTTCAAAACAGTCATTACATTAGACCTTCTCCTCGCATCGAGACTGGCGACAAGGTTCGGGGAAATAGATAGGTAAGACTACAAAAAGCCCACGCCCAAACGGCTATGGTAATTTTGCTCACCAGCACAATCAAAATTTCCCCTAAACACCTTGGGTCCTATAGTCTTAACAAATGGAAGGGTCGAATCGTGTAAATCTGTCCTCATTGCAAAAAAGGAAGAAGGTAAGATCAAACAAACAAAACAAAATTGCAAAACAAAGTCACGAATCCATTTTTAGACACAAAAGTACCGACACTTGTTCACATATTACGGATAAAGGTTTATCAAACTTATTCAACTAACTACTTCCACGAAGGCAGAATCGTTTCTTTCAGCCTGTTCACCAGGTTCCATGCAAGGGGAGTCACCGCCCTCTCAATCTTGTCCCACTTGGGGTCTTCATAGATAGGCGCGAAGCCTTGGCTCATTACCTCCAAGTTGATCTCCCGATCATAATGAGAACGGGCAACAGCGAAGGCTTGGGTGATCCCGGCATGAAAGGCGTCCTCCTCAAGCTGGCCCACCTGTGTTGTGATACTAGTGGCACAAATCGGGAGGGAGCCGACCCCCCTCCTTGCGCCACCTATAGGTCATCGCAGACCACCATGACGGCAGCACGTAGAAGATCATGCTGATCGCTTTTGGCCTGAAGGATCCCTCGCAACTCGGTGAGTTCCATGGCTAGCCTGGCAGAAACTTCCTCAGCCTCTAGCCTTCGGACCACCGCATCGCCAAGATCCACCCAGAGGGCCACGGCCTCCCGACGCGCCTCGCCGCGCTCTCGGATGGCCCGGTCGTGCTCCTCGTAGGCCGTGCTACGCTCCGACCGAAGTCTTTCTTTGGTCTGGCGTAGCTCATCCCGCTCCCTGCATAGCCAGGAGATCACCTCAGCATCCTGGTTCACCCTCTGCTGCAGGGCCACGGACCTTTCCTCGGCCATCCGCTAGAGATCCCGCTCCATCCCAGCTCAGCCAAGACCTCCATGGCCCGCTGACCGGCCTCGGCATCCTTCTGAAGTAGCTCGTCCCGCTCCTTTCGGATCCTAGCGGCCACCTCCTCGTCCAGCTTCACCCTCACCGATAGGTCTTCAAACATCCCATGGATCTCCTTCGCGTCCCGACGCGCATCGGCCTCCAGCTGCTGGGCGGCAGCGAGCTACGTGCCCACATCTCCTCGTAGGCGGGCCTCCTCGGTAAGGCGATCCCTTTCCGCTTTTTGCTCATGGAGGAACCAGGATTTATTCCGGCTACGAGCAACGATACACTAAAAAGAGGACCGGTATCAAAAATACAAAAACACAAGAATACGTGAAGAAAAGAGAAAACGAGGGAGAAGATTAAGTGGATACCCGGCTAGTAGGAACAAGGATTTCGCGCAGGACACCATTGGCCTGGCTCAAGGCATCCATCATAGCCGAGAACTCGATGTCAAGATTCTCCCACTCCATGCTCTTGGCAGCATCATCAAGTGAGAAAAGAGCTGATGTTGGGTCCTCAGCGGCCATCCACTTGAGCGGTGGCTCGCCCCACGTGGGGGAGCGGCTGCCCCCAACAATAGGGCTGAGGGCGACCTCCTGCTGATCCTCTCCACCACCGCCATGATGCCCGGAGACCCTCCGACTGTGTCCTCCTCCATCTGGCCCACCTCAGGCATCACAGCCTAGGCCGTAGGTACCGCGGATTGCGCCGCCCCCTCAGATACCACCATGGCAACATCCAGCCTCGCCGGGCTTATCGCGGCCGCGATCACCTCTGCCTGGGCCTCCGGTGGCATGGACTGCGCCGCTCCCTCAGACGCCACAGCGGTTGTGTCCGACTATGCCTAGCTCATCAGGGTTGGGGGCGATTCGACCATGTCCTCCTCCGTCTGGCCCGCGTCGGGCGCCGTCACTTGGGCCGCCGGAGGCACGGATGCGCCGCCCCCTCGAACACCACCGTGGCAGCGTCCGGCTGCTCCTGGCTTGGAGCGGTCACGACCACCACCACCAGCGACACTGGACCCTCGGCTGGCTATGTCACGCCCGCCACGGAAGATGCCGCCTGCTCGGCGACCACTAAGGGCGCGGGCGCCACCGTGGGCACCACCGGATCAGCCAACAAGGCCGTAGCATCAGCGCCACTCCCGCTTGAAATAGGGGCGACATCGGGCAGCGCCGTCCATCCCGCCTGAAGGGCAAGGCTCTTCTTAGGCGCCAGCCCTAGAGAGCGGCCCCGCTGCAAGAATCTGCAAGAGGGAAAAAGGCATAAGGTCAACAGAGAAGATTAAAAAGGGGGAAAACAGGGGAATCAGTGGCCTACTCCGATGCCTTGGGGCGATGGGAACATTTTGAGGACGAACCCCCAGACCCCTGCCCCGACTTGTCTAGGCGGGACCACTTCAAGCCTGCTCCCTGCTCCCGGGCAGGGGGGCTCGCCTCCCTTATCTCCGAGGGCACGGCAACGGAGCCGCCCCTCTCCGTCGATGCCTCGGGGGCGGCGGCCGATCCACCTCCCATCCACCGATCCTCCGACGACACCCCGAGTGGGGCGGCGGACTCTCCGGCTCCCACCGGCCCCATGGACAGGCCGATGGTTTGGCCCACCTCCACCGATCTCACGGACTCACTTCCCTCCGCATGGAATGGGAAGGGTCCCTGCATGGGTCGGTGGGTGTCTATCGGCATATCCTCATCCGCCAGGATGTCCCAATCCACGCCGACGGCTACCTCGTTGTCGTGGTCGTCATCGTCATCACTGCCTATCTCCTCTCCTTGATCATGCGCTTGTTGCTTCTATGACAGCTTCTTCTTCCTAAGCTCCCTCGACTTTTTGTCCCACTCGGCCACGATACGGTTCACTTTCGCCAGGGTCCGATCCTTCTGCAACAGAGCCGGGTTATTATCGATGTTTCACCACCAATAGCCTACCACGGGGGTACCCGAGGCAGTTTGTTCGGGCTTCAGCGTATGCAGAACTCGACGGTAAACGCAAAAGATAGTCGATTTATCCTGGTTCGGGCCCTCGACCATGATCGAGTAATAGCCCTACGTCCAGTTGGCGTTAGCCTTTGCGTTGGATTGATTGTCAAGTGTTGTGTTATCTCCCTTCTCCAGGAATTCCGCCCTCCTTTATATAGTCAGGAGGCCAGAGTCCTAGTCGGTTTACAATGTTGAGTCCTAGTAGGATTATAGGGTAGTATTACTACTAGGATTACATGGGAGGAATCCTAATCAAACTAGATCTCCTCTCTTCCTTGTGGTGTATCCCATGGGTCCCGCATCGACAAGTCCCCGAGCACTTCATGGTTGAACTCCGAAAGCCTTGTCTTGTTCCTACAGGTCTTGCCGAGCAGGAACAAGCGTCGCCCAAGTGCTTTATTGAGTGAAACCATGTAGCGCTTCTTGGGATCTTCGAGTGGTGTGTGCTTTTTTGAAGAAAAAGTACTCCCATCTAGGTGTAGCCCCCGAGCCTCTTGCTATTTGGAACAAGGTGCTGGAGGGTCTTGTCTTGAAATTGTTCTGATTCTTCTTCAAAGGGCTCCCGAGCATATACCCAGGTTCTTTATAAAAAAGAACTCGGATATAGCTCGGTCCGAGTTCTTTTTGTCTTGAGGCCTTGAAGTGGTCTGTCTTGAAGAAGTCTTCTTAGTGACGTGCGCTTTTTCGAAGAAAAAAGTGCACTCACTGAGTGTAGCCCCCGAGCCTCTTGCTATTTGGAATAAAAAGTTGGAGGGTCTTGAATCTTATGTTTTTTGAAAACTCCTGTCTTGAAGAATTCTTCTGAGTGATGTGCGCTTTTTTGAAGAAAAAGTGCACTCATTGAGTGTAGCCCCCGAGCCTCTGGCTATTTAGAACAAAGAGTTGGAGGGTCTTGAATCTGAGTTGTTCAAAGAACTGAAAACCTCTCCTGTTGCAGCCCCTGAGCATATATCTGGGTTCTTTTATTAAAAAAGAACTAGATCTTGGCATATTCTCTGGTAGTCTGCTATTGTTAGATGTAGTTGTATGGTGGTGGTTGAGTGTAAATGCTGTTTGTTCATGAGTTGTACAGTGTTGGTATATTCTTCCGAATATGCTTGTTCTTGAGTACTGTTCCTTCACGCCTGAGTCCTCTTTCATTGAATTCTGTCTTTTCACTGCGTCCTTTGTTAAGTTTGTTCTGTTGGTGCTCCCGGTCCATGTGCACCACTTATTTGGTATATAAATACCCTCTTGGTGTGCTATTTTGATTCATCGAGCATTTTATTGCGTGGTCTGAGATCTCCATAGTCATGAATATGATAGTTTCTGAAGTAGAGCAACCCCTGGGTGTATTTTGTAGTTCTTGTATATCTTGAATGTACCAGAAATGTTCTTGCCCAGGTCCAGGTTCTTGCTCCAGAGGTAATGGAGACGGGGATTCCGATCTTCCGTCAGGTGATGGTAACTATCGTTGTGGCGAAGAATGTCACACCGATCCGGCTTCAGATCGAAAGATCGAACCCTGCAATCTTAGCACCACAGCTCCTCTGGTTATCAACCAAGTCACGGACCAGGTTGACCTCACCAAGAAGGCTAATCCCTACCTGCGCAACGAAGAACACAAGCAAGAACAAGAAAGAACGCAACCAAATTGCAGATGAAAGATTAATCTCACGAGTTGGGGTCTCACAAACCAAAGAACGGTGAAACTATTTCTTGACAGAATAATCTAAGCAAAACCTAAACTCTAATGAAGGGGCGGCGGCTGTTTATGAAGACTCTAGGGTCGTGCAAGACCCCTGGACGCGCCCCTAATGGGCCCAAACTCGATACATGGTCCAACGGACCAAAAGACAGTGTCGCAGCACCCTGGTAGATTCTGGACGCTGACTTGTTTCGACGATTCCCGTTGATTGCTAACAGATTTTTATGTGAAACCACTTGGATTGGCTTCCTTATCAAATTAGCTTTCCATCCATATGTGGATCATTGAAAACGGAGTCCGGATGCGTCCTGGGTGACCAGTTTAAGGCAGACTGGTCCTGGAGGCCGAGGCAGACTCGAATTCTTGTTGGACCGGGCCTCCGGCTTGTGTTGGACGTCCTTGCTGGTCATCATCACCTCCACCACTTCCTCTAAGTCCTTCATGACTCTCTCCAATGTTCCTAAGCAAGATAACATCATTAGGTAGTAGTCTATTCTCAAAAGTATGAAAAGTATGGCTTAAGAACGAGCTCACCTCTAAATTGAGTTGTAGCTTTCGAGCCCAGGTCATTGGACCTTGCATGATGGTTGGAGGATCAGCGGGTACCTCTGAAGAAGTGGTGTCCTCATCATCCTCCCCCTCTTGAATTGGAGTCGTCCTCGACTCAAGCTCATCTTCTTCTCCCAAATAAGGTTTCAAATCTGTAAAGTTAAAGGTGGGACTAACCCCGAACTCGGGTGGCAATTCAAGTTTGTAGGCATTATCATTTATTTTCTCAATGATCTTCTAAGGACCAGCTGCTCTTGGCATTAATTTAGACTTACGTAGCTCAGGAAATCTATCTTTTCTTAAATGTAACCAAACCAAATCACCCGGTTCAAGTTTAATCTCTTTTCTACCTTTACTACCAGCAATTCTATACTTTTCATTCATGCTTTCAATATTTGCTTTAGTTGTTTCATGCAACTTACGAATAAAATCAGCGCTCTCTCTAGCATCACTATGTATTCTCTCAGTGGTAGGTAAAGGCAAAAGATCAATAGGAGCACGGGGGTTAAAACCATACACTACCTGAAAAGGACTTACCTTGGTGGTGGAATGTTGCGCTCTGTTATATGCAAACTCCACATGCGGCAAACACTCTTCCCACATCTTCAAATTGCGCTTCAAAATGGCTCTCAACATGGTGGACAATGTTCGATTCACAACCTCAGTTTGCCCATCAGTTTGGGGATGACATGTTGTAGAAAACAGCAGCTTGGTCCCCAATTTATTCCACAACGTGCGCCAAAAATGACTCAAGAATTTTGCATCGTGATCTGAAACAATAGTAGAAGGCATACCATGCAAGCGAACGATTTCTTGAAAGAAAACGTCAGCAATATGAACAGCATCATCGCTCTTATGACAAGGAATAAAATGTGCCATCTTAGAAAAACGATCAACCACCACAAAAATACTATCCCTCCCCCTCTTAGTCCTTGGCAAACCCAATACAAAGTCCATAGATATATCAGCCCAATGAGTAGAAGGAATAGGAAGAGGCATATACAAACCATGTGGGATCAACCGCGACTTAGCTTTTTGACATGTGGTGCACCGAGCCACGTACCGCTCCACATCACGCCTCATCCTAGGCCAAAAGAAGTGTGTGGACAGCACCTCCTCCGTCTTCTTGGCACCAAAATGTCCCATCAATCCGCCTCCATGTGCCTCCTACAACAACAAAAGACAAACGGAACCAACTGGAATGCATAGGCGGTTAGCTCTAAACAAAAACCCATCATTGATCATAAACTTATTCCATGCACGTCCCTCTCTACAATTAAGCAACACATCCTTAAAATCAGGATCAAGCGCATATTGTTCTTTAATGGATTGAAGACCAAAAATCCGGCAATCAAGTTGGGACAGCAATGTATATCTTCTAGACAAAGCATCAGCAATCACATTATCCTTCCCTTTCTTGTGTTTGATAATATAAGGAAAAGATTCAATAAATTCAACCCATTTAGCATGCCTACGATTCAGATTATTTTGAGAGCGAAGATACTTAAGCGATTCATGTTCAGAATGAATAACAAATTCTTTAGGCCACAAATAATGACGCCACATCTCCAAAGAACGAACAAGTGCATACAATTCTTTATCATACGTGGAATAATTAAGAACAGGACCATGCAATTTTTCGCGAAAGTAAGCAACTGGTTTACCATCTTGCATCAAAATACCACCAATGCCAACTCCACTAGCATCACATTCTAGCTCAAAAGTCTTACCAAAATTTGGAAGTTGCAGCAATGGTGCATGTGTAAGCTTGTCCTTCAAAGTGTCAAAGGACTCCTCTTGTGCCTCTCCCCAATAAAACACCACTCCTTTCTTCGTCAACTCATGCAATGGGGCAGCAATGGTGCTGAAATCTTTGACAAAACGGTGGTAGAATCCTGCAAGACCAAGAAAACTCCTCACCTGTGTGACGGTTTGGGGAACCGGCCAGCTCTTTATGGCTTCAATTTTCATCTCGTCCACCTCAATTCCCTGTGGAGTTACAACATAGCCAAGAAAAGAAACTCGATCCGTGCAAAAGATGCACTTCTCAAGGTTACCAAATAAACGTGCATCACGTAAAGCATTAAAAACAGCACGTAAGTGATCCATATGTTCATCAAAAGACTTGCTGTAAATCAATATATCATCAAAGTAAACTACCACAAAATGTCCAATAAAAGCTCTTAAAACCTCATTCATTAAGCGCATGAAAGTGCTAGGTGCATTTGTCAAACCAAAAGGCATAACTAACCACTCATACAACCCGAATTTGTCATACAACCCGAATTTGGTTTTAAATGCAGTTTTCCATTCATCTCCAAGTTTCATTCTAATCTGGTGGTAGCCACTTCGCAAGTCAATCTTAGTGAAAATTATAGAACCACACAACTCATCAAGCATGTCGTCTAGCCTAGGAATAGGATGACGATACCGAATAGTAATATTATTGATGGCTCTACAATCAACACACATACGCCAACTTCCATCTTTCTTAGGAACCAAAAGTACAGGAACGGCACAAGGACTAAGGCTTTCACATACATACCCGCGGTCCAAAAGGTCTTGGACTTGTCGCTGAATTTCCTTAGTCTCCTCAGGATTGGTTCGATAAGCAGCACGGTTGGGCAAGGTCGCTCCCGGAATCAAATCGATTTGATGCTCTATCCCTCTCATAGGTGGTAGTCCCGGGGGTATCTCAGCTGAAAAAATGTCCTCATACTCCTGCAAAAGGTTAGTGACAGCAGGAGGTACCGAGCTAACAATATCATCAAGTGAAAACATAGCTCGTTTGCATACCAAAGCATAGCAAATATCATCATCAGAAATTTCAGCAAAGTCACATTTTGTTGCAAGCATAACACCACCCTTCAATTTAATCCCCTCAGCCTTAGAAATAGATGTAGACTTATTCTTTTTAGGTGGAAAAATAGAATTAGCAACTTGCTGATTTTTAGATTGGACATCATTCAAACTAACAGCGCGTTCTCTATCAGCTTGTACAATTTGAGCAGGGGTCAAAGGTACCAAAGTAATTTTCTTTCCTTTATGCACAAAAGTGTATCTATTACTTCTACCATGGTGTGTAGCATCATTATCATGTTCCCAAGGATGACCCAATAAAAGTGAACAAGCTTGCATAGGTACCACATCACAATCAACAGAATCAGCATAAGAACCAATGGAAAATGAAACTCTGCAAGTTTGTGTTACCTTTGCTTTACCAGAATCATTTAGCCACTGAATGTGGTATGGACGTGGGTGTGGCCATGTGGTCAAGCCAAGCTTCTTGACCAAATCAGAACTCACCAAATTGTTGCAGGTACCTCCATCAATAATTACACGTGCTCGATGGTCGCTGATGATGAAGAAAATCTGGAACAAGTTATGGCGTTGTAGCTTCTCAGGTTGCTGGACTTGTGAGCTGAGCACCCGCTGTACAATGATGCTCCTATAGGACACCGTGGCCTCGTCACCAAGGACTTCGCCGTCCTCCTCATCTGCATCTTGGTCTTCTTCATCCTCAATGTCAGATGTGCTGATGTAACCATCTTCTATAGCAATATATGCCTGTTGATTTGGGCAGTCCTTCTGCACATGGCCAATGCCATGGCAGCGGTGGCACTGAATATCCGAAGTGCGTCCCATCGATGAGGAACTCTTGGTAGGCACCTGCAAAGAATTTTTACCTGAATCTGAAGGTCGTGCGGGAGGTGCCTTAGGTGTAGCGGAAACTCCAGAGGTTGTTGGTCGCTTGCTCGCTGGTGGAGGCGTCCGAAAAGTGGTTGGCTTGGTCAGCCCCGAAGATGGTGCCGAGCGTGGCGTGTATGTGCTGGTGCTGACCTTGCTCTTGCCCTGCTGTTCACGCCCCTGCAATTCCTTTTCTGCAAGCATAGCAAACTGAAACAACTGGTTGACAGTGTTAAATTCTTTATAATCAACAATGTCCTGAATCTCACACTTAAAAAGAAACTCGTTGTTTGGCATTGTTAGCAATCAAAATAAATGCCCTATCAACTATTTATTGGTCAATAGAATCACACTCTCACACGTCTTACCAAGTTCTTACAAGGTTCTTACCAACGCAAAGTAGTGGACGGTACAACCGGTGGCTGGTTCGAGATACCTGTGAGGGTGTGACACCAAGATTGCAAGGGTCTTTTTCTGTACTGATCTGAAGTATATGTGGAGCTTGGGAGGCACGCAAAAGAACAAATATGTATATGTGGCACACAAGTCAGTGACAGACAGCAATATTGAATAAATGTTCAGAGCACTTGTCCTAGTTGCTGGCCTATACGTGTTCCTATCACCAGTTGTGATAAACAAGAGAGGAAACAAGGATGAAAGGAAACAAGTATCAAAGGTAGCAACGGATGTGAACAAGGCAAAAGGTATCACAAACAATAGAGCTATTGAGTGTTCCTTATGTGCTCCTTTTCGATATCTTCTATTCTCTTTTACTATTTTTTTCTTTTATTTTTTGTCCAATCTTTTTTTCTTGCTTTTGCTCTTTTGATATTTTTTTCTCAGCAAGGAGCACACAAGAATAAACCACAAAAAATTTGAGCTCAATTGAATAAAAGATGTGGCCTATAGAAAATTAGGACTGTGCTCTAAAAAGCATACCAAAACTTTTGGGCCCAGAAACTCAATTTTCCTAATCGAATTTTGCAAATCTAATTTTTGCAAACCTAGCATAGCTGGGATGAAATAGATCTAAAATTTTCTGGCGTTCTCCGTAGATATAAAATTTATCCCGTTTCGAGTTCGGATGCAAAAGTTATGACTGTTTTAAGGAAGCTGCTCGAATCAAGGATTTAGTGGACACAAGATGCAAACCGATGGTGATACGGAATAGCGGCGGGTGGAGGTATCAACACAAAATAGAAAAGAACACAATCTAAACCAGCAATAAGACTTTGACCTAGGACACAAACTCAACAAAGCGGACTCTGAAACTGAATCATGCAAAGGCTATGGTGCGGATGGTTATAGGATAGGAAACAAATATGGCATTGGACTATGGGATAAAAGCAAAAACACTCGAACTAAGGGTAAGATGCGAACTTGACGGTATACCTGAAGCTCTAATTACCACTTAATGGAGACGGGGATCCCAATCTTCCGTCAGGTGATGGTAACTATCATTGTGGCGGAGAATGACACACCGATCCGACTTCAGATCGAAAGATCGAACCCTGCAATCTTAGCACCACAGCGTCTCTGGTTATCAACCAAGTCACAGACCAGGTTGACCTCACCAAGAAGGCTAATCCCTGCCTACGCAATGAAGAACACAAGCAAGAACAAGAAAGAACACAACCAAATTGCAGATGAAAGATTAATCTCATGAGTTGGGGTCTCACAAACCGAAGAACGGCGAAACTGTTTCTTGACAGAATAATCTAAGCAAAACCCGAACTCTAATGAAGGGGTGGTGGCTGTTTATGAAGACTCTAGGGTCATGCAAGACCCCTGGACGTGCCCCTAATGGGCCCAAACTCGATACATGGTCCAACGGACCAAAAGACGGTGTCGCAGCACCCTGGCAGATTCTGGATGCTGATTTTTTCGATGATTCCCGTTGATTCCGAACAGATTTTGATGTGAAACCACTTGTATTGGCTTCCTTATCAAATTAGCTTTCCATCCATATGTGGATCATCGAAAACGAAGTCCGGATGCATCCTGGGTGACCAGTTTAAGGCAGACTAGTCCTGGAGGCCGAGGCAGACTCGAATTCTTGTTGGACTGGGCCTCCGGCTTGTGTTGGACGTCCTTGCTGGTCATCATCACCTCCACCACTTCCTCTAAGTCCTTCATGACCCTCTCCAATGTTCCTAAGCAAGATAACATCATTAGGTAGTAGTCTATTCTCAAAAGTATGAAAAGTATGGCTTAAGAACGAGCTCACCTCTAAATTGAGTTGTCGCTTTCGAGCCTGGGTCATTGGACCTTGCATGATGGTTGGAGGATCAGCGGGTACCTCTGAAGAAGTGGTGTCCTCATCAGGAGGTCCCTTTGTCCAAGATTGTGGAGGAAGCCGAGAGTCAAGAATATCTGGATGCCGTTGAAAAGGTGGAGCCTGAGGTCGAAGATTTAGCCAGGAGGATTGTGGATAATCTTAATATTGATATTTCTTCTCCTGATGACGATGCTTGATGTAATTGACCTTTGTACGCCAGCCTCTGTAATAGGATATTATACTCCTTTTTGAATGAAGATTCTTTATTTTTCGTTGATGTCTTCTTTGCATGGATGTCTTCGCCTTGTTTATTATTCAAATGAGTTGTCCAAGTGATCAGAATTTTTTCTGAGTAGTCATTTCTTGGGCGTGGCGCGCATCCACAGTTTAGAGTGGTCGTGTTCTTTCATCCGTTGTAGGATAATTCCTTGATAGGTCGAGCGTTTGTATGGCTTTTATCTGAGCCTTGACTTGTCGAGTGCTTATTTGGCTTTTATCTGCGCCGTGTAAACAACTCAGGGTATGTAGATCGTTGTCTTGTCAGAGTCCCTTGATTTGTCGAGTGTTTGTCTAGCTTTCATCTGCGCCATGTAAACAACTCGAGGTATGTAGATCATTGGCTTGACAAAGTTTCTTGATTTGTAAAGTGCTTGTCTGGCTTTCATCTGCGCCATGTAAACAACTCGGGGTATGTAGATCTTTGCCTTTTTGTTCTTGTCAATATTGAAAAGACTTAGGACCGGTGATCTCAAGCATCTTCAATTTCTTTGCTTTCGTCCGGTGAGCTCAAGCATGTTTTCAGCTTTTTGCTTAACTCAGGGTGTGGCCAGCATCTGGCTCTTTCCCTGGTTGTGAAAACAACTCATGATCGGTTCAGGTGTTAGCTTATCAGCTACCCTCATCGGCGGGCTCAAGCATCTTTTCAGCTTTTTTGCTCTCGGCCGGTAGGCTCAGGCATAATTTCAGCTATTTTGCTTTTTGGTTCGGGTGTTAGCTTATTAGCTACCCTCATCGGCGGGTTCAAGCATCTTTTCAGCTCTTTTGCTCTCGGCCGGTATGCTCAGGCATAATTTCAGCCATTTTGCTTTTTGGTTCAGGTGTTAGCTTATTAGCTACCCTCATCGGCGGGCTCAAGCATCTTTTTAGCTCTTTTGCTCTCGGACGGTATGCTCAGGCATAATTTTAGCCATTTTGCTTTTTGGTTCGGGTGTTAGCTTATTAGCTACCCTCATCGGCAGGCTCAAGCATCGTTTCAGCTCTTTTGCTCTCGGCCGGTATGCTCAGTGAAAACAACTAGGGGAAAGCCATAATAAGACATATGTTGTCGAGGAACACCATCTTTATTGATCATGAACGTTGATATGCTTAGTGAAAACAACTTTGGGAAAGCCATAATGAGACATATGTTGTCGAGGAACACCATCTTTATTGATCATGAACGTTGATCTCTTGTGGCTTGTATATATATTCTTCCTTGAGTTGTTTTCATGCGTAGAATCTTCTTAGTTGGCTGATGTGCCATGTATTGTTGACTTCTTTTCCATCTTTAGTTATCAACTTGTACGTGCCTGGTCCGGTGACTTTTGTGACAATAAAAGGACCTTCCCATGGACTGGGTAGTTTATGGCGTCCGTTAGTTTTTTGTATTCTTCTTAGTACTAGGTCTCCGATTTGGAGTGATCGAGGCTGGGTATTCTTGTTGTAGTGGCGTCTTAAACCTTGGAGGTATCTATCTGATTGAAGGGTAGCGTTTACTCTGACTTCTTCTGTACTGTTGAGTTCTAATCTTCAGGTGTGTTCTGCTTCTCCTTCGTCATATTGTTCTATCCTTGGTGACGTCCAGATCAAGTCGACAGGTAGTATGGCTTCTGATCCATAAACTAGGAAGAAAGGTGAATATCCGGTGGCTCTGCTTATTTGAGTTCGTGGCCCCCATACCACTTTGGGTAATTCTTCAATCCATTTGGATCCATAGTCCACTAGTTCTTCATACAATCTTGGTTTTAATCCGGCTAGTATGAGTCCATTAGCCCTTTCTACCTGTCCATTGGCTTTTAGATGTGTGACTGATGCATAATCTATGCCGAAGCCGCAATCCTGTGCCCAACTTTGGAATTCTGTAGCTGTAAAGGGAGAACCCAAATCTGGGATAATTCGATTGGGCATGCCGAAACGGTGCATAATGTCTTGGATGAACTTGACTGCTTTGGCTGCGCTGTATTTTGTGAGTGGTTTGTATTCAATCCACTTGGTGAACTTGTCAATTGCTACAAAGATGTACTCGAAACCGCCCTTTGCTTTCTTGAGAGGTCCTACTTGATCCAGCCCCTAGCAGGAAAAAGGCCAAGCGGGTGGGATGCAGATGAGATTGTGAGCTGGTACATGAGCTTGTCTTGCGAACATTTGACAACCTTTGCATTTTTTGATGAGTTCTTCTGCGTCTTTCAAAGTGGTTGGCCAGTAGAATCCGGTGCAGAACACTTTGCTGACCAGTGTTCTTGAAGCTGCATGATTTCCACAGCAACCTGAGTGTATTTCGTCTAAGATCTCTTTGCCTTTTTCAAACAAGACACATTTTAGGAGTACTCCTGATGATGCTGCTCTTCTGTACAGCTTGTCCCCTACTAGGACGTAGTTCTCGCTTCTGCGAACAACTCGGGTAGCCTCCGCTTTATCTGCTGGCAACTTATTCTCTTTGATGTAATCGATAAAAACATGGGTCCATGAGGTGGTGATTACCAAAATCTGGGTGCCTTTAGCTAGGAGTTCAGGGGTTATCTCACCGGGTTGTTTGATAGAGGGAGCTAATAACTCTTCTATGAATATGCCAGGTGGTACCTTCACCCTATCCAATCCGAGCTTGGCGAGGATGTCTGCTGCAATATTAGAATCTCGCATGACATGTAGAATTTCCAATCCTTGAAAATGTTTTTCGAGTTTTCATAGTTCAGCATAGTAAGCGCCCATGTTTTCTTTGGTGCAGTCCCAATCTTTGTTGACTTGGTTGACGACTACTGCCGAATCGCCATATACGAGTAATCGCTTGATTCCAAGGGTAATTGCCACTCGGAGCCCGTGGATGCGGGCTTCGTATTCTGCTTCATTGTTTATAGCTTGCCATAATATCTGAAGGACATACTTGAGTTGTTTTCCATCTGGAGAGATGAAGAGAACGCCTGCACCGGCTCCGCCTAGCTTGAGTGATCCATCAAAGTACATCTTCCAATGGTCAAGGATGGTATTTGACATAGGTTGCTATATTTCCATCCACTCAGCAACAAAATCGGCAAGGGCTTGAGATTTAATTGCCTTCCGTGGGGTGAAATCGATATTGAGAGCACCAAGTTCAACTGCCCACTTAGATATGCGCCCTATTGTGTCTCTATTGTGTAGGATGTCTCCGAGTGGGAAATCTATCACCACGGTAATCTTATGGCTTTCAAAATTGTGGCGAAGCTTGCGTGAAGTGATCAGGAGGGCGTAGAGTAGTTTTTGCACATGCGGGTACCAGATTTTTGATTCTGACAGTACTTCGTTGATGTAGTATACGGGGCGTTGTACTTTATATATGCGCCCTTCTTCTTCTCTTTCTATGACTATCGTTGTGCTGATCATAGTAGAAGTTGCAGCAATGTACAACATCATGTCTTCGCATTTTTTTGGAGGTGTGAGAACAGGCGAGGAGGTGAGGTATGCCTTAAGTCTTTTGAAAGCTTCGTCGGCTTCTTCTGTCCACTCGAACTTGTCTATTTTCTTTAGTAGTTTAAAGAAAGGTAACCCTTTTTCACTGAGTCTTGATATGAAACGATTGAGGGCCGCTATGCAGCCTGTTAGTTTCTGCACATCTTTGACACTTCGAGGAGGGTCCATTTCTATTATGGCTCGAATTTGCTTGGCGCTAGCTTCGATTCCACGATGACTGACCAAGAATCTGAGTAGTTGTCCTGAAGGAACTCTGAATACACATTTGTTTTGGTTCAATTTCCACCTCCACCTTTTTAGGTTTTCGAAGGTTTGCTTTAAATTTTCAATTAGTGTGTCCGGGTTCTTTGTTTTTACTACTACGTCATCCACGTATGCCTCTATGTTTTCGCCGATCTGATCACCAAGGCACGTTTGGATAGCTCTTTGGTATGTGGCACCAGCATTCTTGAGTCCAAACGACATGGTCTTGTAGCAATAGGCACCGAACAGAGTGATGAAAGATGACTTGCTCTGGTCTTGTTCCTATAATGCGATTTGGTGATATCCTGAATAATAATCAAGAAAGGATAATAGGGCAGATCCTGCTGTTGAATCAACTATCTGATCAATGCGTGGTAGCCCGAATGGATCTTTCGGGCAGTGTTTATTGAGATCTATATAGTCGACGCACATGCGCCACTCGTCCGCATTCTTTTTTTGTACTAGAGCTAGGTTTGCTAGCCAATCTGGATGAAGGATTTCTCTGATGAATCCGGTTGCCATTAGCTTTGTGATTTCTTTTTTAATTGCTGCTTTCTTGTCGGGTGAGAATCGTTGTAGCTGTTGCTTCACAGGCTTGGAGCCTTCATTGATATCGATTCTGTGCTCAGCCAACTCTCTTGGGACACCTGGCATGTCGGTAGGCTTCCAAGCGAAGACATCTTTGTTGTTCTGAAGAAAGTTGGTGAGCGCGAGTTCCTATTTTGCCGAGAGGTGGGTGCTGATGGTTGCCGTCTTGGAGGGATCACCGGTGCCCAGGTCGATTTGCTTGACGTCGGCTTCTTTTGGTGGTGCGAGGATGCTGGGCTTTTTAGCCGATATCTCTAGTTCTTCTGGGCTCATTTCTACGGCAATAGTGGCTATTTCTTTTCTACCATTGGTGGTTTGTGCTTTGGCTGCAATTTGAATTGCCTGAACGTCGTAGTCAAAAGCGCGCTTCAAATCACTTCAAAGGGAAAGGACACCGTTAGGCCCTAGCATCATAAGCAATAGGTACGGATAATGCGGTATCGCCATGAATTTTGCTAGTGCTGGGCACCCAAGGATTGCGTGATATGATGAATCGAAGTCTGCAACTTCAAACTTGATGAACTCTGTTCGGTAGTTTGAGGGAGTTCCAAAAGTAACCGGTAGAGTGATTTGTCCAAGTGGCAAGGCTGCCTTGCCGGGTACTATCCCATAAAAGGGGTGCTCATTGGTGTAATCATCCCGGCGAGTTGTAGTCACATCTTCCTTAGCGTTTCTGAAAAAAATGATGTTGAGTCCGGCTCCCCCATCGATTAGCACTTTTGTGACAGTCATACCAGCAATAGTTGGATCTAGAACCAGTGGGTAATAGCCTGTGTTTCCTATGCTAGTCCATTGGTCATCTCTTCAAAACTGGATTGGATATTGTGACCAATTGAGATATCTTGGAGTAGCCGGTTCTGCTGCCATGATGGTTCATAGAGCTAGCTTTTTTTGATGTTTGCTTCTGGAATCTAGGGCCCAACGAAGATCACTGCTACTGCCCCCTGGATTTTTGGAATCCCTTGTCTTTGTGGTTGTCTTCATCTTTTTTCTAATTGTCTTCTTTAGTGTTTACCTTATTATCTTTTCTTGTGTATCGATCGTTGAAGGTGTAGCAATTTCTGATGGTGTGATTTCCTTTAGGGTGCCAGATGCAATGCATGTTTTCAATTTCGTCATACCTTTTGGGTTTGGAAAACTTCCTTGATTTGTCAGCCACCGCTACGGTGTTGTCTGGTCCACATTTTCTTTCCTGATGTCTGATGTTTCGATGATTTCGCTTGTCCGGGTTGTCATGATTGTTTCTATCCGAGAATCTTTCTCGTGTCTTCTCCTCTACAGTAATCATCTTTTCTACTGTGCGTCTGAATTCTTCATTGTTTCTCAGGTTTTCTTTGCAGAAGTCCTGAAATTGCCACCTAGCCATAATTCCGTGAGAGAAAGCTTCGATTACTTCTCGTTCAGTGATGTCATGTACTTGAGCACGTACTTCGCCAAATTGTCGATAGTAATTTCTGAGACTTTCGCCTCCTTTTTGCTTGAGTTCTTTTAATTCTGCGTGGGTGATGGGGTGCGTAATGATACACGTGAAATTTTCATAGAAAACTCTTTGCAAGTCCTGCCAATTTCTGATTGACCCTGGATTTAATTTGTCGAACCATTGGAGGGGCATGGTTTCTAGGGCCATGGGAAAAAATAAGGCCTTGATATCGTCGTCTCCTCCGGCTAGTTCAATTGACTACGAGTAAATCCTGAGCCACTGCCTTGGTTTGGTCTTTCCATCATATTTAGAGTGGTTGGATGACTTGAACTTGTGAGGTAGTCGTATTGAAGCAAGTCTGTTTGCAAAATAGGGGAATCTATCATGCGTTCTGGCTTCTGTGTATTCTGATTCGGCACCTCCTTCTAGCCAACTGTTGTCTTGTTGAGAGTAGTTCTACGGGGCTGTCTGAATAGGTACTTTGCTTCTGGTCTTTCTTGGTTGTTCGACTCGGTAGTTTTGACTATGGTCCTGTCTACTTTCTCTGTTGTGACTTCCACTTGGTCCGAGTCTCTCGAAAGCGGACTTCCTTCGATTTTGATCTTCCTGTCTATGAGACATTGACCTGGCAGGTAGTCTTGAGCGGGTCCCTCCATCGTGTGCCCTTAGGGCTGTTGATCGGAGAAGGTCCTAGAGCTGTTCCTATTTTTCACCGAGAAGTGATGTCGCTCCGAGTTCTTCTAGTGCTTCTCGGATCCTATTGTAGGGTGTATTCGCCGCACACCTTTCTTCGACTTCTTGTTCTGATTTTCTTCTATTGTACTCGACCAGATCTGACTCATATTTGACCCAAGCTTCCTTGCGCTGCCTAGCACGGCGTTGGCGTCCTTGTTTCAATTTGTTTCTTCTTTCTCTGGCTTGCTTCTGATTCTCGATCTCACCATCGTGCCCCTAGATAAAGGGTGATATGTTGGACTCAGATTCATCCGATGACTTGATGTCGGGTGCTTCTGGGGGAACCAATGGTGATCGAGGACAACGAACCATGAATACTTCTCGTGCGTGAATTGTTCTGTTATCGGCGTTGGTTTCCATACTGTTGGAGTCATTGATAACTTTAGTAGAGGCTTCAAGGTCGTAGATTGAGTCTCCTTCTTGGTAGGGTAGAATTGCTGTTGTCGTCGTGCTGTCTAGTCGGGTACCGCTATCCTCAGGAACAGAACCTGGCCAGTGGATGATGCAGTCTTGAGATGTTATAGTTAATACGAGACCTTCCTAAGCTCCTTTCAGTGGCATTCTAAGCACCGGATCAAGGGATCCTTCGGGTTGTGCCTGATAAGATTTTGCCATGTTGTGGAGTCCAAACAGAAAAGGACCCGACTTCTTGAAAGGACTCTGAGTGTATTCCGAGTTGAATTCTTGATAGACCGAGGTCGTGTCCTAGAACCCTGCCGGAAAAGAACTTGGTTTCTCAAAAGAACTTAGGTAAGACTCCATCTCGAATGTGAAGCCTGAGTTTGAGTCGGATGCACAAAGTCACAAAATCTGAGTTGGATTGGACATCACGAGCTGCGCGAATCTTCCGGCGAGTTATCTGTCGTAGTCACCGAAATAGAAAGGTCTTCATGGTGATCCAAATCTTCGAGGAGACGGCTTTGGAGCTTGCCGTCGTCGCCTGCCTCGTAGATCCATGAACCAAAGATGAAGGTTGATCCTGTCGAGAAGATCATGTTGTCGAGGTCCGTCGAGCTCTCGGATGCAGTTTCGCCAAAAGCCCCTACCTGGCGCGCCAGCTATCAATGTTTCACCACCG